>NC_059128.1:73830148-74133178 GCF_020740605.2 Lemur catta | reverse complement strand
TTCTAGGCTTCAGTCCCTGGGAGACACATGATGCAAATTCCTTTAAGTAACTTGCTGACTCTGAGGGGAAAGACAACTATTTGAAAAGTTACTCTAATACGAAATAGAATGTGATAAGACTTAAAGACAGCAGATAAATGCAGAGGAAAATTTACGGTTGTAAGAATTTATATTTGGGATTTTACAGTTTTCCTAGCACTTTTCATATAGTTCATCTCACTGAATTCTCAAAATAACTGTAAATAGGCTGGATATCATTATCCCTATTTTATACATGCAGAATATGTGTAAGTGATTTCCCCCAAATCTTACAAGTAAAAGGCAGCAGAGTGGGGACTTAAACCCATACTTCTTAAAACCCAAGCCTTTACTCTTTCCAAAGCACCCAGTACCCTTGGAAGAGTGTTAAACTACTCATCCTAAGTGACACTCCAGTTTGATACTGAAAGACAATCCCCTTTCTCATCCTGAGGCCCCAAATTTCAAAAGTTCGGTAGTGTTGAGGAACCTGCCAACTACCAGAGAAGCTGTACAGAAAAGCAAAGGAAATACCCACTTGGGAGCAATGGCAGGCAGCTCTTTGAATGGTTAAACAATGATCCCTGAGTAAGAAGTGGATAAAACTCTCAGGCAGGGTGAGGCCCACCTGGATCTCTCCTGCTCACTGCATGAATTCTGGCCTCTTTTTAAGAAACTCCCTGACAAGCTTCTGGAAGCTCTGCCACAAATGTGGGGGAAGGTTATTTGAGATAGAGCCATCCTGACGTGTACCTGAAAAGGTCTTCTCTTCTCTAGCAGATCACCTGTCTCAAAGGGAGGGAGTCAGGACTGCTGAGTCACCGGCTGAGGGAACAGCTCAAAGACAGGCTCCTATTGATGTGACTGCTCAGAGTAAAGCCATCTGGCCCCTCAAGAATTTAAGACACTTGTAAGCTGCATTCTTTACCTTCAGCTCATAATGTCGTCCCGTGCAGGTCCCCTGGCTCCACGTAACACCTCACATTTCTGGTCATGGGCACACACGACCTTCTGCATTCTTTTCCCTTGAATAGATGTTTTCATTCTGGGGAGTGTAAGAATGTTTTATCTAGTTCATGATGTTACTTGTGTGGAGTCAGAAGTCTTGCTCTTATTTAAGAAGTGGTATTTTTTCACTTTGAACAGTTGGCCTTTCCTTCAGTGGTGGGTTTCCCAGAGCAAAGGAAGAAGAGGTCTCATGGAGAAGGACTTTAGGAAATCCACGGCTGTGCGTTGTCTCTTTTGTTTATCTCTGTCTCCCTCATCACATCGCACGGGTCAATTGTCCTGTTGGGCCAAAACATCACCATGGTATGGTGACTTACAGCCTTTCAACCAGGCACTAAATTAGTTGTAGAATAACTGACACCGGCCTGTGTGTTATTTCAAAACTGTCTAGGTAGGACTTATTTCACCCATATGCAAAAGTCTTTCCTTCTTATGCCATTAATGAATATGCTAGACTGGAAGGCAAAATGCAGAGCCTACAACAAAGTATAATACAGTGGGCACCAGTTAAGTACTGATTCAGTTGGGCTGAGATTTAATTTAATTTTGAAATAGAGGTTTTACACTAATATGAAAAATATTTTACAGTTTAAATTCTTCTTAAAGAAGATATTCGCTTTACTATTTATTTGTTATCCCATAGAGCTTAGAGACTTTTGCATATTGTACGTACTTGCTATGTACCCATTGTAAATGAATGAATGGACGAAATAATGATGAATGCAAATTCCTGCCCTTGAATCTGAACAAACCTACAGACATAGGATGAAGAAGTGCCTTAATAGAAGTACTTCTTTTATTTAACAAATATGATAATTTAATATATAATAATAAATATAATAATTTATTATATTTTAATTGAATACATTAAAAGTATAGACATTAGGTCAATACTTATACAAGTTCTTGCTGTGTACCTTACAATATATAAAACATTATAATAGGTGCTGTAGGGACCTCAAAGATTAACCAGACATTGAAATTACTATAAAGAGACTTAAATACAAATAACATACTAACAAGTGAGGATGGTAAATGATTTAAGGGATCTGTGAGGCATCTCTTACAGAAATCAGATATCTCTTCTGATTCCTCAAAGCTCTAGAATTTCTGTGCCCATTACAGGCAATAGAATCAAGATGGCTCATCATTCTTTCCCATTCCGATCACAGAAACCCCTATGGTTACATGAGCTATTATTCTCCTCAAAAAAACTGTACCTGTTCTGCCTGTGAGAGAACTCTAGCCTCTCGTACACTGCCTGGCCATCCTCCTAAACAATTGTTCTTATTGCATCATTAAATGATATTCCTGTTTCTGAGTACAGTTCTTTGTCCCTTCAAGTGATATATTTTAGCTTCTACTGGCTTTCAGTCTATAATAAAGAATTTATTTGGCATTTTCAGTTTCAATTCAAATGTAAGCAAATTAGGGTCCATTACCGGTCCCACAAAACAGTGTGATATAAAGCAGGTCTTTCCTAATTTTTCTCTTCTACCATATCACATGTTTTGTTAGCTTACTGTGATTAGGAAACCACATCAAATTAGTGGGAATTCAGGAGGTTTTTTTTTTTTTTTTTTTTGATGTGATGCCAATTGATAGATGGCTAAATATTGCTAAATATTCTTAGGAAAACATTACCTCATACGAGGAACAAAGTATGGCCTTTGCCGTATGTAACGCATGAATCCCACAAAAGACTGTCTTTGTTCTTCCTGATGAATCCTAACTAATTGCATTTTCATTTTACATCTTAAATAAAAGCTGCATATCAGTGTTGTTATCATGTTGGTGCACCATTTTCATGACATGGACACATTCAGAAAATCTATTTAAGAAAATAGGTGGTATTTTCATACTACCTATACACTGTGACCAGAAGTCTACAAATTGGTGCCATCATGACTCGAACACCATGGCTGATAGACCTGGTTGCTCTGTGCAGTATGAATAGGAACATGCATTAACTATTCCTAGTGCAATTATTAACAAGGTATATACCATTTATTTTTATTTTATTTTTATTTTTATTTTTATTTTTATTTATTTATTTATTTATTTTTTTTGAGACAGAGTCTCATTTTGTTGCCCGGGCTAGAGTGAGTGCCATGGCATCAGCCTAGCTCACAGCAACCTCAAACTCCTGGGCTCAAGCAAACCTCCTGCCTCAGCCTCCCGAGTAGCTGGGACTACAGGCATGTGCCACCACGCCCGGCTAATTTTTCTCTATATATATTTTTAGCTGTCCATATAATTTCTTTCTAGTTTTAGTAGAGACAAGGTCTTGCTCTTGCTCAGGCTGGTCTCGAACTCCTGAGCTCAAACGATCCACCTGCCTCGGCCTTCCAGAGTGAGCCTACAGGCGTGAGCCACCGCGCCCGGAACAAGGTACATACAATTATATTCCTTTGGAAAATAGTATATGTTACTTTGCCCCTGCAGTCATTTTAAAAGAAAAGGAATGAACAGCAAGAGTATAAATATACTTGCATATTGTTTGTGAGAAAAGCTTTCATCATTAGGTAGAGCTTCCACATAGAGTCCATTCTCAATGCAGATATAGTTCTGCTGACTATTTTCCTCCTTGTTTGATCCTCCTGCCTTTTCCTAATTATGTCTCCTACAGAAATACCCAGCAATCTGGGTCATAAGAAAATTTTTTAGACTATTTATGATTACTTTTTAATATTATCCTTGGGCCATGTTTTAAAAAGTCATTGTCAATCATTGATAATATGCCAAAGCCTTCACCTATATTCGAAGAGATCTTTCAACTTTCTATTAGTTTTTTGGTCACTTTTCACTTTTGTCTTTTATTGCTATCATGTTAAAAAAAAAGTCAAAGGGTCAGATTCTTTCCATATGAAGTTATTTATATAATGTTTCAAATCATGTTATGTGGTTTCTCACAGTTAACATGATTTTTCATTGCTAGAAGTGAGAGAAATATACACTAAAACTTATTTCTTTCATTTAAAGTGACTTCAGAAAAAGGGTCAATGATTTATGGTGTTGCCTTGTGTGAGGAATCATGATAGGCCAGGAAATTGGATGAAAGAAGTTCAAGTGGGGAAATTAAGAGACTGAAAAGATGGAATTTGTTAGAGGGGCGGGGGATGGAGGTAAGTTTTACTTTTATAATGGGTAGAGCTGTCCATGTGCTGAATGCAATAATACTGTTACAATTCATGATTAGCATCTCCTGAGAAACTGGTTTAGGCGGTCCTCCATCCTAAACTGGACTTCAGAACTCCAGTGGCAGGAACATATTTTCTATAAATAGTAGCCCAGAGTCTACTTAAGTGAACTTTGACATTCAATCTAAAGAACTCTTTTAGACTTGTGTCTATGTCTGAAAGAGTACAATTCTGGCCTTTACAATTTTCATTAGGCTGTGCACAGTGGCTCACTCCTGTAATCCTAGCACTCTGGGAGGCCAAGGAGGGAGGATCGCTTGAGGTCAGGAGTTCAAGATCAGCCAGAACAAGAGCGAGATCCCATCTTAACTAAAAATAGAAAAAATTAGCCACACGCTAAAAATTAGGTGCACGCTTGTAGTCCCAGCTACTTGGGAGGCTGAGGCAGGAGGATTGCTTGAGCCCAGGAGTTTGAGGTTGCTGTGAGCTAGGCTGATGCCATGGCACTCTAGCCCAGGCAAAGGAGTGAGACTGTCTCAAAAAAAACCCCAGTATGTATATATATGTATACACGCACACACCACCCCCAAATCTTTGAGTACAGGGCCAAGTAGTCAGGGGAATTTTCTCAACAGAATTTTCTTCAAAGGCTCAATGAGTTCCCAGACCCGTATAAATGACCGAGCTGCCCCATTTGTAGGAAAAATCCTAAAACCATGATTCAGTGACTTCAACATTCATACTCATGATGCTCAATCCTGGAATTTCTCCACTTCCTGATTTCTATGACCTACATCCTCTACTTCAACTATTATGAGCATCCCCTGAGAGCTCATCATTTTGTGGAGGCTCTCAACTCATAACTTTTATCTAAGTTATGATCATAACCTCCTTAACTGTTTCATACTTTCCCATTCCTAATGTAACTATGCTTTCTGGTCTCAAAATATACTGAGCACCTACTCTACACCATGCCTTGTTCTAAGCACTGTGGATATAAGGATGGATTTGGGACAAGTGGTCCTTGTCATCACAGGGCTCAGAGTCCAGTAGCTTCCAGGCAGTGGATTTTTTCGCTTTCTGATCCAGGCCTAATATTTCAACACTCACCAACCACCATGTATTCATAAAGTCTCATGGTTTACACTACAGATATCCCATAACTTACACTGCAACAGAATAAAAACTGTAAATACTGTCACTCAGAGGATAGTGGGAAACCTTGCTTATCTCTTTCAACTATGGCTGAGATACAGTTGAGAGATGCAGGGTGGAATCTATTTGGAAAGTAATCCAGCTCGCAATTGCATTTGCAGATATAGTAGTCTTAGCATACTCTTTCCTCTTCTGGGAGACTAGTAATAATAATGATACTAACTAGCACTTATTATTTCTTGATAAGACCTTATATGTACTTTCTTATTTTAGTGGCAGAACAGCCCTATGTAGTAGTAGTAGTTGTTGCTGTTGCTGTTATTTTACAAATGGGAAAACTGAAGACCACAGAGGTGAAGTCAATAGCTAGTAAGTGGCTAATGAGCAGAGGAATCAACTTTCACAGCCACTCATCTGACCAGCTTGCACTCTCACCTGATAGACTCTGCAGCAGAAAATGGTTGGCTATATTTTACCACTTGAAGAGTAAATAAAGATTATTCATATTCAGGGAAAACCTAAACTCATCCTGCAGTTACCAACTCAAACATCACCTCTTTTCATACTTTCTCCACTGTCTCCAATGAGAATTACTTAGTTTCTTTTCTCAAGTGTGGCACTTGCTAAGGTCGAGTATTGGCTGAATAGGTAAGTGAATGAATGTATTTCTATAACACAATACACATTTCTGTCATGCCGATGTTACACTGAATCATGGTTCTAGCCATGTTTATACATTTATTTGCATATTAGACTATGAATTTCTTGATGAAAGAGATCAGGTTTAGTCATCTTTTTATGCCACCACCCAGCACAAATCTTGGCACATAGGTTCTCAATAAAAGTATACTAAATGAATGAGTGATGTAGAGAATAAATGAGGGAATACATGGATGAATAAAAGGAAAAGATCTTAGAGATGAGTGCTATAATGGTCAGAAATTCCAACAGTGTCCGTGGGTAGTTTTTTATACACATAAACGTCCGTCAACATTTATCTCATTTTCTTGCCTGGAGTAGCTATGAGAGAGATATTTAGTGCTTACAAAGGATCCCTGTGCTTCCTTTCAGATATATGGGGCCACACAACTAGCTCTGGCAGTGAGCTTAGGTATTTAAGAATAGGTTCTGGGTGGGGACATGCTGGCCTGCAGAATTCTAAGAGGCAGCGTCACCCTTTGAAAACGTGGGGGAACTAGCCTTGCCCTGGCCTGTGGTGGGGCGGCAGCCTGATGATCTCTGAACAGCCTTCTCATCATTTTTCCCTTTTCCTGAGGAATGCCGTGTTTGCAGCCTTTAGTTTCTCTCTTGTAGGTTGCTATAAGAAGTCAGGAGGAACCAATCCATTCATTCAAGACTTTGCTTGGAAATTTCATCACCTAAATATCCAATTTTATCACTCACAAGTTATACCTTCCACAAAACACTGGAACATGAACATAATTTAGCCAAGTTCTTTGCCACTTTACAAGGTCTGCCTTTTCTCCATTGTCTAATAACATAATCCTTATTTGCATCAGAGAGCTTGTCAGAATTGCTCCTGATGTCCATGTTTATACCAACATTGTGAACATTATTTATTTATGTATTCTCTAAGAAAATGGGAGCTTTCTCTCCAGATCTCCTCTTTTCTTTATGGTCTGTCACCAGAATCACATTTAATAGTCCCTTTGTGTTAATGTTGGCTTTTTCTAGAATGCACCTCAAGACTTCCCCAGCCCCTACCCAATACCCAGTTCCAAAGCTGCTTCTACATTTAGAAGTATTTGTTATAGCTACACCCCATTTCTTGGTGCCGATTCCTGTATTAGAGTTCTCCAGAGAAACAGAACCAGAAGGATATGTATGTATATAATTCCTTATAATAAATTTTATATGTGAACTTACTATAAGTATAAAATTTATTATAAGGAATTGGTTCACATGGTTATGGAGGGTGAGAAATCCCATTACCTGCTTCTATAAGATGGAGGCTTAGGAAGGCCAAGGGTGTAATTTCAGTCCAAGTCCGAAGAAGGCCTGAGAACCAGATTAGTGTAAATCTTAGTCCAGCAGCTGGAGAAGACCAAATTCCCAGCTCAAACAGTCAGGCATAGAGAGCAAATTCTCCCTTCCTCTCCTTTTTTGTTCTATTCAGACCCTCAGAGGGTTGGATTATTCCCATCCACGTTGGGGAGGGCAATCTGCTGTCCTCAGTCTACCAATTCAAATGCTACGCTCATTCAGAAATGCCCCCATGGACACACCCAGAAATAATCTTTAGCCAAATATATGGACACCCTTTGGTCTAGTCATGTTAATACATAAATCATCATATCACAGACTAATAATGTAAGTATCCAATAGCTGTTGAATGAAAGAATAGGTAACACTATTACTTGTGGCATTAAGGCTGGCCTCACAGTCATACAGATCTTGGCAATTAAACGGGGTGGGGAACCTGTGGCCTTGGGGCCACGTGTGGCCTTCTGGATCCTTGAGTGTGGCCTTTTGACTGAATCCAAATTTTATAGAACAAATCCTTTTAATAAAGAGATTTGTTCTGTGAAGTTTGGATTCGGTCGAGAGACCACAGTTGGGGATCTGGAGGGCCACATGTGGCCTTGACTCCTGTTTACATTATAAGAAGATTATTAAAACAAACAAAACAAAGCAAAGCAAAATCTCCCTGTGGTTAAGTGTGGATTGCATGTTAATATTGGCATATTATTTGTTTATGCCTTGAAAAGACCTGGAACAAACAAGCTTGCCTATAGCGTAGTCAGTCTGCAAAATGAATGTTGGGTTCACACGATCACATACCAGTTCCCAGTTCTCACCAGCAAGGACTCACTCATTTGTTCATCAAATATTTAGTGAGCACATACTCAGGACTACTAAAATGGCCACATGAGCAAGACGAGTTTCTGTTCATCCTCAGATCTTCTTTGGACTTACGGACAAGTTTAATTTAAAGTAACACAATTTATTAAGCTTGGGGTTTACAGGCAAGGAGTAACTCTTATGGCAGACAGTATAATTGTGATATTTCTCTTTCTTCTGTTTATATTCATGGTTGTGGTTTTAAGGCACTTGGAATCGTAGTTTTCTTATCAGAGATCTGGTTTATTTGGAGAGTTACATCTGTTTTTATGAAAGGCTCAAAAACATTGCTTGTTTTTTAGGCATTAAGCAAAATTACCCTGAAGGGCTCCCATTAACCCTCTGGTTAGACTAAGTGTGTCAGTCTGAGTACATAATTCATTCTGAAGGAATAAATTAGATGCAACTTGTTGGATACTCATTCTTTAGCAATAAAGGACTTAAATGTATCCTCAGTGATTTTGGATGGAGAGTCTTCATGTTTCTTGGCTATAACTCTTATTACTTTCAAATACTATTTAAAAAAGGTGGGAAGAGGTATTATCAATTTCTTCCATTACCCCTTGAGTGTAGGATATTGGAACCTGGTGCCCCTGACTGAACCAAATCCGATGACCCAATAGGGCTCTGCTCCATGGGACCTACCTCCAAGGGCAGGAGCTGCCCTTTAGCTCAGGGATCCCCATTAAAGAGCTTAGGCAATAAGGTGAACAAGGAAGAGCTATGTTCATTGCCTGTGTTGGGTAATCCGATGCCTTGGGGTGAAGCGAGCGAAAGCCAGACAACCTTTCTGTAAGCTCCTTTGGATGGGAGCTGGCAGAATCTAGACTTGGCAGCTTCCCATCATGGAATATCCATTAACCTTGTTTATCTCTGGAAAAACACCATCCTATTTCCACAGTCTGCTGGTGTCAGGGAATAGAGCAAGAGATTATCTTCGAGTTCAAGGAGAGCATGAGCTTTTCAGTTATGGTGAAAATATACTCTTGGGGTGCTGATCTTTCCTCTTTGTTCTGAGATAGCAGGTGACATGCAACAGAATATGATCTGAGCACAGGAGACTGATTCAGAGAGGTCCCCATTAGATTCTGGTAACTACAAACCATAGACCTCCTGTGGCCAGAGCCCAGCTTCTTCTGGAGCTGATGAGTGATAATCAACTTGAAATAAAAGCTGAACGTAAGATTCAAATTCTTACCTTGACTTCCAGTTTCCCCTTGATACCACGTCCTGGTACGATGTTCCTGGATGGTGGAGTTATTCTAGTTCTTTCTCTGTGGTTCACACTATACCCATGTGTGACATTTCTACACATTCAAAGTTATAAAGCACTCTCATCTGTCTTTAGAGCAACCAAACAGGTGTTTCATATAAATGCTTATTATATTAATGAACTAATCTATATTAGAGTTTTTAAATGGAGTTTGATTAAACTTATGAAGTAACAGTTATTAAATATGAAAGCAGGCTACAACTATGAGGTTTTAAGTCACCAGAGGTAGCAATTTTCAAATAAGAAGAAAATCATTTTCTTAGAGCATTACTGCTCTTTCATCTTGAGACAACTGTGGAAATGGATGGATGAGGACACTGTTGAATCTCATGTGGAAATTCTTAACTCTCTAATTTAAATGTAATTAATTTATAAATATGTACTCTTAGAAAACATTATACATGGAAACTTAGAGCTTAATTTAAAATATTTGAAAATAAATTATAAAATGTAGACTTGGACAAATATGCTAATTATATAGCTTGTCCCCCAGTCTCTAATAAGCACAGATTGAGTCAGCTTTAAATAGCAATTCTTAAAAAAAAATTCAAGGAAGAATATGCCACAGAATTCTATGGTATATTGCATAACAACCATTATATCAGGAATTTTTTCTCATACCTAAACACAAGCCTAATATTCCATATTTCAAATGTATTTTTCTCCAATAGGTAGTCAAAATCATATTTATGTATAATGGAATTAAGTACAACATAAATATAAAGTATAGTTGTGTATATTGCTATACACATAGGGTTGATTGCATTAAAATGCAGTATTAGCAGAGTAGCATTTTTCATAGTAGCCTATTTTTGCTTGTCTGGTCACTTTTGATGAATAAAGGATATTTCAGTCTTCAAAATAAGTTTTTTTATAGAACTATTGGCTGTTGAATAGCACAGCAATTGGCTATCTTATCAAACACTCACAAAAGGCAAACTTAAGAATATGTAAGTCTAGCTTTGAATATATATGTAGCATTACCAGTGGGCTAAACATTGTGTTGGTTGTTTTCACATATTACATCATTTAATTTGCATAACATCCACGTGATACAAGAATTGCCAAGCTCATTTTACAAGTACATTCCATACAGAACTTAGATGCCTACATTAAAGTCCAGATACCTGAAGAATATTATGCCAAGAAATACAAACACCAAAACAAAAGGTCTTGGAGTGATAAGGACTCTTGTATAACTTAAAAACACAATTATGTCTCAATAATTGGTTCATTTAAAAACAAAACAAGACAAAAAATTCAAACAACCAAAAATAAAACCCTTTCTATATGAGAAAGCATTGGACTGGAATCAGAGTCAGCAGATAGTACCTCAACTCTGTGACCAACTCTGTGTGTTGTATGAAGCCACAGTTTTTTCTTAATCTGTGAACTCAATATAATGGTTAGAATTCATGTTTTTAAATATTTTGACCATGACCCATAGTAAGAAACACATTTTATATTGCAACTTGGCAAAACACACACACACACACACACACACACACACACACACACACACACACACACACTCCCAAAAAAGTTTCACCAAACACTACTTACTCTTACCACATACCATGCATCCTAATATTTTCTGCTTTGTTCTATTTAACCTTCAAAAATGTTTGTTAATCACTAAAATGATTTTACAACCCACTGACGGATATCAACCTGAACTCTGAAAAGTACTTCCAGCTCTTAAAAACAAATTATGATATATTAACGTAGTGTTTCATTACTACTCAAGAAACAAATCTCTTTATGCCAATTCTCACTCCAAGCAACCTCCATTGGAAAACAAATGCTCTATCTATACATATTCAAAAAACTTGAAATAAATTTAATGTTTTCTTATTTTTGAGCAATGATCCATATATTTCAGGAAAAAACAGTGAAGTCCTGAGCTATTGAGTAATACAAAAGAAGCAAAGGTTAACATGATTCATTGAACAAATATGCTTAATAAGGCATCTGGAATGTCATAACAGGAGGTAGCTATGAAGACCTTGTCTGGAACAGATCCCTAAGTACAGGGCTTACGTTTGTCTTTATTAAAGGCAATAAGAGAATTAGTATACACTTTCACTATATCTTCTGTAAGTAAAAAAAAAAAAAAAAACACAACAAAAAAGAAAGTAATTGTTCATTCCCTATGTACTTAGGCAGCATTTGTAAGAAGAAACCTTTATGTTTTCTAATAATAAGGAAATAAACATTCCAAGAATTAAAGCCAATTTCATCAAGGGTGTGCTTTTGTTTCCCAAATAACTTTTATATTCTTTAATATGTGTTTGTTTCACTAAGAACTCTGAATTTGTCATTGAATATGCTATCAGCTATTCATTCCACAGATGTTTGCTGAACTCCTTCCATATGCCCCAAACTGGGGATACAAAGATAAATAAGACAGAAAGAAATTTCTGCTTTCAATAAGTTTACATTTCTATGAGAACTCAGCAGGTCTTCACATCTTTTCAACTAGATGAGTTGCTATGGCATTTTCATACACATGTATAGACTGAGAAATGTTAACAAAACCATGTACAGGTTAATGCGTAATGAATAAAACTCAGGACTTGAAGTCATCACTCAAGGTGAAGGAATTGCATGTGTGCAAATCTGAATATTTTGTGTACTGCTATTAAAAATCTGACTTGCTTTGGGTAAAAGTGGCTCAGAACTGAGGAGTGATGTAGAATGAGACTGGTGTAGTGTTAAGGACTAGAGCGAGATCTGATAGACAGATGGTGTAAGGGAAAGTAGAGTAGCGGACTTCCATACGGTAGGTAAGCAACAAGCTGCCACCTCAGCCTGGGGTTGATGACTTGGGTTTCCATGGAGGGAGTTCGTGTATTTGGAAAGGAAAATTACATATTTATTTTCATTAATCTCCACCTGAAATTTGACATTTTCTTCACTTATAAAGGTGGTCAACAAACATATCGCATCTGAATTATCATTGTCTTTGACTTTGTCACCAGTCCACATCACAAATATTCCCACATTCTTTTACAGTGACTAGAGAGGTCTTGAAATACTATTTCTGCTCATCAGAATATTAAATATTTAAATTATGATACTTATAGGTCAAGCACTAGATCTTGTTATTTAATATACTAATAAAAATTCATATATACATTATTATACCCAAATTTTTTCAGTTTTTTTGAGAACTGTATTTCAATAGGAGTGGCTTAGTTTGTAAACTTGTGTATTTTACGTTATGTACTTAAAGACATTATTTTGAAAGGGGCCCTTAGGTTTTCCAGACTGCCAAAGGAGTTTATGTCACAAAAAGGGTTAAGATCTCCTGTTTCTAAGCAAACAATTACAAACTCACTCACGTGCGTATGGCACAGGCAGGTAACATCAAGAATAAACTGAAAAGAGAGATCATATGGCGATCTAGAGAAAAAAGTTGTTGGGAATTTCATGGGAATCTCAGTAACTGATAGCCCTGTTTTCCACTCAAATTTGGATCCAACTGAAAAAAAAAAAAAGACAAACGAATAGGTCAGACAGAGTTCAAAGCATCACCTTTTAACCAACAAACCTGATATTGGGAATGTGGCTTATTTCCTGGCTGCCACAACTCTGGGAGGCCCTGGTGGAGAGAACTGCAAAGTGAAGGAGACATAACCCACTCAGCAACAGCTGCCGCAGCCTGCTTCGTGTCCACGGCCACAGACACTGAATCCTTCTGGACTTCAGCCAATTTACCCAGCAGGGCTGGTTTGGGCAGTTCTCCTGCAGAGGAAATTTTTGCCCCTAAAGCCCTTGAAATAGGTCAGAATAACACATTAATTAAATTGATTCCAAGACCAAAAATGTTCTTTCTGTTCTGTCTCCCTTCCCAAGATCTATCCTTCTACAACTGTCTAATATAACCTATCAGAAATTCTGCAATAAAATTAAATGAAAACTACAGAGAGAAACTTCATGAATAAGATGCCAACAATATGAGGATGACCCAAATTTGAATATAATTCCTCCCATTGTGAAATTCCCTCAGAAGAATTAAAATTCAAACACTAATCCCTTCATAAATTCAGGTCTAAAGATGACAACACCCAAAAGAATTCAAATTCTATTGCTCTTGTGAAGTAAAAGTCCCAGAGTAGTTGATGTTGTTCTGACTTCTCGTAAGTGTTGGGCTGAAGGGTTTCCACAGTGCCGGCAGAGAGCGGGGGATCTGGCGGGGGTTGCAACTGGGGCCA
The DNA here is from genome assembly GCF_020740605.2 of Lemur catta. NCBI lineage: Eukaryota > Metazoa > Chordata > Mammalia > Primates > Lemuridae > Lemur > Lemur catta. The sequence goes on along the minus strand of NC_059128.1, from coordinate 74,119,505 downwards.
TCTCTCCCTGGGGCTGGCATGGCTCCTGCAGGATTCATATGAGCTTAACTGGTTAAAAGTTTCAAAAAGTTAATATTTTCACTGGTGAGCCACACCTACCAAACTTAGCAAAGAAGCCAAACCTCGGCCTCTACAGCAATTATCCCAGAAAAAATCACGTTCCCAGAATGTGGGGATTAGTATGTTGCCAGAAACTGTGGCCTAAAATGCAATGTCCACGTGAAGGGGAGGCTGGATGTGCGCTTGCTTGGTAGATGGAAAAATGGTCCCCCAAAGATGCTCATGTCCCGATCCCCTGGTATCTGTGGTATGTTACCTTACAAGGCCAAAAAGGATTTTGCAGGTGTCACGAAGTATTTGAAATGGGGAGATTATCCTGGTTTATCTAGGTGGGCTCAATACAGTCACAAGGACACCTATGAGAGGAAAGCAAGAGGGTCAGAGTCAGAGAGAGATTTGAAGATGCTGTGCTACTTTCTTTAGGACGGATAAGGGGCCAGAAGACAAAGAACATAGGTGGCTGCTAAAATGCAGAAAAATCAAGGAAATGGATTTTCCCTTAGAGCCTCCAGAGGGAATAGAGACCTGCCAACACCTTGATTTTAGCCGCATAGGTCCTGTTTTGGACTTATGGCCTCCAGAACTGTAAGATAATACATTTGTGCTGTTTTCAGTTATTAAGTTTGGAGTAACTTGTTGCAGTAGCAATAGAAAACTAATACAGCTGGTGGAAAACTTGAATTCTGGAGCAAAACCAGCCTATGTTCAGATCCCAGCTTGGCTACTGACTAAATAAGTGCACGGCCTTGAGGCTACCAGCCTGGGCCGAGGTTCCTGAGTCACCAGCACATGTGTACTGAGACCAGTGGCTTGTACTGTTTAGGGCCAAGACTTCACCGTGAGATTCGCTGTGCCCACGAGGGCAGGGCCTGTGCCAGGGCCTGTGCAGTTGGCACCTGCAGAGGTTACTCCCACACACGTGCCTTGGCTGAGCCGGAGGTTTCCTCAGTCCCTCAGATACCCTGTTGTCAAAGCCAAATTGTCCCTGTATTTATCCTGAGACCTTCATCTGTGCTGAGGGCCATGCAACTTTGCATTTGGCCACGACAATCTATAAAGCAAAGGGCCACATGTAAAAAGAAAAACAATCTAGATAAAGCAACCACAGAACAGGCTGTGTTCGTCCACCAGGGCTGAAATATCACGCAACCTAAAACTTAAGGCCTCTTTTCCAAGTCAGAGAATTTAAAAAAGCCAAGTGTGAAATTATAAAAAGCAGCCTCATGAGCCAACAAAAGCCTCCACAGCCCACTAAAGTCAAAACATCTCTCCCATATACAAAAAATCCCGAGCCCCGATCCTCTCAAGATCGTTTAATGTGTTTATTTTATTCCCCTCATTCCAGCCGTTAGTTATATTTCTCACCATTCCCCACCGAGGCACCAAATGTCGGCCTGTTCTAAACTTTCTTCCCTCTCAAATTCAAACATCATTGAGAAATAAGACAAAGGAATAAGGCACATGTGGACCACAACATCAGCTCGACCACTGAGAAAGCCAATGTAGGGGGATGTGGCTTCTGTGTGCTGTTGAGGGGACAGTGAGCTGGGGCCCTGGAGAGAAGCCACAGATGCAGCCACAACGCACGACCCTCCACACAGAAGGAGAGAGCAGCGGCTGCAAACGTTCTCCCCCCTGGTGAGGATAAGGGCCTGGCTTAGACTGACATTGCAAAGACTCAAATACTGTCAAGTTGATCAGGTGCCATGGTTTTGACATGCAGGCCACTTCAGATGGCACAAGGGCCCCTTCCATGGATTTTCAGTGCCTCTGAAATCCCCTTGCTAAATCCAATCCAAATGTCCCCAGTGTAGTGGAAAGAAGGCCTTGTGACACCAGTTAAGTGATAATAATTTTTTACCATGGCTTGAATAAACTACTAATTAATGCAAGAAGCAGCAACGTAGGCACTGTTACATAACTACTGTGACTACTAGGGACATAAATCACAATTACCTGGAAGATCCCATTGAAGGTGACACCAGATTGATAAGGCGTTGCATTTGTAGAACCCCCATGAACTATAAAGATAAAATAGAATAAAACCCATTTCTAAAACTCATTTTGTAAGATTATCTTTTGATTTTTGTTCTTAGTGTATCATATGAACATATTCGGGAAGAGACTTGCCTATTTTCACATTGAATTTGATTTTCTAGTCTGCATTCATTTAATTTTGCAGTAAAGATATTAGCTGAAGTGCGAAGGACAAGGTATGTGGAACTGCCTTAGCTTGGAAGTTAGTAGCAAGTGATGGTTCATCATTCCCAGAGTCCGGAACTGGTTAAGATGGAGCTGCTTGGAGAGCATGTCTCCAGCTGACATGTTTCCTCTGGCACATCTGGATCTGGTTCACTACAGGGAAAGCTCACTGCTCTGCATTATTGGTTGTGCATCGCAGGACTTCTGGTGTTATTGTCAACTACGAAAGTTTATTCATGATTTGCTGATTTGCTGCCCCATTTGTATTGTCTAGTGCTACCTGAGGGTAATTCATGTTGCTCTGATTTCTGTGTCTGTAACTCTTTGGTGCACGTGGGTTTTACAATGGACAGATTTCAGGAGTAACTAAAACCCCAGAAAGCTGCTTTTTTTGCCAACATAAATCAAGGGTATTGATGTGGAAGTGTTTGGATAGCTTAAGAGAAATCCATGGCCACCACTGAAAAAGCTACAACATGTGTGTTCAGCTGATACTCGGCCAGGAGCTGTCTCTTCATGAATCCAGGAGAATTAAAAGGAGGCATTGTGCTATTTAAAATTATATTTTAAAAACATGAAGATACTACTTTAGATCTACAGAACCTTTAAAATGGTTGCGATATTTTAGGTTTTGTCTTGGTGTTCTTTCAAATGGTTGTAATACTCTAAGTTGAATCACTGCATTCTTTGAAACGGTTGCACTATTTTAGGTTTTATCTCTGTGTTCATTCACTTCCATTTTTTTTTTTTCAGGGAGGATTTCTGGTGATGCAGAGTCCTTGTGAAAATAGTTGATTTCACTGTATTAGCAGTGAATGAGTTCTGATGATCATTTCTTGTGCTTAAGGCATTTCTTTGTTCATTTCTCAGGAATCTTCCTTGCAGAATATCCTCAGAATCCAATAGAACTAGCATTTTAAGCAGCAATGCAAACAAAATAACAGGGCTGAATCCAATCATGTTGAAATTCCACAGCCTCCTCATCCCACCACTGACAAATTGATTGTACTGTAAAGTGGTCATGGTTCTTACAGTAACATCTTATGTCCAGCCCTGGTTTGGTGTATCAAGACTTCCAACTGCTTCATAAAAGCACTCACCACAGTTACCCCACCCAGGTGCACCTCAGTGTACTGGAAACCTGAGTTCATTTCTTAGATTTGTAGATGTATGTGGACCAAATCATCTCACCCAGCTACTCTCCATCTGTCTCTTGTCTGCCTCATTTCTTCTTTGGTTCAGTCTGGACCAAGGCCAAGAGGCCAGAGTTATTCTGGAGATGACTTTCTCTGCCACAGTAGGGAGGCATGGAAGTGTGTGCATACTGTGTCTAGGGGCAGCATGACATTCGGGCAGGGGGTGTGGCTTCCCCTTCCAGGGAAATAGTTATGGGTTTGCTCCATACATTCAGGGCTGGGGCATGACTAGTCACATAATTTGAAATATTAATAATTACTAAAAAGAGAGAGAGAGACAACACCTTTGGTAGCTTATAAGAAGTCACGAATATTGTTCTAGAATAGTATCATGGACTGAGTCATCATGACACCTGGGTTAAGTGTCTGCCTAGCACAGTGTTACTTTCAGCATAATGCTCAGTGAGGCTCCCTTAGAAATTATTCTCTCAAAACATCCTGGTCAGCTCAACCTTAAGCCATTCTAGAACCTCAGTGACACATATTTTTGGGGGGGAAATAAATGACACCCAGGTTGGGGGACGTAACCAAACTCTGGGGACAGCCCCTGAGAGAGGCAGCCAGCAGTCCAGAATACCTTATCTAAAGGGACTAGAAATCAGGCCAACTTCACTGTTCCTGTTTCCAGGCTATGATCTGGTAAGTGTGGATTTGTAGGAGGAGTTCTCACAGCAAGAATAATGAAAATTAGATTGGTGATGACTTTGTGAATCCAGGTAGATAGGACTCCAATTGAAGATCCAAGTGAGGGGCCTGTCATGAGCCAAGGTGTCAGACCAGAGTCAAGCAGGCAGGGTTCCCAGGAAGACTCTAGACTCAGCATCAAAATACCAGAGCCCTAAGCAGACATGTGAGGCAGAAATCAAACCGACAACAAGGGGCTAAAGGAAAGCTTGACTCAGTATGCATGGCTTCCCATGCTCAATCCCTGGGACTAGGTCTACAGTAGGGTTTAATAACCTTGGCACTATTGCCACATGGGGCTGCATAATTCCTTGTTGTGAGGGATTGCTCTGTGCATCGTATGTTGTTCAGTAGCATCCCTCATTGCTACTCTCTAGGTACTAATAATACTCCCTCAGCTGTGACAACCACAGATGTCTCCAGACATTGACAAATATCTCTGGATGGGAAAAATTGCTCCAGTTGAAAACCACTGGTTGACAGAAGAAGACTAATTCCTGTCTGCACTGGCTGATGGGACCTCTCTCCTGATCAGGATTGCTTCAGGAATAGGCACAGCTGAATCCATCAAGTAAGGATCTCAGGGTTGGCAGACAAGCAGGTCCAGGGCTTGACAAAAACTATCCAAAGGCCTTCAGTACCAAAATGAGAGAGACACCATCAAGTGTTGGAAGGGGAAGAGTTATAATTTTGCTTAGAGTTAAAATGAGGGTGGAGAAGGCAGATGGAGATTTCAGGGTGAGTTGTGTCTACAAGTTTAAGGTAGAGGATATACCTGATCTCTTGGGCTTGTCCGGATTCAGACCTATTATTGAGAACCCCAGTCCTTGCCATATGGTGTACTTTGGGATCAAAATTCTACACTTTGATTGAGCACTGAGCAAAGGTTCAGGTAGGTATTTAATGATGAAGTCCATGCTTGTTGTTCTACATTGATGACTTGTTCTCTTCTGGGATGACTGGCTGGCTTCACTATGAGAAGCCTTGCAGGATGCTACAACAGCAACTTCCAGCAACAGGGAATGCTCATGTGAGCTGCACTTAGAGAAGAACGTCCAGGAAGGTCCAGGATGTTTTTCATGCTCAATCTTGTCTAAATTTCTCTTTTCTTGAGAGACATGTCAACCTTATCTGGAGCTAGGTTTAAGTTGAGGCCAGGGAGACCTGTCCTGCAGCTTCCTTCCCAATAATGATGGCCAACACTGGCTTTGTTTACGGCTTTTTATCTGCTGTGTGCTCCTAGAGATGGTCTCATGCAGCCTTCCTCAATAGACCTTCAACCCCCCGGAAGTTTGCCATTCCTAAATTAGGAAACTTCTGCCACTTCTTGTGGCCATTTTGGACCTTGAGAGATTGTTTGGAGGTTCTAGCAGGGGAGTGCAGCTACTCGTATAACCTTGACTGAAGAATGGTCCTCCTCTATGGAGGAAGATCATCCTCTTTGACCAAGCACACAGCTTCAGGAGGGACACACATGGAGTGACGAGGGAGGAAGGGGACACCCGCCTAGCCAGCCAGATCAGCCGAATCAACCCTGGAGATCAATGGGGTGACGGATGTCACAGCCAGATCACCCTCACATCCCTTGTGGTCATTTTGGTTCTCCACACATCACATCTTTCCTTCTAGAGAAGGAGTTAAATGTTCCACGGTCTGAGCAAAGAGCCAAGTTAAAAGCAGAGAGTGCCTGCCTGAACACCCCTTAGGGAGTAGCCTGGATCACATCTCTACACATGCCCTGGAAGTTCTCACAGCTCCTGTAAAGTTTGCTGTTCACATGTTCTAGAAGCTCTGGTGAAGACCAAGTCTGAGTCCTGAATTCAGCAGGGACAGAGCTGCCTCCTACTCCTACCACCTCTCTCTCAGGCAAGGATGGTGTGCATGACATCTGAGCACAGCATATGGCAGATGGCAGGAACTGAGTACATGATTTTGTTTGATAATTGAAAATGAAATAGGGCTCCTTATAAAATTTTCAGGCATTGGGAGATTTAAATAAGTGCAAACTATGGGGTTAATTTTATTTCTACCTTCTGAGAAAATCCAAAGCAGGAAAAACTGGCTTTTCTTAACTGAGATCAAGAAGTCATCAATGAACAAACAGGGTGGTGGCATTTAGGCCTTCCTCCCTCTGCTATGTACTCTCTGTTTATGTTTGTTTGATGGCTGGGATTCAGTACTGTTTAGTTAGAGGAGAATATTCTTTCTACTTGAATTTGTGTTTATAAGATTTCTGATCCATTAGGAACTTTATTCCTACTGATTAATATTTGCACAGAGATTGTAAAACTACATTTGGATGGGCAATAGGGGGTAGAACTTCGCTTAAATGTTGTATATTCCTTATTTTAGTATTATCACAACTTCCTAAACTCCAGATGCATTTACAGTTTATTTTGTATTTTCAATGCCTATATTTGCTTTCTTTCCCTCCCTCCTTCTTTCTTTTTCTTTCCCTCCCTCCCTCCTTCCCTCCTTCTTTCCCTCCCTTCTTCCTTCCCTCTTTCTTTTCCTTCCTTCCTTCCTTCCTTCCTTCCTTCCTTCCTTCCTTCCTTCCTTCCTTCCTTCCTTCCTTCCTTCCTTCCTTCCTTCCTTCCTTTCTTTCTTTCTTTCTTTCTTTCTTTCTTTCTTTCTTTCTTTCTCTCTCTCTTTCTTTCTTTCTTTCTTTTTCTTTCTCTCTCTCTCTCATAATTTTTTATATTGGTTTGAAAAGTGTGTGAGTGTGTGTGAGAGAGAGAGAAAGAGAGAGAGGGAAAGAGATATTTTTGCTTTCAGTGCCTCCGAAGGCTTAACTTGGTTATTCAGGAATGATCTCAATTTTGTTTTGCACATATTTTGCTTTGAATTTTATCCAGAAATTTAGGGTTATATTAATTCTTCTGTGGTTAAAACCTGTTTTAATTCTAGCAACCTTCATCTGGGTATACTTTAAGAGAAAAGGTCTCATATATTCAGTAGTCAACTAGGTCAATTAGGTCCTAATTTCCAGTTCTGTCCGTTACACATTACACAATATTTCCAATGGGTTAGCATTCTGCTTGGTGGCCTTTGAAACATGCAAGCAGGACCTTGAAATGAGGACCAATAGAAGTTCTGCCTTTCCTGTTTACTGTGCTTGTTTCCCAGGGCTCCTTCCTGACAGCACACCCCAAACTCTGGAGCTCGCCAGTAAGCAGTCAAACTAAAATAATGCTCCCACTCACTCAGGTTCCTCTACTTCTCTTCACTTGCCATTTAGCCATGTGGCAGAATTTGGTATACAGACTATGAAATTCTAGGAGGCTGGGTCGATCTTAGGCCTGCTCCTCACTAGCTCTGAGAATTCAGGAAAGGTTGGAGAGATTTAAAAGTCATACTTCGGCTCAAAAAAAATTTGAAGACTCAAAAGTTGTGATCGTTGGCTTAATCTCCCCATCTTCATCAGTGACTTAAGCATTAAGTGGAATTCATAATCTATTGACTGTAAGGTCATGCTAAAAGAAAAATTGAATTCCAGGAGCCTTATACAGAAGCTCCATTAACAGAGATGACTCACTTCAATAACACTGTGAATCACTGACAGCTGACTCAGAACTTCAAGGTGACACAAAGACACTCCTGGAAGGCACCGTCCCTCCTGGGGTCATAGAGTCCCTTTCTCTGCCTTCACACAGGATGAGGTCCCAGTCACCTCTGTGCTTCCCCATTGGAAAGGTGTTCCCCACATCCTGCTCCTCCTTCCCTCCCTTTGGAAGTGAAATATATTTCCTCCTGTCTTGACAGAAGCAGAGATGTAAGAAAAGTCAGTATCTTCTATTTGAGAAACCATTTTTTTCTTTATGCAATGATGTTCATGCTTTGTTTTAACATATGGCATTCTATTTAAAATTCTGTTAAAAATATATATACAATGAACTACCATTAAAGCTAAAGCATCTTGAAAAAACAAGTTAATATTTAAAGCCTAAATGTGGACAGTAAAGGAGTTAATAGAGGGGATTATCCCGTTTACAGTTTTTTTAAAAGCTAGACATCAGCTATTATTGTCAATGCCTCTTAGCAGGAACAAAAAAAGAATTAATAATAGGTGTTCTTGATACATTTAAAAAATACATTTATTTGTTTAATTCAGTGATATGAGTGAGCTGAACTGTTTTGGGAATAACTCCATCACGGGGATTTGAAAGCCCTGAGTTTACAGGCAAAATAGAGTGTCTTGTTCACTTTTGTGTTGAATTCATTCATTCCTTCTTATGCTTTACTTCACTGCTGGGACGTGGTAGGTCTGCACAGTGTTGTTGAATGAAGAAATGTGTAAAATCACAGAAATGATTCCTTAAACAAATTTGTCTACAGCTGGTATCTTGTGGGTGAACAAGGACAGAAACTAGGAACCTAGATAGGGACCCCTAGTAAGTTAGAAGGAAACATCTCAGTAAGGCCACAGATGGGTGAAACTGTTATTAGTGGAAGAGCTGTCTTGAATTTTACCCTAAAAATTTTCATGGGAAGGACCTTCATATATATCTTGTAATACTATTTGAGTTTGGTTATTTTAATCAAGTTGTTTTTGTGATGCTACTTCACTAAAATATAAAATAGTAAGTGAAAAATATATTCATTTTTAGTTTAGCTAATCATATCATCAATCTGTGCAGTGGCAAATATGCTAATTACAGTCAGTTCTACTATAACACAGTGTATATGCTCCTGAAGCTGTGTGGGAAAGGGCACAATGAAAACCTTAGGGCCTATGGGGAAAATGACGTTAGGTGCACAACCCTCAAAAACACTGTCAGTGACACATAGAAAAGTCAGAAACCTAATAAAAATGGTAGTACAGTTTTAGCTATGATAAATGGTTAAGAAATACATAAATGCTGCAACAAAGTAACACTATACTATGAAAAGGGTAGAAATTTCCTTGTGGAAGTGGATGTCCAAAGGGTTGCAGTTGATAAATTATTTGTGAAGTGGTGGAAGGAAGTTATCTGAAATTGGATCAAAAGTTGTAACAATGGATGTGGACAGCTGTGGCCCCATCTCATACATGGTGAACTATGGTAGCTAGTGGACATTTTAGATGTGGGAGTGTGTGGATTTTGTGTATTCCTATATAGCTCAGTTCAGTTGGGTGCAGTTTCCCTGGTTCACCTAGTGTTTCTTGCAGACAAAGTTGCACATAGAAAACTTGAACTGTATGTTATGTTCAAATTATACCCTGATGTAACAACTGCATTGGAACAAATTCACATTTCTGGAATAAGCATCTACGGCAGAACCGACTGTATAGGCAAAGTAACTAAGGATGATCATAGCTAACACATTTGGAGGTCTTGTGACGTGCTGGGAACAGTTCCAAGCTTTTGACATGTATGAATTAATTCATTATATCCTATAAACAATCCTGTGCAGTAGGTACTATTATTATTTTTGATTTGCAGACGAGGACACTGAGCCACAGAGGGGTAAAATAACTTGCCCAAGTTCATATAACTACATGGGCAAGACTCCAGCTCTTGCTCTCCTATTCATTCTGCTCTTCTTCCCTCTTTGTTGAAAGGAAAGTAACTGCCTTCGGGTGTTAAACCTCAATTTCAGGGAGCAGCAAAACTGTCAAATGTTTTTGGCATATCATTTGCCACCTGATAGTAATAGCAAAATGCATTAACTCCTTCCAACCAGTGAGACACTCATTGACTATGATCTAAAGAGCATGGATGATGGAGGGACTGTTTAAGCTATGTCAGGAGATTCCAGTTTGCTAACTCACCTTGTGCATTAGTCTTCTCTCTTCCCTGGGCAGGATTTTCACAGTGTGATAATGGAAAGCAGTGGGCAGGGGAAGGGCAAATAAACTGTTATACAAACGTACCTGTACTTGGCTAAGGTGGATCTATATTTGGTAAGATGTAGCCTTATTATATTTTCATGCCTCACAGTTACAGAATTGAAACTTGTCCCTCAGGACAGGAATTTGCCATTTACATTCCAACATTCTTTGTCTTCTGAGTAAAACCACTGCATTGATGTCATCTAATCCCCTTGTTTTTGTATTTTCCCTCTTAGCCTGATACTGTCTCTTTTCTTCTCTGGTCATTCTACCACACTATAATGGGGGTTTTTGTCTTGTGTTGCTTCGTTTTCTCTCCCCCATCCCATTTAATTCGTTTTTGCTGATGAAGGGTGGTAGTGATAGGAAATGGTGCACAAGGAAGAGTGTGGGGAGCAAAACCACTCCAGGCTTTGAGATGATGATAAATTAGAGGTCACTGTCACTCTCATTTATTCTTACTATTAAAAATGTATCTTTGTTTGCAACTAAGTCTCAAATTATTTAAAGATTAAAAATTACAGAAATTGCCTTTCACTTTTATAAACTAGAGGTTAATTTCTTTGAAAAAGTAAGATTTTCATATGTAACCAGAATTGCTAACAATTACAAGCCCATTGGTTTTCCATTCTGGTTGAGGGTTAGAATCAATACTTGGGGAGAGTTTTAATATTACCTAAGAAATAATATCTATAGTCCCTTCCCTTGTTCCTCCTCCCCCCTAGCAAGGAACAAAAAGCTAAAATGAGTTGACCAGGGCAAGGATTTTCATCTCCATTACTACACAAGGACTGCTCCAGATAGCATATTCATTCATTCATACGTTCATTCATTCATTTATCATTATTTACTGAGGATCTACCAAGTGCCAAGCATGGGGAGAGGAATAATGTGGTGATTCCATGTAAGTTCTGATGTTAGAAGACACAGAGATTTGAAGTATATGTAGGAATTAGCCAGGTGAAGGGAGGAGTACTCTGAGAGAATGTTGCTGGAAGAATGATCAGGGAAAAGGGTGGAACCCTGTGGTGGGAAGAAAAAATGAGACCCCAGAGGAAGTTTTCAGAGGGAAGGCACGTCTGGGGATGGATGTCTGGCAGGGACTACACTCTTGTGACCTTCCGTCTGGTCTCAGGTCTGCACTCACAAGCGGCCTGCTGGATGCCAGAGCAGCATGTTCTACCATCGCAATTCCCCAGTGGTTATTGGAACACTCGTCTGCGAACAGCCACTCTCTCTTCACTGACTGCACCTCAGCCCTTCTCTCTGCTGCTCTGTGATGTTTTCTCTGTGGTCATTTATTATGCAGCAACATCTTTTTCTTAACTAGTTAAGAAAATGTGGTCAGTCTGAGGCAGGGAAGATGAGAATGAGGGAGCTACAGTATCTCAGGGAAGTCCTTTCTTTTAGGGAGGGGCTCGATTTCCTTATCTATAGGATGAGAGAGCAGGCCAAAAGGTCTTCAAAACTTCTTTAAACTTAGAACTTGCCTTCTAAAAAGCTCTTCAAATCAAAGGTTTTTACCTTGAGATACCAGATTGGCTATTTATTTAGTTGAATTATACCCAGATATAAAACTGTCCTCATATTGTCATCTACTCTTTGACAAAGCAGACAAAAATATACACCGGGGAAAAGAATCTCTATGCAATAAATGGTGCTGGGAAAATTGGATAACCACATGTAGAAGATTGAAACTGTATACACACCTTTCACTTCTCACAAAAATCAACCCACGATGGATAACAGTGTTAAACCTAAGGAGTGAAACCTTAAGAATTCTAGAAGAAAATATTGGGAAAACTCTTACAGACCTTGGCATAGGCAAAGAATTTATGAAGAAAACTCGAAAGGCAATCACAGCAGCAACAAAAATAAACAAATGGGACCCAATCAAATTAAAAAGCTTCTGCGCAGCGAAGGAAACTATCATGAGAGCAAACAGACAACCTATAGGAGGGGAGAAAATAGTCTCATGCTACACATCCAATAAAGGTCTGATAAGTAGAATCTATATAGAACTCGGGAAAATCAGCAAGAAAAAAATCAAACAACCCCATCAAAAAGTGGGCAAAGGACATGAACAGAAATGTTTCAAAAGAAGATAGACTAATGGCTAACAAACATATGAAAAAATGCTCAACATCTCTAATCATCAGGGAAATGCAAATCAAAACCACAATGAGATATCACTTACCTCCAGTGAGAATGGCCTTTATCAAAAAGTCACAAAACAATAAATGTTGGCATGGATGCGGAGAGACAGGAACACTCATACACTGCTGGTGGGACTGCAAACTAGTGCAACCTCTGTGGAAAGTAATATGGAGATACCTCAAAGAGATACAAGTAGATCTACAATTTGATCCAGCAATCCCATTACTGGGCATCTACTCAAAGGAACAAAGGTCATTCTATAAAAAAGACACCTGTGCTAGAATGTTTATAGCAGCACAATTCATAATTGCAAAGATGTGGAAACAACCCAAGTGCCCATCAATACATGAGTGGATTAATAAAATGTGGTGTATGTATACCATGGAGTACTACTCAGCCACAAAAATCAATGGTGATATAGCACCTCTTGTATTATCCTGGATAGAGCTGGAGCCCAGTCTACTAAGTGAAGTATCCCAAGAATGGAAAAACAAGCACCACATGTACTCACCATCAAATTGGTTTTAACTGATCAACACTTAAGTGCACATATAGTAATAACATTCACTGGGTGTCAGGCAGATGGGAGGGGCGAGGAGGGGATGGGTATATATACACCTAATCGGTGAGGTGCACACTGTCTTGGAGATGGACACGCTTGAAGCTCTGACTCGGGTGGGGCAAGGGCAATATACCTAACCTAAACATTTGTACCCCCATAATATGCTGAAATAGAAAAACTTAAAAATAAATAAATGAGTCAAATTTTATAAAAAATATATTTTTATTTTTATTACAGTATATTACCGGGGTACAAATGTTTAGGTTAAAAAATTTAAAAAAAGAAATGAAAATCTGGGAACATAAAAAAAATAAAATAAAATAACTTGCTGGGACATAATACCAGTGGAAAATAGATACATCTTAATGCATATAGATTCAGTGAAAGTTGGGGTGCCCTATTTCTATGTAATAGTATAAGTATAGATATTATATTCAAGTGGCCCTAACTTCAGTTAATTTCCATGGATCCAGATGCTGCATATACCAAAATTAAAGAATAAAATTTCTTCAGACATACAGTATGGAAATATGAAATTTTAATGTGTGTTGACATTGTGTGCTCTGAGGTAAAAATGATTCAGTCATTCAAAATGATGATAATCCGGTTATATTAAGAGTTAATTTATTTAACTAAAATGAAAAAGACAACGTGAAAATATCAAATCTTGGTATTTCTCAGGCACTACTGCTGGGCAGGTAAACTGGAATTGCCAGTTTGGAAAGCCATCTGGCAGTATCTCCTAAAGTTGAACACACATATACCCCAGGAGCCAGCAGTTCCACTTCCCATATATACCCAACAGAAATGAGTATGTATGTTCAGCAAAAGGTATATAACTAGAATGTTTATAATTGTTATAGAATAAAACTAGAAACTACTCAAATGCCCATCAACAGTGGAGGGACAAATAAAATGTTGTCTATTGGTACAACTGAATCCAGATAGCAATGAAAATGAAGAACCTACAAAAGCACTTAACAATAAGGATGAAATCCACAAACATAATTCCAAGCAAAAAGGCTATACACAAAAGAGCATATGACTCCATTTATGTACAATACAAAAACAGGCAGAACAAATCCAGACTGTTAGAAGTCAGAATGGAGATTACCCTTTGGGGCCGGGGAGTAGCAGCCTTTAGGGAGTGAGATGGGGCTCTTAGGGTAATGTTCAGTTCCTTGAACTGTGTACTGGTTATGCTGGTGTGCTTAGTTTGTGAAATGGATCAAACTGTACATTTATAATTATGTGATTTTTCTGTATGCGTATTAGATTTCAACTTTTTTATAAAGTGTTCTTTATAAAAATATTTTTACAAAAACATTCATTAGTTTTTTATAAAAACATTCATTCGTTCATTTGACCCATGTGACAATTCTAAGTAGATAAGAAGGGCAGGTAACTTTTCTCCAGTTTTGCAGAAAGAAAACAGACTCAAAGTTTGGTCCAAGGTCTCAGGGCTAATTAGTGGTAGAGTTTGATCAGGTATATAAACCTCATGGCCCAAGGGAGACAGTCCCTGTGGGAGTAGCTTGCACAGTGCTTGATGCATAGTGTGTGCTCAATAAATGTCAACTGAAGCTGGATCATAGAGTGGTAGCTTTCTTATCCCATAAGGCTGTTATCTTGCTCTGGGAGTACCAGCTTCTCTGGTGGTCTAATGTCCCTGATAGAACACGTGTATTCTCTCCTAAGGGAGGAAGGGAGATGAGCCCTGAGTCAAATGTCCCAAGAAGCTGCCAAAATACCTGTGGAGAATTGCATAACCTTGTCCCTCTAGGGCTTAGAAAAGAATGAGTCAGAGGCTCAGTTCTCAGACACGGTGCCCAGCAAAACAGGAAGAAGTTTCACTTAGGCAGAAATCCATGTATATAACCTTGGATAAATCAATGAACTTCTTTGGGGGCAACAGTTTGAAAGACAAATTTGAGAATCCTTACATAAGGGTGATGTGACTTTCTGTGGTTAAACTTCTGAGATCCCTGAATTTTATGTCCACCCATACATGTAATCAGATTCTTATTATTTTTAAGGGCATCAGACTGCATTTCAAACTTGACAGTTCCCTTGGTGTAATTTAAGATCAAATTTTGATTAATTTAATTTATAATTTAAATGCAGATATGCCCGATTTTCTGCCGTCCTCATAGAAAGGGGATGCATTAACCAAGTTATATAAAGTAACCAGAGGTCCTATTCAACTTGTTAACTATGTTTCTTCAAAAAGTATACAGTACAACTTTCCTTGTCAACATAAAATTTTAGTTATTTATGATGTGGCTAAACAAATGATAAGAAGTCCCAGGAAATGGAATCTGTTATTGCTTGGCTAATAAAAACTCAAGACCTTCTTTGGAAAAAAAAATGGAGAGTGATAAAATGCTTTTGATTTAGGGCTTGGCTGTGATGTCAAGGTCAGCCAATGAGCTCAGAGGGAATCTGAGAAAAATAAAGAGATAAATAGAAGCAGATGTTTGGAAAATCTTCTTGAATATTGCTAGTGAAATTGTATGGTTAGAAATCAAAATTCCAGTGTTACATCTATCATCTTAATAAAATTATAATAAAAGCCATTTAAGTTGGTGTTCAAAAACCTTGTTAGAATTGCGGTCAACTGTGTTCCACCATGAAGTGCATTTGAAGCTGAAGTGCTTGTTAGGT
This sequence comes from Lemur catta, assembly GCF_020740605.2. Taxonomy (NCBI): domain Eukaryota; kingdom Metazoa; phylum Chordata; class Mammalia; order Primates; family Lemuridae; genus Lemur; species Lemur catta. Next base: position 74,104,168 of record NC_059128.1, on the reverse strand, counting down.
ATTCCTCAAGGAGGTCAGTTGCATGGGACTCCTGGTAACTCAAGATCTCTACTTCACATTAATACAAGAGAGAACTCTGATGACAAGGCAAAAGGGAGAAAAGGTATAAAAAAAAAAAAAAGGTGTTTTGGCTTCTGATTGGTCAGCATCTATGTTCCCAGAAGCAAATTTCTTTTTGTCTTTTGTTACTGCTGATGGAAATAGAAAAGTCCTATCTTCTACTTAGAGTTGTCAGAGACTGTCATTTGAAAGGGTTGGAAAACTAAACAAAGAAAATAGATAACCAATAATTGAACCAAAAAGGAATAAAAGTAGACAGCTTAGAGATAAGACCCTTGGATGCAGTCAGTTGAATAGCTGGTCAAAAGGCTAAGCACAAATGGCCAAGAAGAGCTTTTGATTCCAATAGAATACGCAGGGGATTTGAAAGAGAAAATGATCATGATTAGCGAGAAGGGTTTAAAACTATAGTAGCGATATTTATTTGACAGTGTGCTCCAGAATGTCTATGTCTGCTTTACTGATTAGCTTTCAAAATGCTATAATTCATAATAGGAAGAGTAGAGAAACCATAATTATTTCTATCTCAATACAAAGACTTAACTTCAGTTAAATTCTTGCCCTACTGCTAGTTATATGACCTTGGATAAATAACTTAGCCCTTCTAAGCTTCACTTTTTTCATCTGTAAAATGGAGAAATATTACTATCTACTTCGAGGAATTGCTTTCAGGTATCCACAAAATGATGGGTGTAAATTGCTTATTCCAAAGCCTAAATTATATTAAAAGACCATTAAATATTTTTTGTTGATGGTGGTAATGATGAAAACATTGAATATATTTACACTGAGAGACATTCTTTTCTTTCCTTCCTTCCTTCCTTCCTTCCTTCCTTCCTTCCTTCCTTCCTTCCTTCCTTCCTTCCTTCCTTCTTTCCTTCCTTCTTTCCTTTCATTCTTTCTTTCTTCCTTCCTTCTTTCTTTTTTCCTTCCTTCCTTCCTTCCTTCCTTCCTTCCTTCCTTCCTTCCTTCCTTCCTTCCTTCCTTCTTTCCTTCCTTCTTTCCTTTCATTCTTTCTTTCTTCCTTTACTTTCTTTTTTTCTTTTCCCTCTGCCTTGATTTCATCTCCACTTCATTCTTCAAAAGACTTGAAGTGTCTTAAAAGTCTCAAATAATAAATAAATTTTTTTTGTTTATATCTTGTCTCACTTAAAATTCAGACTGAAACAAAATTTTGATGATGGTATTTTAAAAAAAAAAAAGAAGCAGAGTTAGAGAATTTACAGGAAGAGAGTTGGAGCCAGAATAAAAGAGAAGATACAAAGATGTGAACTAGTTGATCTGTTCCAATAAAAATCTTAACAGAAAATGGATGAGTCATTCAAAATAGGGTAATTTAAGGAACACTTATTTGTAAAGGGACTATTTATAAAGGTGGGATTGCAGGGGAACCTTAAAGAATAATTTACTCCTAGGCCTGAGAAGGATGAGGTTGCTGAAACCCAGAAGAGAGAATCCTATAGAGCAGGCTGCCTTGAGAACGGAGACCTGTTGAGGGACACACCCAGCCTGAGGTGACCTCATGGAGAAGAACTGGGAGACTACATATCCTGAATTCTCTCTCTTTCCTCTCTCCCATCTCCTTGACCAAAGAGAATTGGAGGTCAAAGAGAACAAGAGCCACTGATATTATCCACACAGAGAAAGAATAGAGAAGGGTGGGCAGTGGATCTAGAAGAGCTAAAAGAACATATCTATCACAGGGTCCCATAAAGTTGTTAAATTAACATTGAAATCTCAACTAGAATCCAAAGCAAAAAAGGGGATAGGATCATATACAAAATCTGTGTCATAGATAAATTATAAAAACCATGCCATTCCTTCTGGAGCCTTTCTAGATAATTCTAATTTTAAGTGACATTCTGAAAAATTGTCCAAGTTGTTAAATGTTATATGAAATTGCTAGATATCAATTTACATCAATTAAATTTGGGGTACATCTAGGAAAAATAATAATTTTTTTTATTTCAGCTTATTATGGGGGTACAAAAGTTCAGGTTATATATATTGCCCACGTCCCACCCATCCCCCTGAGTCAGAGCTTCAAGCGTGTCCATGCCCCAGACAGTGCGCCTGGCACTCACCATGTAGTTATATCTCCATCCCCTCCCCCCACCCCCCCACCTCCCCGAGTCAGCACCTTCAAGCAGGACCATTCCCCAGACGGTGCGCAACGCACTCATCATGTAGGCATACACCCATCCCCTCCCCCAACCCCCCACCTCAGTCTTCTTTTTGACAATGAATAGATAAAGTGAACTATAAAGTGAACTATAAAGGCAACCCTTACATTGTGACAATAAAATGTTTTTTTTTCTTTGACAAGGAGATTTATTTATTTTTATTTACTATCACAAGTATAAGTAGACAGCTCATAAAAATGTTTTAGACCATTGAGATAGGTTTAAAAGAAAGGGGACCAAACAATACAGATTTATCACACTCAGAATTGTTTACTGATGTGTCAGAAGAATATTCCTGAGGGCTGAGTCTCACGGTGACGTGTAAGAGAAAACATCAAGAATCAACATTCTAAACTAAGCACACACAGGTTGACTCATGAATGGTTCTTGCTCATAGAGATGGAATCTAAGAGAAGGTAAGGAAAAGCTACAAGTCAGCTCATACCAATCAAGACAGATCTTTCTTTTCTCTAAGTGAAAAGACCACAAGAGGAGTCAGTCATGGAAGCAATATTCCCTACACTTGTGTTGATATTTTGAAAGCCATATCAGACCAAAGATACAGCAAATGGTGCAGAGATTTGCATAACTCTCTTTGATAAAATCTCTATTTTTTGTAAACACAATATTGGATGGATGGGGCAATCCAGTACCAGACACATGGTTGTTAGGACCACTAACAAACAACTTTTGCATATTGTGTTACATTTTATGAACACTTTCACAGATATAATCATGTAAACCCCAGAACAATGCTATGAGACACTTCCTTCTATAGAGGTGAGAGATATAAAACCCTGGAAGATTGAGAACATTCTCCTGATCACCAACTGGTCAGGATTAATGTGGGAATGATGGTGGGAGGAGGTGGTAATCAAATATAGGAACATAAACCAAAGTCTTCTAAATATACTTTTCAATCAAATCAAACCACTTGCTTCACTAATTCCTACTGAATGCCTTTTGCATTTAGGGTGAGCATATAATAAATATTTGTTGGTGAATGAATGAGTGGTTGCGTGAATAAATGATACACATAACAACACAGCCCTGTGCTGGTTAAGCTCTGGAGAATGTATGTTCTTGAGACAATGCACACACATTTAGAGGGTGAACAGTGTGGGATTCCCATGCAGATTATTTCTATCACCATGGATGCATTTGAGGAGGTGGAGCAGCAGCAGGAGCTCCTGGTAGCCCAGGCGCCCAGTGGCTGTCAGAGCATGCCAGCTTGCAGGAGTCAGGCATGCATGGGTGGTTCAAGGTAAGTCTATGTCTCATGGACTGCCTGGGGGCCTGGAAGCCTAACCACCCATGATAATAGACCCTGACAGCCACAAGCAGGTACACCTGGGTCACAATGTCTCATGCTCACTATGTCAAAGGCTGCAGGTCAGGTGACAGCCTGGAAGCCTTGGGCATGATTTTACCCCTAGTGAGTCCTCTGTGTGAGGTGTCATCTGCAAATACAAGGATAACCCAGGATCATTGTCGGCCATTTTTGGATTCTTTGTGCTACAATTGTCTTGGGGGGCTATTGTCAGTATGTGTTCTTGCCACCTCAAGGCAGGTAGGAACTAGGTGACCACCCTTTTCATAACCTTCCTCAGAATTTTACAGAACAGTTTGTCTCAGTTACTAGGTTTGCAGCATCAGCATGTCTGGCAAAGGAGACCCCTTACTGCCCTTGTTAGCAGACCTGTGGGGGGCACTTAAGCAGCCAGATTGTCTCTTGGAAATCCTTCTGCCTCTTTAAACCTGGAACATGCGTTCAGTGGCAGGAAGTCTTTGGAGAGGAGTTAAAGAAATAGCTTCATCTCAGTGAATCCGAAACACTGCCTCCGGATAGATACCACCATTGTGGCTCCAGGGATTCCCTCATGACTCTTCAATTGTGATTCTGCAGCCCCAGAAGGGTACACGTTGGTAGTAGGGCCTTGTCTCCTTTGCTGTGCTTAACGAAGCCCCCACGAGGAACCAAAGCTCCACAGAACTCCTCAAATTCACATGCCAGGGCCTCCCTGACCCTGGTGTGAATGAGAATGGTCGCAACATGACAAAAACTTGTGAATACCCCACTGATTCCTCTTGGAAGACCCTGAACCTGTGTTAAACTGAGGAATATACTCTGGAGTCAACGCAGGACAGGAACCATATACAGGAAGCACTGCCACCGGCCCTGGTTGCAGAGAGGTGGGCAGGGAGGTTCCAAGATCTTCATCTGAAACCACCACCAGATGAAGGCCACCTTGATTCTGTGACTGTTGGGGACTTGGTTTCCTTAGTGGAATGAATAAAGAATTTGGAGCTGGCAGATCTGGGTTTAAAGCCCTCCACTGCCATTTAAGAGAAGTAGGATTTTAGGCAAGTGTCTTAATTTATCTAAGCTTCAATTTTCTATCTATAAAAACTGGAGCTAAAAATGCCTACTTTATAGGGTTGGCAAGGTGAGCAAGTGTGTACTCTCCTAGAGAGGGAGGGGACAAATGGCTCCTTGAGTCTCACAGTAACCCCATGAGCAGCTCTGGAACATCAGTATATAGAAAGCAAAAAGTACAATACTGAGGAATTAAATGACTTTTTCCTGATATCACACCGTCAGGTGGAATCAGGACTGACTGTTCTGCTCAATACTTTATCCAGGAAACTTTACCAAATCATATTTTGTAAACATTCTTACAATGTCTGAACGGCAGATATTCAGGTGAGACACAGGGAAGAACTGTTCTACTCTGAGACTAGCCACAAGGGAGAAGTTACAGAGTCTTCTCTGATACTGAAGGATTTAGATAATATGAATCATGAATATAGCACTCCTGTTAAAAAAAATAATACTTCTACCACCATCCTATTAACATAAATTAAAATGGTATAAAGAATTTACTGTTGTAGTCATCTACTATGAATGATTATTGAGAGACAATGGAATACTATGAAGTCATTAAAAACAATAGGCAGGTCAATATGTATTGAGATAGAAGGATATCTATGGGTTATTATTCCCTAAAATGCAGAGCAATCTATATAATTTCATTTTTATAAAAATAATATGTACAGTTCATATGTATACACACTGTATGAAATCAGTAAGATTGCACATCAAACTATAGACTAGATTTATCTCTGAGAGTGTGTTTGGAATGAGGAATAGGTAAAGGGCTTTCAATTCTTCTTACTTTTGTCCCATTTACATTTTTGTGATGAAATGTATTACTGTCTTTAAATTGCAAAATACCAAAACTTGGGGGGGGGGAATCCCATATGTAGTACATACATCTAGATAGATATTTATTGAATAAGAACTTGGTAAATTCCATGATAATTTCCTTACAAAATATTACCATTATTATTATACTTCACATTTAATTCTGCTTTACAGTATATAAAGTTTTCTATATGCATTATGTCATTTGGATTTTATACAACCCTCTGAGTTGGGCAGGGAAAAATATCTTAGAAAATAGGATTTTGAAACTCTGAGAGGTTAAATCATTTTTCCAAGGTTATATTTAAGTGGCACTGAAACAATATTGTCATTACTTGACTTCTTATCTATTCTTTACCAAAGATTTTTTAAGGCCCCTCTGTGTTCTAGGTCCCCTTTTCTCTCCACCACAACACATGCACTACAAATTGCAAATAAAGATATGAAGATTAGAAGCACCACATAAGTCAATGCCTGAAAATGATACTAAAAATTCTTAACCAATGGATAACTCTTAGATTCCAAATTTTATTTTGTTTACTTTCCCCATGTGCTTTTCTAATAGTAAGCTATAGCAGACTTTACTTGCCAAAGTTTCAGCTTGCCTTTCTGCAAAAAGGACTTGCTGGTTTCAACTTTAGCTTTTTCTCCCTATATCATTCACTTAAAGAGAAGGGCATTAGTGGTTTTTAGTTCATCTTTCACTTTAAAAGATAATCAAATGTCTGCACAATCCTTTGTGTCTCTCTTCCATAGCAGACCATTTTTCCTTCATTTGTGTATAGAGGGAGGGGAAAGGAGTAGGCTGAAAGGATGGGCCCCTCATCCCATGAGACTGGAGAAGCTTATAGTCTCAGCCCTAAAGGAAAATTCTTCTGCCATAATGTCTCAATTAGCTTAGTTTTTGTGGTCTGGCTTTGCAAACAGAAACTTGAGTCCATGGATGTGCTCAAAGCTAGACATCAAGAAACTGCAAATAAGTGAACTATAGGTGCTGGCTGGCTGGGCACACACAGAGGGGAACTGGAAGGAGAATGCTGTCCAAAGTTATCCACTGATGAAAGGCAGTGCGGACAGATACGATTCATGGGGCTTCCGCTACAGAGGGATGGGTGTTTAGGGAATAAGTTCTTCCAAGGCAGTGGAGTAGAGGAAATCTGGGTCCTGAGAATAGTATTTGTTTACACATTTATTCTTTCATTCTATATGTATGTATTATCTATATGTACTACCTGTGATACAGGCCTAAAAATGATTAAACAGGTATATTCTTGGCTTCTTGGAACAATATTTCAGTGTGAAGGTGGGACAACAAGCCAACTTTATAAAGAATTAATTACAGATTGTGATAAATGCTAAAGAGAAAATAAACACAGTGCTATGCTAGTTAATAACAATGGTGGAGTGAAGGTAGAACCTATTTAGATGAGGAGATCAGGAAAAACCTGAAGGCAAAATGATCAGCCCCTGTCATAAGTCATTCCAATCCCTGCTGCAAAGTAGACACAACCCCTCCCCTGTGCCAGACCCTAATACTGGTCTCTTCTAAAGGCCGGGAGTAAGATGCCAAATGGAATCATCTCTTCAGTTCCATGTAATCAACTCCCGCAACATATTAACTCATTTTGCGCCGTGACATTGTCGTGAAATGCTTTCTGTGTGCGAGGAAAGTCAATTATATCAATTCTTTATTTTGGCCCTTCTCCTCCCTTCTAAAGTATTGCCACTTTAATTCCAACTTCCCCACAAAGCAACATGACAAGATCCTCTCTGGTGACCATTATATAGTTGCAGGAATTTGGAGATCAGCTTGGTGGGAGACTGCTGAGTCTATGACTTTGTCTAGTGGCTTTGTGCTCAGAGAGGAAAAAAAATGGGCTTAACAGGAAGGATATAGATTATGAACAAAGGAAGCCTTCATGGCTGTAAAAAAAAAGTCACGAAGACACATGATCAATAGCAGCATAGAGCTCTTTTCCTAAATATTTAAGACAATTCTCTGGAATTGTTTTGGTACAGTCCTACCTTGAGGCAGAGGATAATTCCCAGCAGACTTCAGATGTCCCTTCAAGCTCCAGAATGCTATAATACAGAATGTCCTTTTTTTTTCCTTAACATATTATTGTGCTCAAATGCTCTCTGTTAGTTACAACCAGCAACGCAAAAAAAAAAAAAAAAAAAAAAGAAGCATATATTTGGAATTCCTTCAAATGATCTTTTCTTGGACATACTATCTAATTTCAATGAGCTTTTCCAGATGTGAAATTCACTTGATGGGAAATAACAAAGAATTTGTGAATTAAGTAAATTACCCTGCTTTTATGCTATTTTTTCTGCATGGTTATATATAATAAACAGAATTTTGAGGTTAATCATCAGAATTTGCTGTAAAATGTACTCAGCATTGTTTTGCTTAATAAAAAGTCAAATTTCTTAGAGAAAAAGAAACCAGCTGTTTTACATTTATAACAAGATTGGGGTTAAATATTTAAGACCTCTGTACTAAGTCACTAAAAATGAGGTAAGCAGTTCACTTAAGACTGAATAGCATATCTCAAGAGCTGTGTTAGGTAGGAAACAGTTTAAAGTAAATTATAAAATTTACATTTACAAAAGGATTTCAACTACTATCTTTTTTCTTAAAGGCCTACCAGGTTTTATCAAACATTCACTTCTGACAAATTTCACCCATTTACTTTCTTGACCTTTTTGGCCTGATGCAATGCTACTGCTGTCGAATTCAGATTTGAGATAACTACATTTTCCTGGCCTAAGTGGTGACAACCCTTATAAAAGTAGCATTTGGAGTTCTTCTGGTATGAATTATCCACAAAACCCCTCTCAGCTTCTGGTTTTCATGCCACTTCGGGGTCTCTCCTCTTTTAGCAAGGGCATATGCTTCCACTGGATTTTGTCTAAAGAGCTTTACATAACCCCAGTTCAAAAAGAACATCCAAACTTGGGATAAAGTCTTAGATTTCTATCACTCAGGGAGAGGGCGGATTTCTTCTCTTTCATTCTCAAGATGCATGCACAGATCAGCTTGGAGCTGATGCTTCATGACCCCCCTCTTCCTTCACGCTGGGTTATAAGAACTAGCAGGAAGCTGGAGAAAACGGTTGGCCTATACATGTGTGACCAGAAATGCTGATTAGCCAGCGCTGTGATCCTGGTTCTAAAAATTTACGTTTCCTTGCCTAGGGAGCCAAGTCCTGGCAGAGACCAGGAGGCAGGCTTGATGGCATCAGCACAGAGACTAAAGGTGTAAAATGTCCTCAAAGTCTTCCACATTTTCTCTAGTGCATTTGCCTGAAGACCTTTATCTGGATATGATGCTCACGTCCATTAAAACAGGAATAGAAAAGGCAAGGGAGAAGTAATGCTAATGCCCTTGGTAAAACATGGTTAAAGTCAATGCTCGTTTGGTGTGTAGATAGGATGGCTGAAACCTGGAGAGTCTGAGATTTAGGTGGAAATGCTGTCTTTGAGCTACCACATGGGAAAAAATATATATGTAGCTGTATTCATATATTTCAATAAAGTTTCCTGGTTTTTTAGCCCAGTGAAGATAAGCATGTTGGAATGTAGGTCAGTTTGGGAAGAAAACATGTTTGTGAGCCATGTTTTTTATACTAAAAAAGATAAGCTTATTCAATCTTGTGAATAAGTGAATATCCTCATAATTTAGACTATTCATTCAATGAACAGGAAAATTGGAGTGAGAATATAAGTACTGCTTCTTATTGACTAAAATATTAGCGTTTGGGCAGCTTTGAAGAGAAGTAGCGTAGAGGCGGCTTTCTCACCTTTTTTTCCTTGTGCTCGAAGGAGGCACAGGCAGCCAAAGGTGTATAGGCTGCTCATTAGGACTCGGGCCTCTTCTGTTACTTTTCTGGTCTCCTCTGCTAGGGAGAACTTGTAGTTAAACTATTCAATTCCCTTCTCAGGGGCTCAGTTTTCTTCTCCCCCGCGCAAAAACAAAGAAACAAACAAACAAAACCAAAAAAAAACCAAACCCTCAAGAGTCCCTTCCACCTGTAGCATTCAGTGCTTTCATGATTTAGAAGGAAAATCAAAGTCGTAATTGTTGCAATTGTTGTCTGGTAAGTCAGAGCTGGGACTCCGATGGCAAAGCACCCCTCTGACTGCCTGGAAGGCGAGCCCACTCCCCTCCTCCTGCCTGCCTGCCCTCCCCCAACCCGCAACTGTCTTGATTATGGTATGGAGAGAATTAAGGAAAAATATTTTCCATAGCCAGCTGTATATAAAGACTTTCAGTATGATAGATCTACGTGTCTACCAATGAGATAACTGCAATTATTTTTTATATCATGAGAGGATATATATTGACCAGTGAAATGTATAAGTGAGGTGGGGGGAAGTGAAGAAAGATCATTTAATTTTGTAAATGAAGAGAGAAAGATCTGAAAGAGAAAGTGAAAAGAGATGGTGGTTAGCACTCCTAGTCCCTCCGTGATGCCCATGAGACCCGCTTCCTGATTTTTGCCAGGACTTAGCCGCCTCTGCCAGGACACTACAGGTGCCTCCGTGTATCTGAGGCCTGTGGCACACATGAGGAAGTGAAGGGGCGTGCAGTCTCAGTGGTAGGCAAGGCCTGGGGTGGGACCTATGCCAGGCTAATGAGTGGGCCTTTCTGTAGGTCTCTGGAAGATCACACTGGCTCACGTGGTGCTGGTTTGACCGAATAGTTTGACTTCCTGGGACATATCTATTCAGTAAGTAGCCCAGAGGGTTGTATCTACACTGAGAAATAAGGTAAAGGAAAGCACTCAAGAACCTAGCATCAGCCCCTCATGCCTACACATCTATAACCTCAAAAAGAAAGACAAATGAGATGATTTTGAAAAAATAATAATGAACAGCAAGTGCTCCTGTCTACAGGATGACTTACACTTATGCCTTGCCATTGATTATCCACTAGGGATACAGGACCAAAGCATGGTTTTTATGCTCTTATACCATTGAAATAGAAAAATACTTCCTTTCCTTTTTTTGCAACTATGGATGAATTGGACAACCTCATTACGCTCATGCAATGGGCATAACTCAGAGAAACCCACCCAGTGTGGGAAACTGAGAATCAAGTCCTTGCTCTAACATGCATTGGAGAAACCACTAGAGTCAACGTGGCTTGTGCCTGCCCAGTTGGCAGGACCATGCTCAAATGGCCTTTGACATGCTCTGCTCCTGCCTCTGCTTGCTGGCCAGCTCAAAAATGCCTGGGATGAATCAGCTGACTTTTTGCTATAGCTTTCAGCATGGGCTGGGCAATTCTTTTGAAAAGCCTAGGTCTGACTTCTTCACATGTCAGTTTGATAAAATGATAAGCTAAAACTCGGGGACTTCCCTGCTCTGTCAGGATAAACACATGTTATGAAGTGAATCACTAGGGAAAAATCATCTTCTTGTTGTTTGAAGTATTACTTCCCCAATTAATGAGGGGAAGGCCTAAATGACCCCCTACTTTCCTATTCAGCTCGGGTCTTCTGCAAAGCTATTTATCAAAATGACAATTAGCACAAGTTTGCAAAATTGCTTATCCACTGTTATTCATTGACTGGCATTGATTGCTGAGTCACTAAATGGATCATTTGGTGACAACAACCATAGACTTGGGATAAATGATTTCTGTTCTTTCTAGTAATAGGTAGCCTTTGTAATAACCCAAACTGATGAGTAACCAAAATGCTGTTTTAAGGAAATTTTGACTCTTTATCATTTCCTTTAGTGATTGCATGAAAACATGTAAAGTGGACTTTGAACTCAGTAAAATTATAAATTGGATTTGGCTATGGAATAAGCCCCATTATTCCATTTTAAGCAAACCAGTAGGTCCCTAGATTAATTTCTATTTTAGTGGTTCTCAAAGTGTAGTCCACAGACCCCTGGGTATCTCAAGATCCCTCTGAGTTGTTCATGAGGTTCAAACTCTTTTCATAATAATACTTGCATACTATTTGCTTTTGTATCTCTGTTGACATCTCCACCAACTGTACCAAAGCAATAGTGGGTGGAACTGCTGGCACCTAAGCAGAAGTCAAGGCAGTGGCACCAAACCATACTAGTAGTCATTGTATTCTTCACTGCCACATGCTTGCAATAGAAAATCATGCTGCTTTCATTTAAAGATGTCCTATAAAGCAGGAAGAAATGATTAATTTCATTGAATTTTGATCTTTAAGTATTCCTTTTTTACTATTCTCCATGACAAAATGGAGAGTAACACGTAAAGCACTTCTGTACATTGAAGTATCGTGGTTTCTCAAAAAGAAAGCATGTATACATTTATTTGAGTTCCAAGCTACTCTAGATATTTTTTAATGGAACATCATTTTTATTGAATGAATGACAAATCACAGTGATTCATGCTTGGGTATTTGGCAGATATTTTGTCAAAATTAACAGTCAGCCTGTCCATTCAACAAAAAATAATTGAATGAAATTTGTTGCCAATGGTAGAATTTAAAATTTCAATTAAAGTTAGATTTTTAAAACTTATGTCTGTCACTAGTATCACACCTTGATTTAGGCTTTTATACTTCTTGCCTAGACTCTTCCATTGCCTTCCACCTCCAACTTGGTTGTCCATTTCCAGTCTGTAAAATCTGTTAGATAATGTTGTCAAATTAAAAGTTCTGCTGGTGGGACTACAAACTAGTATAACCTCTATGGAAAGTAGTATGGAGATACCTCAAAGAACTAAAAGTAGAACTACCATTTGATCCAGCAATCTCATTACTGGGCATCTACCCAAATGAAAAAAAGTCATTGTATAAAAAAGGCATCTACACTCTAATGTTTATAGCAGCACAATTCACAATTGCAAAGATGTGGAAACAACCCAAGTGCCCATCAATACATGAGTACACTAATAAAATATGGTATATGTATGCTATGGAATTCTACTCAGCCACAAAAAACAATGGTGATCTAGCACTTCTTGTATTATCCTGGATAGAGCTGGAACCCATGCTACTAAGTGAAGTATCTATCACAAGAATGGAAAAACAAGCACCACAGGTACTCACCATCAAATTGATATTAAGTGGTAAACACTTATGTGTACATTTAGTAGTAACATTCATTGGGTGTTGGGCAGGTGGGAAGGGGGAGGAGGAGATAGGTATAGTCACACCTAACAGGTTCAGTGAGCACCGTCTGAGGGATGGACACACTTGAAGCTCTGACTTGGGTGGGACAAAGGCAATATATGTAACCTAAACATTTGTACCTCTGTAATATGCTGAAATTAAAAATAAATAAATAAGTAAATAAATAAATAAGAAAAAGGAAATTATTACTTGTCAAGTTGTGACAGTGTCATGATTATCTGAAAAAAATCATTAAAACATTCCTCTCCTTTCCAACTATATATCTGCATGAGAAAGTATTTTTTTTATTTCAGATTATTATTATTGGGGTACAAAAGTTCAGGTTATATAAATTGCCCATGTCCTGCCCATCCCCCTGAGTCAGAGCTTCAAGTGTGTCCGTTCCCCAGACAGTGCCCATCGCACTCAACATGAAAGTATTTTATTCAAATGTTTCAATGAAACCAAAATATTACGACAGATTAAATACAGAAACTGATATGAGAATCCAGCTGCCTTCTCATCAGATTTTGTTTTAGAAAATATGGTTTTCACTAAATATGTTGTGTTGAGATAATATGGGTTTATTATTGTTATTTTAAGATGAATTAATAAATATTTTTTAAACTTTAAGTTTTAATTTCTAGCATGATAAATATCCACAGCCATAACCTACATACACAGAAGGTTTTTGAAGCCCACAATAATCTTTCAGAATGTAAAGGAGCCCTGAAACCAAAACATTTGAGAAGCCATGTTGTATTTTAGGAACTGGGTAGGAGTAAATCTCACCATAGCTATTATCATCAAGCTAATAGGAAAAGCTTGCCATGAGCTGAGATGAGAGGCACTCTATGGATTGATCCTGCTATATGTAACCAATTTTTTCCAGCTGGTCACATGACATCTATTTCCTGAAATACAAGTAGCAATCTTTTGGGAGACAATTATCCAAGGCAGGGAATAAAAAAAACTGATAGTCAAGATTGTACTTACTTGAAACAGATATTTCAACATTATTTTAGTCATTTCGAAATGGAAACCTCCTTTAATTCCTCAATGAACGACTAGAACTTTGCTGTGGAAGTAGAAATAGTTGCTAACTTGATATTAAAAGTTTTAAATACTGTAAGGTTCTTGCCTCACTCACCATTCATTCTCTATTTCTGATTATAACTTTCCTCTACTCAGCCATACATATTCTCTCCATGACCACAGAGAATAGCAGGTCTCAACCCCTTAGCACGCATTCAAGGCCCTTTGCACTCGATCCTGCCCTCACCAGCCCCATAGCCTGCTTTCTTCTCCCCCCTGTCCTTCTCTCATCCCTCACTCTGCACAACAGCCATGCCAAACTTTCCCCAAACACACCTTTCCCGCACATGTCTTGGGACTTCTGAATCCCCTATTTCTGCTCCTGGAATGCTTTTGCCCCTTCTGTTCATGTAACAAATTCTCAGTTGTTCCTCAAGACGAAGGGTAAATTTACCTCCAATAAGAAGCCATGTTTTATTCATTCATTCATTCATTCATTCACCCACTCACTCAACAAATGGCAGATGCCAGGCCACAGTCTGACTCAGTCCCTGCTTTCAAGTAATCACATAAATAACAAATGCACAATTGTGATGAATGCCTGTGTTGGAAAGATTCAGGATGCTGTGAGAATCTGTGACAAGAGGATTTGTTGTGGTCAGGGAGGTCAGTGAAGGCTCACATGGGGAAGTAATGTTTGATCTGAGCACCAAGTTAGGATAAAGATAAACTGGAGAAGAGGGGATGAAAGTGTCCCGGATGGGAAAAGGCTCTGTGACAAGAGGTAGCGTGTGAATAATGGGGACTGGAAGAAGAGCACTGTGCCTGGAGTGCAGGGAGTAAGTGAGAGGCTGAGACACTTAAATTTAGAGGGTTTAGAATCCAAAGCAGGCAGGACCATGTGAACATGTTAGTGAGTTTTGTCTTTAGCCTGAGATTTATAAAACCATAAAACTGAAAGTATAATGGATGCTCAGATTTGCATTTTGAAAAGATCACTGTGGTTGCTGGGGGAGAGTAGCTTCGAGAGAGGCCAGAGTCAATGCGGGGAGATCTGTGATGAGGTTCGTGTCATAGTCTAACAGCATAATGGTGGTTGCTTGGATTAGGAAGAAGGAAAGTGGAGGATTTAAGTGATGTTTAGGCAGTGAAATTGAAAGGGCAATGCATGATGGATTGCATACGTGCGGTGAGGGAGAGGCAGGTGTCAAGAACGATACCTGGGGTTCTAGCTTATGCAACTAAGTGCATGAAGGGGTCATCACCTGAGCCAGGGGGCCCTGGAAGAAGACCAGGCTTAGGAAGGAGTTCTTGACTCCCTCAGGAAGACGTAATGACTGCTATGGCCCTCGCTTCATACTGCTGTTACAGCATTCTCATTTTGTATGGACACTTGTCAATTTTAAATTTTGTGGGGTGGGTGCTATCCTCCCTACCATGGAGAAATCCCCTGTGGTGTGTGCCTTGATAGGCGACAGAGCGCAGCTTAACTTCCCAGTACAGAAAACAGAAAGACCAGATGCAATTTCTGCCCAACCCTGACATTATAGGTCTCAGACAGGTAAACTGGGCTTTGGCAATTATTTGGTTCCACATAGGACTTTGAATATGGAGCAAGTAGAGAAAAATGAATTGATAATTGATTTCACTGCAGCACTGTTCAGTGGTGGCTGTGGAAGTGCCCAGCTGTGATGGCAGTGGTGTCTCTAGCATCAGTGGTGGCAGTGGTAACAGGAGCACCCTAATCAGGCTGTTTCTGCAGCATAAACTTTGCTATGGGTCCTGCTACTCAGCCTCCCTGGGTACCTAGCCATTTTCTGAACATGCTCCCATGGCCTCCTGACTGACGACAAACTGTTTGACAACGATGATGGTGATGGTGATGAGGATGAGAGTTAACATCTACAGAATGCTTAATGTGAATCAGGCACTGCTCAAATTATTTCACATATACTTTATTCTTTAATCATTGTAAGTGATACCTACTATAATTTTTTACCCTTCATTTGAAGCACAGAGTGGTCAAGTAACCAGCGTACAGGTCCTACAGCTAGTAACTGAGAAAGACAGCCAGCTTTCTGATGAAGGGTGGATTCTGTGGCCTGTAACCAAGAACCCCGACTGGTACATTTGGTTCTGTGGTTTGTTTTCCCCTTGAAGCCTTGACGATGTTAAGGGTAAACATTGGGTGTCACTGTGCCTCACACAAGGCGCGTGCAGTTGGCATTCAGAATACTCAGGGTGGCAGCAAGAATGGTTCTCCCATGATTCATCCCCCTCTCTTCCCTGCAAGCACAGATAGCCCTGCTACCTGCCTCTGCTCAGCTGCTGCATGGGGTGCGGTCCTTGGCACCACACTCTTTGCTAAGTGCTTTCTCTGCTCCATGGCACTGTTCACTCAGGGTTGCAGGTGCCAAAGCAGGAATGAAAGCTCCTATTGTATACCATCTGTGCAAGGGATCCATGTTGAGGTTTTTGTGGGGACAAGAGAATGCTGAAAGCCAGCTGACAACACAACAGGACAGAGTGAAACTGTGTAGTTTCGATCCCCAAGAGTGGGGGAGCCCATTGGTTCAGAGCAGCTGCAGCAGCTAGGAGAGTGTGGAGTGTCTGCATTCCACGGGAAGAAAGCCCCATGCACACAGAGCCAGTGAAGCAGCAGCCCCTGAAGGTGAGACTGCCCTTCCCTGGGGACTTGCTATTGCATTTCAAGGCCGTCAGTGCTGAGTTGGGAAAAGTTCAACAAGGCTGAGGCTGGGATGAAGGCTCTTTGGCCAAGAAGCTCCTCAAAGGCTGAGGGGCTGGGAATTAGAGGTCTGGGGTTACCCTGTGGCCTCCATGTTACCAATGTGGGATGTCATATGACACAGTCTTTCTGAAGGTCCTTACCAGAGAGTTAGTGTGTGGCTGCAAACTTTCCCTGACATTCTTGGATAACTTGGGACCTAAAAGCCATTCAAACTGGGTTGGAGAGACTGCTTGTTCCTAGCCTAAAATCTTCATGGATTGCAGGATCCCCTTACCTTAGCCCAGAGACAAAAGCAGTTCTGCGCTGTCCCTGAGACATTACTTCTCTCCCAAAGACAAAGGCAGAGTCTGAGAGAGGCAAAGGCATCCATGATTGTGGGTTCCTGTTCCCACCTACCAGCACCCTCACTCCTCCTCCTGAAGGAGCTGGCAGGCCTTGCCATTCTAGTGCATGTGGTGCTCTCTGCTGGCAACTAGACTCTCTCTGTTCCCTGGAACAGGGTGTCTCTGTAATCCCGAGTCCCTGTGCCACAGAAAACAGCTTAGAGGGGATTTGGTCAACAGCCAGTGTCTGGACTCTCCCATTCCCCATAGCACTTCCTTTACCTGTTTTAGGTATAAAGAGTCAGTCATAATTAAAATGAATTCCTCCCTCTCTTTGTAGCTTATTCCCTGGAGTTATAATGCTCTCTCAACTCGGCCAAAGCTGCAGCTCCTCTCCTGCAGGCGGGGCCTGGCAGGCAAATCAGTCTTCCGTTTCTCTGGGTTTTTTGTTGTTTTATTGTTTTGTTTTGTTTTTCCAAGTGGTAGAGCCAAGGGTGATAGTGCGATTAGGCAGGGGTAGGGCCAAGGAATGTCTTGGTGGAAAGGGGAGGTGGGAGAGTATAGTGGCTTGCCCCCACAGTTTCCATCAGCAAACGCCCTCACTTTAATATGTATTAAAACTAGGTGAAAATGCCATGCTTGCTATGCACGTGCAGCTTTAAGACAAATCCCCCAGCTCCACCTTTGAGCCAGTTCTCTGCTACCACCCAACTGCTCCATACAGAGATTCTCTGTGCTGCCACAGCCACCCAGATCAGAGATCCAAACCAGTTTCCAGAGGTCAGAACCTGTACTGTCACTCATTCTTCACTAACTGGCATTGTCAGTGCCTGCCCACCTCATATTCCCCCCAGAATGGCTATTCCTCATTGATTTCTATCACAATAATGAGAAATGATACAAAACCGTACTTACCTTTCTCAAGCAAAGAAGAGACATTGGAAAGGCTGATAATGGGTTACACCAAAAGAAAATGTATTTGTGAGATTATTTTTTAATTAAAAATTTAAGATTGCGATGTGAGAAAAGCAAGGTACAGAATACTATTTGTTAAAAATAGTAGGGGAGAGAGGGAAAGGAGTATGTATATTGTGTGTGTGCCTATACATATATGTATATATGTTAAATAAAATATCTGCAAGCACGCACAAAGCTAATAACAGTAAATATTTATTGACACCTATTTTGTGACACATACTATTCTGAGTATTTTGCAAATATTAATTCATTTAATCTTCATAAAAACTCTATGAGAGAGATGTTTTATTATCCTTATTTTTCAGACCAGAGGACCAAGGCACAGAAAAATTAAATATACTGCCCAAAGTTTCGTGTCTGGAGAGTGCAGAGCCAGAATTAGCCCTGAAGCAAGCTGCTGGCTGCCTCCAGGAAGGAGGAATGGTTGGCTCAAGGGGAGGAGTGAAGAGGAGACTTTTTTTATACTTCTTTGTACCTTTTGAATTTTGAAACATACATTTGTAATATATATTCAATATATAAATGAATATATATTAAAATTAATTTCATTATAACAAAATGACTTAAAATTAAAAATTAATATTAAAAATTAAAGGAAACATATTTTCTCTACCATCTACACCATCCTAATAAGTAGTAATAGCACAGTAGTTAATTACTCAGGGTCCAACTGCCTGAGTTCAAATTCTGCTTCTGCCACTAAACTTGGACAAATTTGTATTCTCTCTGTGCCTGTGAGGGTCATTCTGAGAATTAAAGAAATTAATATATGTAAAGTGCTTAAAAGAGTGTTTGGCACATACTAGCTGCTAGATATATATTAGCTGTCATCATCTAAAATTATAAACCTAAACTCATTCAACCAACAGTCAATAAATATTGAGCATTTGTTATATAATGAACATTATTGTGAAACTCTGGAGACATAGCAGTGAACAAAGCTGGAAAAAAAATCCTTGCCTTTATGGAGATATTAAGTCCTCAGAGATCAAGAGAGAATATTACTTGGGGTGAGAAAATAAAGAGACATGATAAAGTAGGAGAATAAGTGATTGTAAAAGAACATAGGATGAATGCTATGCATTCAAATCATCAGAGTCTCAGAGCATATTACATCTTAGGCAACAAATGGGCTTTGTAGATTACATAGTATAGAATCGTTTTTCACTATTCTTAAGATTTATATAAATCCTCCATAAATCCCTAATACATAGACAAAAGTAACAATAATTTATTATTTATTTATACACCTTTTCTATTTCCAAAAGGGATTTAAAGTGGAGCATAACCAGAAAAATCATTTTAAAAAAAGAAAAGATAACTTACATATGTGTACTTTGGAACTAGAAACAAATCTAGAAAAATTCTGGTAATAACTAAAATGGACTTCTGAAAAGTGAATCTTCTCAGACTAATTCCATTTCTACGTGGCTCAATGGTCAAGAAAGCGTTGTGATGTTCATCTGTCTGAGAATCATGTCAGGGGAACGTGTCAAGAGCTTCCCAATGGCCTGGCTAATCTAATAGCGATGGACATTTGTTCATTTCACAGCCAATAATCCAGTGGGCACAGTTTCGGTTTCCATGAGAATAAACTTCAAAGAGAAGTTGGAACAATCAGGTAGTAAAAGAAGGGCCTGTGGAGGATGATATCCCTTGGTGGGGGTCTTCCCTAGGCCTGTTTCTCTATCAAATCATTGGCTTTGCTGAATTCCCAGCAGGAACCATTGTTAACTAATTGGTACTTTCTCTGCTTTTATTCACACCTACAAGGCATCTTCTCTGAGAACTACTAGATGATTTTCTCCATGGTTTAATGGAAAACATCACTAACTGAAGATCTCTTCCCTGCTGCATTTGGCAGGGCTGAGCGCATCTACACAGCAAGTCAAAGTAGAACATAATGAGGTCATATATGGTAGGTGCATATTAATTTCTGATGTTACTTTAAGAAGATTTCAAACCAGCATTTTCCTTCAGTGTTTGTTACAGGAACAAAAAGTGAATCCACTTTTTCTAGAATAATAGACAATATTCTCTTCGTGTAAACTCCATAAGGGCAAACATTTTTATATCTTTTCTTCATTGTTATATGCCTAGCATTTAGAGCAGTGCCCAAATGTACACAATAGGTGCTCAAATGGGATTCATAGATCACATAGTATAGAATCATTCACATGCTTGTTGAATGAATGTATTAATAAAATAATGATAGAATGCACAAAGTAAATGATGTCAAATTCATATAAGAGCTGAAAAAACTGAGACCCAAAGAGTTTATAGGACCTACCCTAGGCCGCAGAACTGGAGTGTAGCTCAGGTCTGTGTGACGCTGAATCCTCCCCTCTTCTCGGAATGCCAGAGTCATACAAACCAGATCTAGAGGGACAGAATGTCTACATGAGCTATGATGCTGAACTTGGGTTTAGTTTGTGCTATTCCTTCATGGGATTGAGAATTTTTTAATTGATGTCCCTATATTATGCAATGCATATGTCTAGCTCTCCTGTTCCCCCATGCAGAGAAAATACAGGTACCACGGAAGAGGGATAGTGCCTGTGGACCAAAGCAGCAGAATAGTTGTTTCTATGAGTCTCTGAACTATTCCAGCACTGCTAACTAAACACACAGGGAAAAGGGCAATACGAACTCTGTAAAGGCAAGGGTTCCCATCTGTTTTGACCACTGATGAACACTAAGCACTTAGAATATTATCTGAGACTCCATAAATATTTGTTGAATAAATAAATGAATAAATGAATGGAGAGAATGGATGAGAAAGAGGTGAAAAGGGAGGAAAGAAAATGCAAAAGTGCAAGAGAAAGGCAGAAATGGTTACTGCAGGAAGAAGGGTATAAATCTGGTTTTCTTCTTGTTCTTGAAGGATGTATATTACTGGCACAAAGGAAAACATAGAGCTGAAAGACTAAGGAAAATTTTTGATTTGGAGTTATACACCTTGATTTTAAGTCACTGCCATAGCTGAAATAGCCAATTTGAATATTCATTTACTTCATTTTCCACACATTGAAATGATTTGCCATGTACTAGTGAACATCAGAGAAAGGGTCATGAAAACAGCTCATAGGAAGGGATAAGAAACACCCTTATGCTGTTCTAATGGGTGATTTTGAAGCACCCACCATTTTTGTTATATTAGATTTTGATATATCAGACATCAGTAGCATGACCAGTAGGAATTTAGCTCAATTTCTAAATAGTATTTGCTTAAGTGCTCTTAGTTGTATTGCTTCTGTATCCAAGGCTTCTTTCAGTCCTGCTGCATGAGTTTTGTCCCTGAGGACCATTCCCTGAACCAGAATATCTAATACTGGAACTCAATTCCATAGAGATTAACTGTCCTACAAGCCCAGCAGACCAAGGGGAACCCTGACTGTAAATTGCCTATGATAGAGGGAGGGAATTCAAAAGACACAGCCATCAGGTCATTTTACCTTTGGATAGAAATCATTGCCTTGTTCAGTCTTTAGACTCTGCTTGACCAACAGCCTATCACATAGAAATGGGTTGCTTTTTTCCAGCTGTGATAACCAGAACAGTTTCCCCATGCTACCAAGTTAAAGAGCAGAGAGCTTTAGCAGATAATATGACTAAGAGGTAGCCCCTGGGTGAGGAAGGGAGGTGTGGGCTTTGCTTCCAGCTCTGATCTGGACTCCATGTGACTCCAACAAAGATTTTTACCTCTTTCTTGGAAATAAGTGGTTGTTGGAAGAGAGGGAGAGCACACTGAGCCCCATCCACAGAACAACAGATCTCTGACTCTTTGCTTAGTTTCATCAGCGATCAAGACCAAATTTTACCATTTGTTAATTGGATGCAGACTTCCCTACTAAGGCGATAAAGAGGTAATTACTTTACAAAGTCTGATGATTTACAAAGTATAGTAATGTCCTAACAGTTCCTAAACAATGTTTCATTCTCATTAGAATGTTTTGAATGGAGAATAAAGAACATGTAAAGACCGATACATTATTTAATCAATCACAAAGACCACAATTCAATTGGAAACAGACACTGAATTCATGTCTTTTAATTTGATGTCTACAATTATTTGTTCATAGGACCACAGGTGATTTACTGAAAAGAGCCACACTTGCTGACAACTACTTTGGTTAGAAATATGCCCTGTGCTCCCATTTCAAAAATTGCATCAGTGAAAAAGAAGGAAAACATTTCATTGAAAATTCCCTGGTGTTTTCTGCTCCATCAATACTGTGATTAATTTTCTTCATGAAGAACGAGTTGTCACTAACATTTCAAAAATATTTTCCAAGTGTTTTTCATAATACAAGGGCTAATTTTTCTGAGGCTTTTTATCTTGAATAACCCAAGCTAACTTCCAAATGCATTTTTATGTAATTTTGGGAATATCTTTCTCTGCTTTTCATTACATCTTTCCAATTTTTGCCAAACTGATTGTGAAATTATAAGAAGAAAATCTAACTACTGCAAAATCAATTAATGATTGGCACTGTTAGTCAAGCAGGCAGGATTTGCAGTAGTTTAGATTATAGAATGTCTTTTAATGATGTGTTAACCATATGTAAACAAGGCACTTGTATCTAGAACAAACATTCTAGGACAGAAGTAATGTTATTAATCTAACTGTTTATTACAAGCTTTTGAAGATTCTCACTCTATCCTATTCTTCTTTCCCCATTCTCCTCCCACTGACTGGAGGTGATTGATAATATTGTCTACCATCTGTTTTCAAGATCTTTAGATGATAAAGTTACACAATTGTGCTTTTCTGTTTAAGCATAAATACTTCAATGACTGATGGTGTTTTGGTAGAGAGAAAAATAACAGTCCTGTACTAGTCCTGTCTTGTAATCTATCTGAGGTAATAAGAGTCAAGGAGGTTTAGATAATCCACAATATTTAAATGATGCCTTCTCCCTAATTTATACTGATCAACTGGAAAGTTGTATCCAATTCCATGTTAGCTTGAAGAATGTGGAACATAGAGGTGCAAAGCAATTTTTAATATGTCTTAACTTCTTGCAGAGGTCAATGATTAGATTTATTTTTAGCCCAAATGTCTTAGAAGTTATAAATGGGGGGGGAAGTGATATAATTTCATATACACATCAGCTCATTGATATCTGTGCACATATAAATCAGGAGTAACTTTTTATTTTGACATTTCTTGCTTTGCCTTTTCTATACATTGAAAAAGAGATAAGCTATAGCTGTGAGTGTATCTAAGCTTCATCATTACAAATTAAAACAAATTTTATTCAATTATTTTCTCAAAATTCTTATGACAAAGCAAGTGTCTTTTGATAGTTCTGTTGAAGATGGGAAGACAGCAAAGCAAAAAGAAGAAAACAAATGTTATAAAAGAATTTTCAAGGTCACTCAGATAAGTTTACCTTTCCCATTCCTCATTCTCTTATTATCCTTCTTTAATGGCACCTAAAATAACAAGATGATGAGCTAGGCCCAAGAATGAACCCAGTGAGTTCTTACCAAAGAGGACCTCTTGGGCAATAGACTCTAATAGGAAGAGTCAAGAAAGTCCCGTTACACTAAAAGCTGTATCTTCCTATCAACTGTGACTTTGCTATTAACACTGTGGTCACTGCCAATCCTTCTTCGAAAAACTATTTTATTAACTTTCAATTTGTTTTGATGATTACTAAAGAAACACTCTTATAAGTAAAATAAAAAGGTCAAGGATATGAACAGATAATTAATTAACTAATTAACAATAAAAAATACAACTGGCTATAGAATTTTGAAAAGCCACTCAAGTCTGGTTTTAAACTGATAAGAACGGCTATTATACTTGATTTTAGCCAAAAGCCTGTGAAGCAATTAAGGTCTGGTTTAAAATGACAGGATAGCATTGGACATTTCCCTCATCTCAAGAAATCACCCAAATGCAACAAATGCAACAGGGGAACAAAACTCAGACACACTAACTCCATTTTTTTATTAAATTAACAGACTTTTGAAACTCAGAATGACAAAATTAGAGGAAAAGGTGCCCAAAAGCTATAATTGGCAACAGGGAAGTGGGAAGATGTGGAGCATGCATGTAGCTGTGGATCTCAGAAAAAGCTGGCAGAACACAATTCTACTACAGTAGAACGCTCTGAGGAGAAAAACAGGCACTCATTTGCCATAGTGGGCATGGAGTGCCTGAGTGGTAGCAGGGGCCTCCCTGGATTCTCTTTGGTAGGAAATCTAAAAAATATAAGACACTGTGAAAAAACAGGAATTTATACAGAAAAGTCATTTTCCAAGAAGCAGTTTGTGAGGCAGTGAAAGAAAAAAAAAAACTTATCATATTATGAGTAATCCTGCAGGGTGGTTCTCAGTTCACTGAGAGAACTAAAGGCTAAAAATATTCACTCACACACACAGCATGTGTTATTAAAAGCAATAATTTCTGTATGGAATGGATCCATGGCCACATGGCCACATAAACCTGAAATAAGTGGCCCAGCAGGAATTTACCTCATTCATATGTAAATAATGATCAAAAGGAAACCAGTACATGACATCAGAATTTTTAAAAAGTGGGAATGGGGATGAGGAAAAAACAAGAAAAAACAGATACCTCACCAAAGAAGATATACAGATGCCAAATAGCTTATGAAAAGATGCTCAACATCCAATGCCATTAGGAAATTACAAATTGAAACAACAATGTGATACCACTGCACAACCATTAGAATGCCCAAAATCTAAAACACTCATAACATCAAATGCTGATCAGGATGTGGAGCAACAGGAGCTCTTATTCATTGCTAGTAGAAATGCAAAATCCCACAGCCACTTTGGAAGATTGTTTGACATCTTACTACAAAACTAAACATGCTGTTACCATATAATTCAGCAATTGCAATCCTTGGTATCAACCCAAATGAGTTGAAAATGTATGTTCATAGGAAAACCTATGCATAGAAGTTTATGGCAGCTTTATTCATCATTGCCAAAACTACAGCAACCAAGATGCTCTTTCGTAGGTACGTGGATGAATAAACTGTGGCACCTCCAGGCAATGCTATTATTCAGCACTAAAAAATAAATGAGGTGTGACATTGGTAAGATTGTAGACTATGAAGATACAGGCTCTCCTCTCACAGAGAAACTGAGTTAACAGCAATATGTGGATGAGAAAATCTCTTTGAGAACTCTAGAAACCAGTTGAGAAGCTGGTCTCTTTTACAACACCCAGGTCTTATAAAACCATTTAAAAGGATAGGAAAATTTGCAGCATTTGTGCCCCTTTCTCTATGCAGCATAGTAGGGAGTTACTGGGAGGAAAACCTCCATGTTAAAACTCCTTCCTTAGGACACACACAAAAGAGTGAGTCATGGATCCAACTTCTGGCTTCTCTGGGGCATGCTCAAGGGACTGGTTTCTGTCTCACCTGACTCAAAGCATTGACAGGATCAGTGCCAGAGTTTGGAATCAGCTGAGAACAGAGGTGAACCCTACATTAGAGATGCAGTCCTGCAGACAGTCATCAGGGGAATAAAGAGATTAGAAAAAGTTTGAGAGGTTCTAGAAGCTCCAACAAGGATGACTGTTGAAGGTCTTTTCCTGCATAAAGGCAGCACACAAATACTGGGAATGGTGGTGTTTTTTCAAATGCCTAAATTACAGGAAAAACAAATACAAGGTGTTATGGCCTCAATGTTTGTGTTCCCCCAAAATTAATATGTTAAAATCTAATCCCCAATGTGATGGTACCTAGAGATGGGATTTCTGACAGGTAACTAGGTCATAAGGTTGACTTCTCATGAATGGTATTAGTGCCCTTATAAGAAGAAGCCAGTTAGCTTGACCTCTCTCTGTCATGTGAAGTTACATGAGAAGATGGCAGTCTGCAATTCAGAAAAAGGCTCTCACTAGAATCTGACCATGCTGACAGCATGATCTTGAACTTCCAGCTTCTAGAACTGTAATATATAAATTTATGCTCTTGATATGTAACCCAGTTTATAGTATTTTGTTTAGGAGCCTGAACTAAGATACAAGGCATACAAACAAACAGGAAAACATGGGCCAAAGGAACAAAATAAAACTCAAGAAAATGACCCCAAAGAAATGAAAATTTATCAGATGGCTGAAAAACAATTTTAAATAATTGTCATAAAAGTACTCTATGAGCTAAAAGAGAACATTGTCAGAAAATTAAACAAAATCAAGAAAACAATGCATGAACAAAATGACAGTCTCAACAAAGAGATAGAAACTATAAGGAAGAACCAAACAAAAATTCTGTAGCTGAAAAATACAGCAACTGAATTGAAAAATTCATTAGAAGTGTTCAACAGTGGACTTGATAAGGCATAAAAAAGAATCAATGAACTTAAAAAAAGGTCATGTAAAATCATTGAGTCAGAGGATCAAAAAGAAAAAAAATGAAGAAAAGTGAAGACAGACTAAGGAACTATTGGGAAACTATTAAGAGTACCAATATATGGACAATGGAAATCTCTGAAGAATAATACAAAAAGGAGAATATAATTTATTTAAACAGTGTCTGAGAACTTTCCATATATGAGGAAAGAAATGGACATACAGATTCAACAAGTTTAAAGACTTCACCTAGAATGAATTCAAAGAGAACCACACTGTCACTGTGACACATTATGATCAAACTGCCTAAAGACAAAGACAAAGACGAACTCTTGAAAGTAGCAAGAGAAAAGCAATTAAAAACGGAGAAATGAAGACTTTCCCAGATAAATAAAAGGTGAGGGAATTAATTTCTACTAGCCTGCTCTATAAGAACTGCTAAAGAGAAACCTTCAAATTGGAATAAAAGGATGGTAGACAGCCACATGAAGCTATGCAAGGTTCTCTGATAAAGGTAAATACATGGAAAAATATAGTAACCTATACTATTATAATTTTGGTATACAGAATTTAAATGACAAACAAACAAAAAAGCCTATAAATTCATTTTAATGGGTACCCAATATATAAAAAATGTAATTTTTTATATCAGTGACATAAAATGGAAGATAGAGCCATAAAGAAGTAGTTTTTGTATGTGATGGAATTTGTTATCAGTTTAAAATAGAATGCTATAACTTTAACATGTTTTATGCAATGATAACCCCACAGAAAATATCTATAAAGTATACAGAAAAGGAAATAATAAAGGAATAAAAGTGTATCACTGAAAAAATCAACACACCATAAAGGAAGGTAGTAAGAAAGGAAAGGAGGGACAAAAAAGCCACAAATTGTAGAGAAAACAATAAACAAAATGGCACTAATAAATCTTTCTCTATTGATAATTACTTGGTAAATGTAAATGGATAAAATTTTCCAGTCAAAAGACATAGGTTGGTTTAATAGATTTAAGAAAACAAAAGCAAGATCTAATTATATGCTGTTTATAAGAGACTCACTTTAGATATAAGGACACACATAGGCTGAAAGTTTAAGAATAGAAAAAGATAGTCCATGCAAATGGTAACCGAGAGAGAATGGGAATGGCTACACTAACTTAGCCAAATTGACTTTAAGTTAAAACTTGTTACAAGAGGCAAGGAAGGACATCATATAATGATAAAAGGTCAATTTACCAAGAAAATATAATAATTACAAGTATTTATGCACCAAATCTCAAACCTCTTAAATATATGAATCAGATTTGACAGAATTGAAGGAAGAAATGGACTACAACACAGTAATAGTGTAAGACTTCATTCTCCACTTTCAATAATAGATAGAACAACCATACCAAAGGTCAATAAGGAAACAGAAGACTTGAAAAACTCTATAGACTAATTGAACCTAACAGACATACACAGAAACTCCACTCAACAACAGCAGAATATACATTTTTCTCAAATGCACATGGAACATTCTACCAAGCTATGAAAAGACATGGAAGAATCTTAAATGCATATTACTAAGTGAAAGAAGCCAATCTGAAAAGAACACATACTGTATAATTTCAACTATATGACATTCTAGAAAACGCAAAATTGTGAAGACAGTAAAACTATTAGTGGCTTCCAGTGGTTGTGGGGATATATTAATAGGTATAGAGAAATTTTAGGGTACTGAAATGATTCTGTATGATGCTATAATGTGATACAGAATACACGTCATACAGGATACATGTCATTATATATTTGTCCAAACCCACGGAAGGTCCTACACCAAGAGTACGACAACTCATGGAATATACAACACCAAGAATGCAAATTATGGACTGTGAGTGATAATGACGTGGCAATGTAGGTTCATCCACTGTAAAAAATATACAACTGTTAGGTAGGATGGTGATAGTGGGGGAGGCTGGGTGTGGTGGGGGGAAGGGAATATATGAGAACTCTGTACTTTCTGTTTAATTTTTCTATAAATTTAAACTGCTTTAAAAATTAAAGTCCATAAAAAATTGATGTGTTTCTCTATAACAACATGGAAAGATATCCAAGGTATTGTGCTTAATATAAAATAAATTGCAGAACAATATGTTCAGCATCATATTTTCATAAAATTATTATATAAATGCATATTCATGTTTATCTGTATATACATATACACACAAACAATCTAGAAAGACAAAATTTAAATTTTTCCTGCTGTTAAACAGAGATATCTGTGAAATGAATAGGGAGAGGACTTCCACCTTTATTTCACACATTTCTATAATTCTTAAAGTTCATATAATATTATTTATTTATCACTATTGCAATTATAAATGTATATCTGGAAAAAACTGAGTGACATCCTCAATATACACAATTGGAAAATATAGAGAAGTATAAATAAAAATGAATGAAATTCATTATTGCCCTCATCCACCCTGAAATAACCACTTTAAATACTCTGGCATATTTCCTCCCAGTATTTTG
Organism: Lemur catta; assembly: GCF_020740605.2. Taxonomy (NCBI): domain Eukaryota; kingdom Metazoa; phylum Chordata; class Mammalia; order Primates; family Lemuridae; genus Lemur; species Lemur catta. The sequence goes on along the minus strand of NC_059128.1, from coordinate 74,075,663 downwards.
TCTTCTATGTCTGTTTGTATGTGTTAATGTACATGTGTATATATTGAGGTCATATTATATATGCAATTTTGTATCTGTGTTTTTTCACTTACCATAATATTTTGACTATATTCTCAGTATTTTAAGTATTCTTCAAAAAGATAATATTTAATATTATTTAGTTAATCATTGCCTTACATTTGAGCAACTAAGGTGTTTTGCTTTGTTTGTTCATTTGCTATCAAATCTAATTATTTTTTAGGATAAATTTCTAGTAGGGAAATATTGGAACAAACAATCTGATCATTTTTAAGGTTCTTGTTTCATATTGCCAAATTGCTCCCCAGAAAAGTTGTATTTCTGCTTTTATGAGTATTGCTTGAGAATTTCCATCTCAACATATCCCTTAACAAAATTTTAAAAATTTCTAAAAGGTCTGACTATCGTATATGGAAGTCATGGCTGCAAACAGAAAGTGGAGGAGAAAAGACGGGGCAGCTCCTCTTCATTTGAAGGATCTTGTGGCTTCAGCCCTTTTAGAATCAAAATCAACTCCACCCTTCCTCACAGATCCTCATGTCTTGCACCTTAAAGTATCAACTCCCATGTTTCTCCCCATCACCAGCATTATCTTGATGATGTGCCATAAATCAGAGAACACTTAAGAACCAGATGTGCCCTACTAGAGTTTTGAGGTTTTGTTTCAGCATTCTTCAGAGCATTCTTGCCTGTTACCTGGCTTTATTTGGTATTATTAGGTGTTAGTGCTAATATTCCTGGTTGTATTTACTTTCATATAAAGAATAAAATAAATTTAAGAGATTGTCAAAGAGCAATTGTCTTACCCCCCTACTGAGTACAAATGAATGAAGAAAAGTAACATTAGTTAGCGTGACATAAATCAATGGGACAAGAGATAATACATGTTGAAACACTGGGCACAGCAAGCTAGCTTTTAGGTTGTTTTAGAGTTTATTTCTCACTTCCTGCGTACACTGAAATTAGTTCATGATGGCCGGGAACCATTTGCTATTGAGAAATGCTGAAAGAGCCCTTCAGGGTCAGCCCAACAAAATGTCAGGCTACATTGTTTAGAGAGGCCACAGGAAGTTTCATGTTAGATAAAAATCTGAATTTACCCTCAAAGACTTGGAATAAATACATCATTGAAATTCTCACCCTCTAAATGTAGACTTGAAAATACCATTGGGCATCTGCCTGCCTATCACCATGGAGATGTTATGATTCATATCTGATTACAGGCAAACCAGGCTTTTCATCAAGAGCTTGGTCAAACCTTCGCCTTTCTTCTAATCTCAGTAATAATTCATGGCTGAAATCCAGAAGGTTATAAATTTTGTTTGTGTATTTTTTAATATTTATTCCCTTTTGGAAATTAGGCTCTTGCATACACAAGAAAAGACGTGATCATTCAGCTCTGTATCTTTTTTTATCCTTTAATTTTTGCATGCAAATTTGTGGTGTTTGTATGGAGGGGATTGAATTGTTTGTGGGGAAAATTTAAGAGTATTGATAACATCAAATGCCTAGATTACCTTGGTCTTCACTTAAAAAGAGATTTTCATTATGCATATTTTGAATGAACAGAAAATGTCTGTCCTCTGCCAATTTATAATATATTGCAGGCAAATACCAGAATCCATTTCCTATATCATTTTACCAGAGGGCCCTATACTAAATTTGCTTCCTTTTGCTTCTTGAAAACCATCATATAAGAATGTTCACTTACTCCCTCAGAGAGAAACACTTCAGTTAACAATTTTGTAGATACTGCTACGTTAGGGAGTAAAAGGGGTGATAAATTCAGTTTAAGAGAAGTTTATGTCTATAGCTGTTTTTTTTGTATATGAGTTTCCCTATAAATAGGAAGGTAGATGCAATCCACTGTGACTATGCCGATTCAGTGGATGGATGGTGGCGATGTTGTACCCCTGTGTTTCTGTCTCCCTATTGTTATGCAAAAACTCTAGGTGAACAGCATAGTTTGACACAAGCTGGAATTCACAGGCATAAGGATCAGGGGTTCCATGGGTTCCTGTTCTCTTGACTTCTTGCAGAAAAGAGATGCTTAGGCTGGAACGCAGCTGTATACACTGAGAATCTGGGCTACAGAGAAGAGAACTTCTGTTGCCGTCTTTTTTATGTGGTAAGCCTGAGAACAGCCTTGAATGGAGTGAATAAACATTTTGGGCTTGAGGCTCCGGCAGCATGAGCTTAGGGCCACCAGTTTAAAGAGGAGTTCTGGGGATTGCCAGCTGACCACTATCTAGAGATCTGGGGGACCTCAGATCTATGAGAAACTAAGTTTTGGCATAGACACCATCTTGTTGGCTGGGGAGTGTAGGGTACCAGCTATCTGTTGTCAATAAATGAAGAGCTAGTCCCTGACATCATTCATCAGAGACTCCTTCTTGTCTTCATGCCCATGTCTGAATTGGAATATTGCTGCTAGCACCTATCTATTGTTAAACCTATTCATTGGTACAAGTGCATATAACAGGTAAATGTGAAGGATTGTTTAAAAGCAGACTCAACAACTATGATTAAAGTAGAATTGTATGCCATGGTATGCTGATAAATGTTCCACAACTGGCTGAGGGTGGAAGATGGAGAGTCGAAAAGGCCTGATTTGTGGAGGCTGGCAATTTCCTTGGTGTAAATACTCCCATCATAGTCAATACTGAGCTGCCAAAGTAAAATGACTGAATGCAGAATGAAGAAGAGATACTTAATCAGCTTCTGCCAGCTGCTATTAGCCAGAACCTCACTGATTCTATGTATTAGCTGGATCATTTTGCAGTGCCAGATACCATCAGAAATAGCTAGTTATATCTTTATTCGCTAAAATGCAGTGATCGAGGAAAATGTGTTTTCATTTGAATTTTGATGACTTATTTTTGGTGTTCAGCTGTGGGACAATCTTGCTTTATAATGTAGCCTTTCAAACATACTTTTATAACACTGAGAAAGGAATAAGATGATTTCAGTGAGAAGAAGCAAATCTGTTCTGCTAACTATGGTAAATATCTTTAGATGTATTCGAATGGAATCATCCTATTTCAGCCACACTAAGATCTTCACCTAAAGAGGAGCATTTTAGGCTGAAACTTTTAGCTCGTATTAAATGATAGCATGTCTTTGAGTGCTTTCAGACTGCCTCTTTTGTTTTTTCACTTATAATCTGGTGAACTCTACCTGGGAGATAATATATAAAATTGTAAGTGAGTGAATATTAATCCAATGTCCAAATTGAGGGTGGCCTTCCTGAAGTCTCTATGCAAATCTTCCCTAATCATAAAATCCCTAGGGAGAAAGATTCCATAATTTATCTTGCTTGGTCGGATTTAGCAACTATTGGCCTACTGGATAGCAAAGGGCCTTTAGGGAGTGAGGCTGAGCCAAGGAGGCTCTAGCTACGTCCTAATAACCCCGATGCTGGCTCTCAGGCACCAGCTGACCTCTGAGAAGCAGAGTTTGGCATTTTCTTTCAGTCTCAGCCCCAGGGTCAGTTCACACTGGCCAGTCTTTTCAGGGCTGTCTGCGTACTTGACTGGGCCTTGTTCCAGTTTTTTTCTTATTTGGGAATTTCCCTTTTTCCCTCCATGTCCTAATAGGGAAACCTCCCTTTATCCTTGTTCAGCCTTCACTGACTTTCATCAGACAGCTTAACCAACCTTCCTTATCCATCTCTCTGGATGGTTATTCAGGTGCACACAGAGCTGATAAATGGCTCTGTTGTTTGATATTTATATGTTGTAAGTGTCCGTCCCTTTACTGAAATTTTTGAGGGGCATTAATGGGTCTGATTCCTTGGATTATAGCCCACTTAGTCTGGGCCAGGGCATCGCTAGAGCTTGTCAGGAATGGCTGATGTCCAAAAGAGAAGGTGGCCAGGGCAAAGAACATAGCACACCCTCTAGCAAGCACCCAAGGTTCTACATGATCTCAGCATATAGGCGGATCCCCTTGCGACTTCAATGCAGCATGAGAGCTCATGGTCTGGAAAGGCAGGGAGAACCAAAAGAGTGAATTGCTGGCTTTTTGGTATTTTACTAGCTGCCAATATTTTCATCTTAATTTTTGGTCTGATTTTTTCATCTAATAACTTCCAGGCCTGACCCATGCCCTCTCGGCTGTGCTGAGCTGAGATCACTCACTGCATTTGATTTTATTTGTAGGATGTCCAGATCTTGTGCCTCAGCCTCAAAGTCCCTAGAGTCCTGTGAGCTGGCGGTAGGACTACAGAAAGTAAACGAAAGACAAATTGTAAGGAAACAAGTCCTTAGACGTGCCTCTTGCCTCACCCTGAGAAGGACTTACTTCACCTCTAGTCAGTGACCACAAGATGTGGGAAAGAGAAAAGAGGCAGTGATAAAAACTCACAAATCCTTCCTAGTGCTGACAAGGATCTTGATAATTCTACTCTGAAAATGGGTTCCCTGAGAGAGTAGGCTGAGCACTTTCCCTGCTGTTACTGTATCTACATAAGCGTGTAGGAGAAACTTATGGCAAAACGACCTTGGAAAGGCAAACATTATGCCGAATCTAAGTGAGCTATGGAAATGAGATCTGTATGTCCTAAACCTGAGAGAGTCAGTTTTTCATAGTTTTGTGGAACACTTTGGCTTACATCTCCTCAAAAGGGCAATTTAAGCTCATCCCAATGATCTGTAACCTCAGGCATTATTCATTGCTTTCCACTTATTAAACAGCTGAAGGCCACACACCTGTGTACCTGGCTTCACTGGACTTGAATAGTTCAGTCAAGAGATATTGTTTTATTCAATATGGTAGAGAGGACATCCCAACAAGCCTTTCTAAACCATAATGGTGGGAAAGCAATAAAAATTTAGACAAATTTCATGATCCAGGACTCCACACCACGCTAGACAAGATGTACTTTCTGCAGCAGTTACCCTCTCTCTCTTTCCCTTCTGGTTCTTGCTGGAATCTCCCTTTTCTCATCTCACTTAGACAGTGTTCACATGTGAGAGTTCCCCATCTAGTATAACTTGAGATACTGACAATTTTGTAGGATGAGGTTACTTATACAAGGTTTCAGGAGCATTATGAATTTATTTATTTATTGATTTTTTATTTCAGCATATTATGGGGCTACAAATGTTTAGGTTGCATATATTGCCTTTGCCCTATCTGAGTCAGAGCTTCAAGCATGTCCATCCTCCAGTAGGTACGCACTGCATGCATTAGGTGTGTATATACCCGTTCCCTCCTCCCCTTTCCCACCTGCCTGACACCTGATGAATGTTATTACTATATACACACATGAGTGTTGATCAGTTAATACCAATTTGATGGTGTGTACATGTGGTGCTTGTTTTTCCATTCTTATGATACTTCACTTAGTAGAATGGGCTCCAGCTCTATCCAGGACAATGCAAGAGATGCTAGATCACTATTGTTTTTTATGGCTGAGTAGAACTCCATGGGATACATATACCACATTTTATTAATCCACTCATATATTCATGGGCACTTGGGTTGTTTCCATATCTTTGCAATTGTGAATTGTGCTGCTCTAAACATTGAAGTGCAGATGACTTTGGTCTTCAACGTTCAACCCTGAACGTGCTCAATCTCATCTGATCTTGGGAGCTAAGCAGAGTCGGGCCTGGTTGGTACGTGGATGGGAGCATTATGAATTTAAATATTAACTCTTTGCTATGTTTTAATATAAGAATGGAAGGGTGCCTTACCAAAGTAAGAACTGCCAGTTCTTTTCACAAACACCAGCAACATGTACTACCCTACATCTTTCCACAGAAGACATGGAAAGACGTTGCCCCAAATCCTTTTAGGAATGAAGGAGGGTGCAAATAAATAAAATATTTCCAAGGATCACCAGTCCAACCCAGGAAAAGAATGCTATATATGTGCATAATTTTTTCCTAATTATGCTCATTTTAGGTAGAACTTTTTGAATGGCATTACTTATAGAAAAGGTAGTTGCTTTGCCAACGTGGATGTTTACTTGGAGTGCGAACCTCATGACACATGATGGAATGGACAGTGCGAAACAAAACTGTCTCAAGAAAGGATCTGAGAACCTCACTGATTCTGTGTATTAGCTGGATCATTTTGCAGTGCCAGATGCCATCAGCAAGAGCTAGCTATATCTTTATTCACTAAAATGCAGTGATGGAGGAAAATGTGTTTTCATTTGAAAAGTGAAGGAGGAAAGGGGTGACTTGGTTCAGGAAAGGAAGAGGGTGGGCAGCAATGTGGAAGTCAACCTTGTCAAGAAAAAAATGTTCCTAAATCAGGGAGGGAACTTTTCTCCCAAAGGATCAGTGGCTAAAAGACATAGAAAAGGCATGATGGGAAAGTGAGAGGAGCACCATTTGAAGCTTGTCAGTGCTGACCTCTGAGCACCCTGTGGTGTGCCTGTACATCGCGGCCCACACTTGTGTCCTCTGGGAAAGACTCCTTAAACGGGAGACTTACTAAACAGTACGAACAGCAAGACCAGTCCCAAGGGCAATCAAAGAAAGGAAATCTTGCTTATGCCTTGTTTGGTAGCAACAGAACTGACCAGAAGCTGAGAGACCAAGTTCCAACTTCTGCCTCCAGAGATTAAGTTCAGACTTTTTTTTTTAGCCAGAAAACTATAGGCCACGGCTACCGTTTCCTTTTTCTGACACGGTTACCCTTTCTAAGCGGAGCTAGCTATTCTACACAAGCTTCACCCCTCTAAAGGGGGTAAAAAAGAAGAGTTTATATTGTCGTTATCAGTTTTTCTAACTTCAGGGACTTAAGATTAAATTTTTATTATTAAGCTTCTATACATTTCACTTTCATTTAGAGAACATGCTCTTGATATCGTAATTTTGTAGGCATGGGGATTAGGAAATTTTAATAAGTTACATTCCAAGATGATAATATGTTGCCAAACTTATGGGTGCTTCAAGTTTACTCCTTCTAACATGTTTGACATGAACAAGACAGTTAAATAATTTGTGTGTCTTTGCTCATCCTGGTGCCAAGAGGAGCAAAGGACTGAGGCAGTGAGGGTTGGCCAGTGACGACATTGTCTAGTTCTAAACAAGCCACTGACCCTGCCCTGTTGCCCACTTTCTGTATTCATGACATGGGAGGAATAGTGCTGTTCTCTTCTGCAATATTTCTGGGGGTTACGAATACTAAAAAGAATAGCAGAGAAGCACTCAGCCTAAATTTTATATATTATGTCAAGGGCCCTTAGTCTTCCTCGTGTATATTTGTTTTGACACATAAAGTAGGAGAATTGTCTCTGATCCTTTGAATTGTCCACATAGAGTGTGATTATTTCTTCAGTGGGAGCGAAGTAAACATTATGGACTTCCAAAATGAGAAAAGATGTAATCTTGGATGCAATTGTGGATGAGAAATAAATATTGTTTTAATTAATATTTACAATTTGTAAAGGACTTGTATATCCTTGTTTATAGTGTACTTTCAGGTCTCCAGAAAAGTACTCGTTTTCATTTAATGCAATGCTTCTAGGGGAAGCTTGAGAAAAACGTATCACCACTAATGAGATCCAACCACCCTTCCCGTTTCTCATTGCTCCTATCCAACAGGGACTATGTCCAGAAAAGAGCTAGATTTTTATATCGGTCAGAGAGGCCATGTCAGCTGCAATATAGCAAACCCCAAAATCAGTGGTTGTTACCAATGAAGGTGTATTCCTTACCCATGCTTTATGTCCACTCCAGGTCACCTGGGGCCTTTCTCCACATCCTAATTCTTAGGGGTGCAGGCTGATGGCACAACCACAGGGTGGGGCACTGCCAGTTACTGTGGCAGTCTAGGAATGTGGCAGTTCACATGCTGGCTCTCCAAGATTTCCACCTGGCTGAGACACCTGTCGCTCCCACTCATTTTGTGCCTCTGCCCATCTCGGTGCCAACAGGTTTCATTGGCCAAACAAGACACATAGCTGCACCTAACTTCAAGGATTTGGAAATAGCAATCTTACTGTGTGCCAGAAAGAAAGAGAACTGAAAATAGCAGTGAACGATACTAATGATTACTAATTATCGGCAGTGGACCTGGACCTTGGCAAAATTGTGAAGAGAGAAAATTTTATTTTGAGTGTCCTGACTCTCAACGTCACTTCTCTCCTCTGTTCCCTACTCCTCCCTTTGGCCCCCTCAGTCACCCAGGGCTCTTTCCATCCACCATCAGAACTGGTGACGTGGCTATTTGATATTTTTGCTAGTTTAATTTTGAAGTCAATGTTATATCTTCTGATGTTATTTACATTTCTAGCTTTATCTCTGATGATGGAATTAAAAGTGTTTCTCCCATTAATGGGTGGGGAAAATTTATTTTCCTGTGGAGCAGTTGGGGATTGCAGAGGCAGAGGTGAGGGAGAGATCTGAATTCACACCCTGCAGATGGAAGCGCATGTATACAGCTGGCCCTGTCAGAGAGCTATAGCCAGCTGGGAGAGGGCAGTCCCCTTCCTCGAAGAGCTTGCATTATAGCAGTGAGGGAAACACACAGAAACACAAAGACACACCTATAAGACAAAATGGCCTCCCCACAGAAAATATAAGGCAAAAAGTATATTAAGTGTGCGATCGACAGAATGATGATCCCCAAAGATGTCCATGTGCTGACCCCCAGAACCTGTGAATATGTTATTTTATATGATAAAAGGGACCTTGCAGATGTAATCAAATAAGGATCTTGAGATGGGAAGATCAATTATTCATCCCAAAGATATCACACAGTTCTTCATAAGAGGGAGGTAGGACGGGTGGAGATAGATAAGAAGACTTGGCAACCAAACCAGAAGTTGGCGTGATGTGACCAGGAACAAGAAATGTGAACGGCTTCTAGAAAATGGAAAAGCCAAGGAACGAATTCTCCTCTAGAGCCTCCAGAAAGAATACATTCTGCCAACATTTTGATTTTAGTTTCATAAGACTCATTTCAGACTTCTGGCCTCCAGAAACGTAAGATAATAAATTTGTGTTGTTTTAAGCCACCAAGTTTGTGGTAATTTTTTATAGCAGAAATAGGAAACTGATATATAGAGACTTTTTTTTAAGTGGTTCAGAGCATGGGCTTCAAGGTCAGGCAGAGATGAGTTTGAATTCTAGGTGAGCCAACCCCTCACTAGGAGTGTTGGGTCAATGTACATAATCTCTCTGCTCCTCAGATTCCTTGTTGGTAAAAGCAGGGCAAAGTTAACAGCTACCTATAAAGGTTGTTGGGAGATAAAATCAGATATTATTTGTTCAGCCCACAGTTGGCATCAGGGCACATTAAATACAAACTTAGACTCATAAACATGACTGTCTGTGATGTGGCAATGATAGTAGTAACTCTTTGTATCTACATGGAAACAGAGCATCTTTATGTAAACAAATCTCATGTAATCCTTAGTTAAACCTCAGGACAGAAGTCAGAATTAGCAAAGGGCCAAGAATGGTTGCAGACAAGCATGACTTGGCATGGCTAGTGTAGATGGCTTCGTGGAGCTCAAATGACACCTGAGCAGAGTTTTGATGGAAGATATTTTTTTTTCTCAGTTCAAAAATATCTCCTGAACACAAAATGTGTATTGTACACCTATGATGTGGCCCACACTGTGTCAGGCCCCGGAATGAAGGTTACAAGCGTTGTCAAAGAGAAGCAAAGTATATTAGGCAAGAGGGGGGCATTTGCTTGGCTGACATAGCGTCCTGCCTGTCATTCATTAATAAGCATCACTTCTAGAAGCCAATGCCTCGAATGTTTAAAACATTGTATCCTATGGGATGATGGTTTTGCAATTTCAGCAAAAACTTTCTTTATCATTGTGTTTCTCCAAATTTAAGTGTATATGGCTGTGGAGAGTTAAGGATAATTCACATGAAACTAAGAGATATTGACTTTGAAAGTTTGTACTCCCAGTTAATTGTGTGAATTTTGCTATGACCAGGGTTCAGGCTCCAGTACCTGTGTGACACCAACCAAAATTATTTAACCTCAGTTACCTCCTTCTGAAATAGGATCAATAACAGCACCTACTCTCCACGTCTGTTTTGACAGTTATAGTAAGCACTCAAATGTCATCCATTGGTATAATTATTCTAAGCGAGAAAGTTAAAAGGATATCCATTTATTAAAATAACTAAAAGAACAAATATTAAGATAAAATTTCTTGAGGGGAACTTATTAGGAGAGAGTTTTCTATTCCCTTGCCCCATTTTTACAACCATTCCCAAAATATATTTTCTCTTTTATATACTTCTCTAATATCTACATTTGTTTCTTTTCTGGAGAACAAATTGAGAAAGCAAAAGACCTATCCCTTTGATTTTAGGGGTTAAGTAAAGAAAACAACAAAGTCCTAGGGTCTTGAATAGTTTGTTGTTGTTGTTGTCATGCTTTGCTTTGATTTGCTTCTAATTAGAAATGACCTTAAAATCTCTTTTTTTGACAAAACCCTACCACCTTTTTTTTTTTAATTTTTCAGTATCCAGATTGGAAGTACTTTATATCTGTCTCTTGATTGGGACTACAAAACTCCCACTCTTGGCTCCTGGAAACTTGCTAAACTTTTAATTGCTAAAATCTCTCTTTAAATTTGAGGACATATGTGGGCATGGATTTCTTTGGCTTCCTTCTCCCCCGTTTTTGCTGCATTTTATGTAAACATTTCCAAGCTGCCTCACACAGATTCCTGTATGGTTCCCCCTAGAAACTTGTTTTGAGCCTGAATACTTTCCATTTATGACCACTCCATGTTTCCTACCCCTTGGCCAATTTAGATCCAATGCCCTAGTGTTCTTTCCATTCCATGAGTGGGTGACAGCTGACAGGAGGTGAGTAACGGATGGGCAGTTCACTGCAAACCATATTTTGGTTTGCAGCATTGAGAGTGATGATCTTGCAAAAAAAAAAAAAAAAAAAAAGAGTATTCCATATTGTGGGGTCCCGCTCCTTTCGCTGGACCTCCTCCCGGGAGGAGGAGGGCAATGGAAACACTCCCAGTAGGCTGAGTCAGCTAACACAGCGTCCTTTCTATATGCTGTTTCCTAAGCTGAGTTCCCTAAGCCTGTTTTCTTTCTTTTGCCAGCTTTATTGAGGTATAACTGACCAATAAAATTATATACATTTAATGTGTACAATGTGATGATTTAATATATGTGTACACTGCAAAATAAATATAATAATCAAGCTAATTAACATCCCTCATCTCTCATAGTGAATTTTTTGGGGTGAGAAAAAGTAATATATACTCTCTAAGTAAATTTGAAGTATGCAACACAGCATTATTAACTATTGTCACCATGCTGTACATTAGATACCCAGAACTTATTCATCTTATAATTGATAGTTTGTACTCTTTGATCAACATATCCCCTTTCTCCCTCAAACCCCAGCCCCTGCCAGCCACTGTTCTACTTTCTGCTTCTGGGTTTGACTTTTTTAGATTCCATTTGTGAGATCATGTAGAATTTGTTTTTCTGTGGCTGGCCTATCTCACTTAACATAGTGCCCTCCAGGTTCATCCATGTGGCTGCAAATGGCAAGATTTCCTTCCCTTTTAAGGGTCAGTAGCAGTACACTGTATGTATATGCCACAGTTTCTTTGTTCCTTCACCTGTTGATGAACACTTAAGTTATTTCCATATCTTGGCTGTTGTGAATAATGTTGCAATGGACGTGGGAGGGCTAATATCCCTTTGAGATCCTGATTTCAATTCTTTTGGGTATGTATTCAGAAGGGAGATTGTTGGATCATATGATATTTCTGTGTTTAATTTTTTGAGGAACCTCCACACTGTTTGTATAATGTCCGTAAGCCTTTTTCTAACAGAATGTGTTTCATAGACCGGACATGGCTCACTGCTCTGCCAGCGTGTGTGAGAGTGTAAATGCATGTGTGTGTGTGTGTGTGTGCATGCACAGGTGTGCAATTTGAAAAGGGTTATAGAAAAGAACCAACACCCTAATAGAAACTGGGTAAAGCTCGGTTATGGGCTGTTTAGAGGGGTCAGAGATGCTTCCATAGTTGTGTCTCTGACAAGTCTGCTCCACAAGGCAGTTGTGGAGACGATGCCGTGTGCTGCCCGTGCCGCGCCTGTGCTCCGCACCTGTCAAACACTCCTCCTCAGACTCATGTGCATGGAACAGAAACTCAGTCTACTCCATCCAGAAGGCAAAATGTTTGAGAAGGTTCATTTTAGAATTGCTCACAGGAAAATATGAAAGCGGTCAATAGTTTTATGATAAAAAATTAAATTATTGGGTGCGGAAAGCAGAAAAAAATTTTAAAAATTAAAAGAAAATTAAAATTATTAATAGCTACATTCCAATGGATCAGACTATTACATTTTTAACCAGCTAACCTTTGAAATAAATATCAGTTCTAGTAAAATACAAGCAATTGCGTCATGTAGGCCATATATATATTTTTTTATAGTTTAGAAAACTATAAAGGATTCCCAAGTTTCCCAAGCAAAAACCACTTGGGATGTGAGTTCATTGCTAACTGCTGAATCAACTCTTGGGGAAACATTAGAAGTAGAGGCAAAGTTGACAGAGGCATCCTATAGAAAATATGTGGCTTGAGATTTGTTCAGAAATTAGAGAGGGTGAGGAACTAGGTGGCATTCCTGTAGCCTCCCCTGGCCCCCCACCCATGGAGGCCTTGTTAGCCAAGCTCCACACCTTGTGAGCATCCTTCTCAGCACAGTGCATCCGTGGTCCAGTGAGGTCCCCTGCACTTCAAGGTAAGATGGATTGTTTGGGAAAAGGGTTAAAGTTATTGTTTCCACAGCAGCTGCTAGGAATTTGTCCTAAAGTGACTTTGTCCCTGGCTAGTCTATGCCCCCTCATTTCCAGAAACTAGAGCCCATTGGCTCTGGGGCTCTATTTTAATTTCTTATATTTCTCTAATTTATCTTGATTGGGAGGAGAGAATTTGGCATCATTAAAAATGGAATAAAAATATAATGTGTTTATGCTTCAAGCCTTAAATTGGGCATCATGTCTTCCAGAGGGTCCATTGGGAATGTCCAAATTTTGTTAAGTGCCTCTTAAAATCTTCCTCCACTATATCACTCAAGGCAATAAATTAGAATAATCAACTAGTCTGCGTGTCTATCACACCTAGACCATATGGCCTGTGGAGGCAGGTAGGATTGTATTGTTAATGAGCTCCAACCTTGAGCCTAAGCTGTGTTCTCCTTAGAAATTAGGCCTCCCCATTAGACCAATGGCATGAGTTCCTCAGGTATCTGTTTGGATAAGTGACCAAACAGCCCCCTTGGAAAGAACTCACCCTGTGAGAAGTGGGGACTAACATATACCTAGTTTATGACAAGAACAGTGGATAATCCTGAACACTGTAGCCGTACCACAGATTCTCAGCCCTTCTAGACTTCTGCTTGAGACTTAGGATAAATTGATTCAACAAATAAGAGCAAGCTAAAATTGAAAATAGTTGTTTTGCTGAAACCTCTTAAGGATATTCAAAGTTCCAGGTTTTGGTAACACGAATGCCAGAGTCTGGGGGTGCCTAACCCAACACTGGGCCCTGGCAGCCTCTGGTGAGGCCTTGGGCACAGATAGAGGCAGAGAATCCTAGCTCTGTGGCTGGGAGCTGGAGAGGAGGAGAAAAGTAGACATCGTATAGCAGCTCAGTGCACAGAGCACCTGCTAGTCACCCTTTAAGGACTCCTTGGAAGGTATGGGAGGAGTCAAGGAGATGTTTAAAGTTTCCACAATACTGTTAAGAATCAGAACCATAGAAATGCTATTAATAGTTACAGCCTATTGTTTGCCTCTCTGTTTTTATCACTTACCTAGGAAGGCCTAGAAAATGTGTCACACATGCATATATTATATATAAAGCAATGATATTATATATAATTATTAATTAATTAATATATTAGTATATTATATATATTTGTGTGGCATGAATTCTTTGGTGTCAAGGATAGCATCTTGTGTATAAAAGTTTAGAGTTTTTAATTAACTATTGACAACAGGCATCATTATGCAAAGCTTTTTTTTAAAATTAATTTCCATTTTAAATAAACACAATTATTTTAGATCCAGAATAATTTCTTTTCAGCCCTTGGCAAAGAGGCCTGGCATGGGTTTGCATGAATATGTATTGCATGCACACTGTGAAAAAGTTTTGGGAGTCAAGACATCATGATGATTCCATCAGAAACCCCATTTTCAGAAAGTACCTTGAGATATTTTATAAGCCTCTGCTGTCATAGAAAACAAAATCCTTGTGCATAATATTGGCAAACAAAACCATTGTTTTCTGTAAACTCTCTCTTTTAGTGCACAAAAATTTCTGTTCTTCGAACAATCTCAAGTTACTTTTTAAGGATAAACTGCAGCAGAGTGAGTTCTCTCACATTATTAAGGACATTGGGTTCTGAGGCTTTTTAAAAAATATATCTGAAGACATGATATCCTTTCATATTTTAACCTGAACTTGACTAAAAAGAATAAAGGAAAACCTTTATTATTATATGACAAGTGGTGAAATTTTATGATGGGTTGTGACTTCTCAGGTCTGGCCAATTCTCAGATTCTGCTAAAGTTTACTATGCAAAAGGACAAATGATTCATATCTTCTCCCATAGGAAAGCATTCACTGCAAGGTACTGTCATTAAAAGAGTTATTTAATACTAACCCCTCAAATTTAAATAATACTTCATACTTTCAAATTTATTTTATTATTCATACTTAATCTCAATTTGTATAGTTAAAATTACTTTTGCTATCTTGGCCTTCATGCATCTTGGCTGGACTTCATCGGCTTTCAGATTTGGATAATGTTTTCTAAGATCTCATTACATTTACCTAATTAGTTTAAGCATGTAAGTTATAAATGCTTGACATTGTGTATTCATATTTATAATGATTTATAGTGATTTATAAATGATTAATGCATGAAGGATCTCTCTCCAGCTAGTCTACAGTCAAATTGAGTGATATTATCACATTTTATGTTCCCCCTGGATCCACATATACCCTGTACCTATGAGGGTCAATAAATTGAGTAGATTGTTTATATTCACAGCGTTAGGCATGAAGTAGGCCTTGTTCCTGCAGACAAACAGTATAGAGCAGATCCAGACAGTCAGATTCCCCCAGTGCTTCATGACATTTGCTATTGGAGCTGGTAAGTTTCTCTCCAAGGTTAAGTAAGGTCTTAAAAAATATGCTCCCAAAATGAAGAGACACGCTCAATTATTATGATTTTTAGTTGAAGCGCAAGTGAAAGTCTCAGCTAGTGTTTTCCTGACATGGTCGTTCTGAAAATGTATCTGTTTAATTGCAACCTTTCAGTTATCAATTCAATTTTTTCAATTAACTTTCAATTTAGTCTTCACTGCTTTCCCGAGAGGCTATGGGACTGAAAGGGCAATGGAATTAAAGCCATCTAGTCTATAACCACTTAGTCTGGAGTCATCATTTCTCTCATTAAAGAGGTCCAGGAGAATATATTAAAACCCATTGAAGATAAAGCAACATCAGAGATCATAATAAAGTTATTTTCTAAATCATGCCTGTAATAATATTGGTGTATCTTTCCTTAAAAATTTCAAATTCCTAAATGCAAGAGGTAGAAGTGCCTAATGGGATGTTAAATCTATTCATTCAAAGGTACTTTTGGTTATACAGAAAAATTCAGTTTAAAGCCTAGCCAAGATTCTTTCCTTTTTCACACAAAGAAAGGATTTGAAATGTTTGAAAGCAACCATTTTTTTTTCTGGAACAAAACTTGGTTATAAAAAAAAAAAATTTCAGTTTTCTTCCCAGCAAGAAATGGCTTATAAATGGAAAATACGATCAAATCAGTCTTCATTTTCAGTCTTCACTGGGTCCCTATTGGCCTGCAAGATAAAATTGAAACTCCTTAGCATGGTGTATAAGCTCCTTTCTGATCTGTGCATGGCACCATACCAGGACCATGATGGGTATTACATGTGTCATTCCTCACCAAATCCTTAGAAAATAATATCACACTCCCCAGTTTAGAAATGAGAAAACAGAGATAAGGAAAGATTGCCCAATGCCACATAGCAGTAAGGTGGGCATAGTTAGAGCATCTGACATCAGATATTATCTAATCATACTTTGCTAGCTTCTCAATTTCCTTGCAGAAGTTACACAAAAATATGCCTGGAAAACAGAGAGAGAGAGAGAGATAAAGAGAGAGAGATGGTGCACACACATGTGCACATACAGAGTCAGACAGACATGCATGGTCATGTACATGCACATACAGAAAGAGAGAGAGAAAGGGAGAGAGGAGTTCTTTTCCCATTCAAGTAGAAATGTGCAGGAAGAACTGGCTGGAGAATATAATAGTGAAGATGGTGAAGATGAGCTAACTGACTGATCTTTGTTTCATTCCCATGTTCCAGAGCATTGGAATCTCTTGGGAAAATTTTAAATCCCTGGAGGAAATTTTATTTCTTTTTAGCTCACAGCATGTGTTATGATTAACCATCATTCCTCTTAGAGTAGCAGAGGCCATTAAAAAAAATTCACAAACCCTGGGCAGCAGTGACCTAAAGGAATGTGCTATTGGCCCCAGGAAAGAGCCAAAGTCTAGGCCTGTGCCATACAATATGGCAGCCGTGGGACATGTGTGGCTAATCTGAGTTGTGAAGTGCTATAAGGTAAAACACACACTGCATTTCAAAGGCCCAGTAAAAAAATGGCTAAAATATCTCATTATGTTGATTACATGTAGAAAAGATAATAGTTTGGATGCATTGGGTTGACTTAAATACAGCATTAAAATTAATTTTACTTGTTTACTTTTTTAATGTTACTATTATCAAACTTAAAAATACATATGTGGCTCATTTTACATTTCTACTGGACAGCTCTAGTCTGGGCAGAAGTGGATTCTTTTCAGATTTCCTTCCCAGGAGGCCTCAACTTCAGGAAAGTGTTGGAAGAGAGCAGCATCTTATAAGATGCAGAACAAATTAGCATTTGTTTTTTTAATCCAAGGCTTACTGGGAACAGCATTTCTCCAACACATGTGGCCTGAGGACACAGTTGTTCATAGAGCTGCCAAGAGAACTGGCTGTGGTCTCCACAAGCTGCAGTTTCCTAAGGAACACAATCTGTTTGTCATAGAGGAGTTTTGATCACGTTTTTCTGTTGCTCTGTGTTCAAATCAAGGCAATATCCATAGAGCACCAGAATATAAAGAGTAGTAATGAATGCTCCAAATCTCTAAGTAATACTTTTCTATGATAAATCCTGGATGAGACAGCATCACTCATTTGGATGAGAATAAAATCTATAAAACCAGTTAGGTATGTCACTGATGCTCTCCTTTCTGTACACTTCTAATTTCTAGTACTCACATCATACATGAAAGCTTAATTTCCAATGTATCTGTCTGACATAAAACATACAGATGTAGCCACTACAAATAAATGGCTCAAACATTATAGGAGTTAATTTTTCATTCAATTAAAATACAAAACAAGAGTTTTCAATTGATGGGAGGTTGTTTTCCAAGTGGTGCTTTGAGACCTTGGCTCTTTCCATCTTATGACTCGTTTCACATTAACACATGAACTCCAAGGTCACAGTGCTCATTTTTGACAAGCAGGAAAGGAAAGTGCCTGATGGCCACAATTCCACTAGTTAGAATTCAGCTGTAGTTTACCTGTGGGCCTTCAAAGAAGAGCACCATTTTGGTGGACATGAAGCAATTTCTTATATAGTCACCCTTCTTGTTCACCAAGCACCTACTTTTCCCATACACAAACACACTCATTCTTTCCCCAAGGGGGACAACACAAAGCTCTATCCAGCCACTGCATCCAGTTCAAAGTCCAGCATGTCCAGTGATGTGCAGGTCCTCTGTTTTTTTGATATTTTGAACTTAAGGCCAAGAAATTCACCCCAAAGTGGGCATTAAAACACACATACAAACACACACACACACACACAGAGAAACTTTTTAATCATAGAGTTGATTTTGATGCCAGAACAATGGGTTTATTTGGTATATTGAGTTATACCAACTTGAGTCAATTACTTGACATCATATGAGCAAATGACAATTGTGTTTGGTTGCTTTACCATTGATTGAGTTGGAATTTTGCTAATGACAGCTTCAATGCAGTGTCTGTATCCCCTTTGCCACAGGAGCATGGAGAGTCACTCATCTACCCTTTCCTCCATATTCCTTTCTCAGAGTCACCCCACACATTCCAGTTCCAACCTTCAGCTCACGGCTATCTTGGGAAGTCATGACTAAACATGGACAAAAACCTGGTCTAGAAGTAGTGTGTCTTTTTAAACAGTGCTTTTCTCTTCGGAAATATGCACCTGGAAGGCAGGAGCAAACGTGGGCAACCCTTACTTAAGAAGCAGGGGTGCCAGTTCTTTCCCCTGAGTCTCCACACTGCCTCCATTCTTCACACACCTTTGAAGCCACTCCTGAAGCTAAACACCACCTCCCAATACCAATGCCCAGCATTTCTGCTCTCATCTCTAGCCCATAGCAAATACAAATAAGAGCAAGAGTACACAAAATAAAAACAATATATTCAAATGGATGCTCTAAGCAGAGGTCCAAATCCTCTACTTCCTATATACAAAGCTGGCTTATTATTAAATTCAGAACTTCATCTGCAAAATAGTAATCATCTCCTCCAAAGGTTTGTTATAAAAATGTAGAGCCCAGTGCCTAGTAGTCCACAGTAAGTACTTAATTCATAATAATTTCTAACTTCTCTTAGTTCAGCTTCCTTTGAACTCCAACACCTTCACACTTCCCCACCCACCCACCCACACCTTGACTGTGGCTTTCAGGATCCTACTGCTAGATCTGGCTGCTGACCTTGGACATGAATTTTCAGCCTCTCCTGCTGCCTCAGTACTTCTCAGCCCCCAGCGGAGGAGACTGTAGAGCCATCCTTCCTCCCAGTGTTCTGTTAACTAGTCCTAAGACTCCCCAGTTCTATTAAGCCTCAGCTCACTTTTGTTTTATGCCTGTGGCTATTGGTAGCGAAAAACCAGTGGCTACACTAGCTGAACACTTTAAAGGCCAGCCCAAGGAAGCAAAAGTGAACTAGGATCTGATGAGTATGTGAGAGAGATAAGTTTGGATGAAGAAATATTTAAGCCAGAGGATACTTGGGAACTGAACATGTGTGTGAGTGACATGGAAGCAGGGAGAGAGAGATAAGAGAGGCCACTGGGATGTTTTATTGCATTAAGTTGAAAGAAGTGGGGGAAAGTTAGAAATGTAGTGGGGAAGGAAAAAAGTAGAATTAAATCATATGGATATGTATATATGAACATATATGTGTGTGTGTGTGTGTGTGTGTAAATTTTATAAAACTGAGTCATGAAAAATAAATTACTTGCTCCAAACCTTAATAAGTTAGGGGCCAATTCAGGGAAAAAACCTCAATGTTCTATATGCAACTCTCCTTCCCCAGGAGATAAACGTAGCCCCAGTTAAACATCTATATATAGTAAAGGCCAGTGCCCTTAGGAGATGAAGTCTTGATTCATGAGTAATGACGGCCAGTGTCCATTCCAGGAAGCCCTGCATCTGCCCTTAACCACGATCCCTTAAGCCTAGATGCCATAGCCATATATGGACCTCTATAGGAAAAGGAACAGCGTTTCTTCCGGGAGTCTCCACAAATGCTGTAAGTGGGATCCAATGTATCTTCAAGTCAGCTCAAATTCAGAGGCAAAGGGTCTCTGCTTTGATAGGGACCGTCCGGGCCAGAGAGAAGGAAATAGTCGCATAAGCACAGGAAAGCTTTGCAGGAGGAACGTTGCTTAGTTGTGGCATTTCCAGAGCTGAGCTTTTATCACTGCTGGGAGAGCAAACAGCTGCTACATCAGCCCGAGGTGGGCCCTCCCGGGGCTTCTCCGTTTGTGCCAGTCTTTCCCAATGGAGAGGTGCTACATTCACATTTCAATGCTAGCGGAGACATGTCACAGGAAAATAGTTTATCTGAATAACGATGCTTTGACCAGGTTCTGGCCCCACAAACTGCCCAGTTCTTGAGAACATGGAAAGCGCTCAGTACTGTAACAACATTAACAACATGGACAACTACTATTAACACTATTGCTATTGTATAAATAGCATTATTATCATTATTACACAGGGAAATGGAAGGAATACCACCATGAATCAAACATTCTCCTGGATTTTAGCATCTGATTTGGAAACACATTTCTTATCCATTGACAAAAGACAAGGAAACTTCAGTAATATCTCTAAAGCCTTACAAAGAATGAATGCAGAAGTAGATTTCAATGCCTGGCTACCCCACTTTCTTCGTAGTGTACAACAGCGCAACTGAGGCAAGTATAGAGGAGAGAAAGGGGAAAGCAGCTCCAAAGCAAACTGCAGCCAAGGGCCATTTCATCCTGTCTTACCCTCTGTATCTCTTTGGGTTTGGGGCAATTTTTCATGTTGTCTATCCAAAAGACACCTGAAGGGTTAACAGTGTCACTGATTAACACTCTAATGGCTATTGTACTAACCCCAAGGCATTATGAAACCACTGGTAAAGAGATTGGTCTTTTTTAAATTAAATTTTTATTTTGAGATAGTTGTATTCACAGGCAGTTATAAGAAATAATACAAAGAATTTCCAGGTACCCTTTACCTAGTTTCCTCCAAAGGGAGCATCTTGGGAAAGTTATTGGTGA
The DNA here is from genome assembly GCF_020740605.2 of Lemur catta. Lineage (NCBI taxonomy): Eukaryota > Metazoa > Chordata > Mammalia > Primates > Lemuridae > Lemur > Lemur catta. Next base: position 74,054,971 of record NC_059128.1, on the reverse strand, counting down.
AAAAAACTATAATTAAATATCAACCAGGATATTGATATTGATACAACCCACAGATCTTATTCAGCTATTCATGTTTCCTTAGTTTACTTAGACTCATTTGTGTATGTACGTAGTCCTTTGTAATTCTATCCCATGTATAGGTTTTTGTATCCACCACCACAGTCAGGATATGGAACAATTCCATCACGTGGATCTCTTTTATATTGCCCAAATCAAAGGAACATTTCTCATTGAGTGGTACAGGGGAATATTTGTAATTATTTGTAATTATTTATATTAACAACTATAAAAAGAGTGAAAAAAAAAAGAAACCAACCACATACTGACCTTATAAGTCAGTGCTCATTATGCTTTCATAGGAAGTTTAGACAAATTCTTTTTCTTCCCCTTTAATTCATTGAGCAACCACTTTGGGGAGATTGTGTTAGATTCTACAAAAAGTTATTAAGACATATAGTCCTTCAAAGAGAGAGGTATAAACAACCAACAATATTTTGATAAATGCTATCATATAGGAATGTACAAAGAACCAGTAGAATAAATATTCAGTCAACTAACATTTATAGCTCTGCTCAATATGCCAAGCATTAGAGAAATACAAATGTGTTAGAATAAATCTAACCCAAGTTTCTCTGGCAGAGATAATGTTTTTTTTTTTTCTCTCTCTTCTCTACTCAATTCTTATCAAAATTAAACGAGACAAGCACACACAAACAGAGGAATGTAAAAAGCTGGAAAAGGATCATGGATGTACCCTAGAGGCCTGTTTGGATTGGAATGATTTTCTAAGGGTACAGAACTGTGAAATTGTTCAGCAAGGGCCTCACTAATAATGCTCGCATACTCAGGGAATTTTTATATTTTTACCTCCAGCACTTTCATAAGACCATCAAATTCATCAGAACACAAGATTAGATCATTTAATTAAATGAGTGAACCCTGCTTTGGCCTTGTCATGAGGAAATTTTCCATGTTTATACTAAAATTGGATTAGTGAGACCTAAATTATTTGGTATAGATCTGAAAAATCTAATGTTAATGTTCCAGAGATAAAAATTAATTCCTTCAAAACTGCACTAATAAAAGATCTATTTGTGGGAGGCATCTTGTCTGTATAAAAGAAATGTAAACACGGTCCTTTACAGACTAAGTGGAGAGTAGAGGTAGTCACACAAATCAACCAATTAAGTAACAGTAAATGCAGCAGGTAATGAGAAAAGAGTGAAATGTGCCTGGCTTATAATAATGTGTGAATGTTATTTGGAGAATATAGGACTTGAATTAGGCCCAAGAGTTGTGCAGAGAGCAGGGAGGAAGTATGTACCTAGCAGGAAAAAATTACACAAGCAGGGGAGAAAATGAGCATTAGGTATTTAAGAATAATGAGAAATACAGGTCTATTTAGAATGTGGAATTCAAATCAGGAATCATGAGAATGGTGGGCTCTGGGGTCAGATGGCTCAGATTCAAATCCCAGATGTCCCACTCACTAGATGTATGAACTGGGGAGTTAACCTCTCTCTGCCTCAGTGTTGTCACCTCTAAAATGGGGATGATAATTGTACCCATCTCATGGGATTATAGTGAGTATTAAATGAGATCATTTGTAAAAAAATCACTTCTCAGAGTGCCTTGCATAGAAGTGCTTACTTTATTATGATTACCATTTGTATTATAGTATTAGGTCATTAAATATGAAATGTGTGAATTCAAATCAAAAATGTAGTGTATTGTCTCTCAAACAAGAAGCAGTACAATTAATCAAAGTATGCACCTAAACTATCAACACAGTTTTGTCATCTTAACAGTAGCTTGTTTATGCCAGCAGAGAAGAATCTTGGAGAACAAGTGATGATGAAATTATGAAAGGCGTTTTCCACAGCTTGTTGAGAACTGAATATTTTTCCTTGCAAGAAATGGTCCAAAGTCTGGAAGCAGTGGTAGTCAGTTGGTGCAAGGTCTGGTGAATATGGTGGATGGCAGAGAGTTTCCAAGTCCAGTTTCTGTAGTTTGAGCAGTGTTGTTTGTGCAACATGTGGTTGAACATTGTTTGCAAGAGGATTGGCCTGTCTCTATTGACCAATCTTGGCAGCTTAATCGCAAGCATCCTCATCATTTCACCCAACTGGCTGCAGTAGACATCCACTGTAATCGATTGACCAGCTTTCATGAAGCTGTAGTGGATAGTACCAGCACTGGGCCACCAAACAGACATCATTAACTTTTTTTGATGAATATTCTGTTTTGGACTGTGTTTAGGCACTTTATCTTCATCCAGCCATTGTGCTGAACACTTGTGATTGTCAAAAAGAATCCATTTTTCATCACACATAACAATACAGTATAGAAATGGTTTGCTTCTATGTTGTGACAGCAAAGAAAGGCAAGCTTCAAGACGATGTTTCTTCTGATGTTTGTTTAATTCACGAGGAACCCATCTATTCAGCTTCTTTACCTTGCTGATTTGTTTCAAATGGTCCAATATTGTTGAAATAGTAATACCAAAACTTGCTGCTAATTCCCATGAAGGCTGAGATGGATTCGCTTCCACTACAGCTTTCAGCTCGTTATTATCCACCTTGGTCTTAGGTCACCCACATGGCTCATTTTCAAGATTAAAATCACCAGAATGGAACTTCTCAAATCATTGACATACTGTGTGTTCATTAGCCACATCCTTCCCAAATAGTTTGTTGATGTTTTGAGCTGTCTGTGCTGCATTGGTTTCATGACAGAACTCATATTCTAAAATAACATGAATTTTGACTTATCCATGGTTTCACAAAAATTGCTCTAAAAAATATTTTGAAAGATAATCACAAGCCAAACAATGCTTTTGAAAGACTGAGGCTGTACCTTCACAATAAACATAAAACAAGAAGTGTCAAAGTGATATGTCAGAGATATCAACTGTCAGACTTAGGACTTAAAGAAATTGGATATTTCTTAATTATGAGACAATATCTTGGTAGGCCTTAAATGACATCTTAACAATAACAAGAAAAAAAAAAAACTTAATTCTTAACCTGTAAGCAGTAGTATGGCCACCTTAAGTAGAGCAGTAAGTAGTAAGACGTAAGAAGGTCTTCAGGTAGACAGCATTGAAAGGGGTAGAATTGAGACAGAGAAAAACCTTAGGAAGAAGGAAAATCATCCCGGCATGAGAGAAGGGGAGGCTGGTTTGGAATAGAGGAAGACAGAGACTTCAAAGGAAAACTGTGTGGACTTAGGGGTTGCTGGATACTACAGACGAGAAGAAAGAAGTGTCTTTTTGTTTTACAAATTTCAGAAAAGAGTGTATCATGAATTAGATAAAACAAAAAAGGGAGTTGGTTTGTGTAGAATGAGGAAAAATAATTAGTTTAATTCTGGATAGTTGAATTGAGAGTGGAACATTCTATATCAGTCAGGGTTCAACCAGAGGAGCAGAACCAGTAGGATATCTATCTATCTATTGATTGATCAATCAGTACATCACATCTATTTATAGTAACATTTATAAGTGTGTGTGAGTGTATGTACACATGTATAAATACTACATATACCTACACATGGATTTTCTTATTATATGAGATCAGCTCCCACAATCGTAGGGGCTGGCTAAGTGCACGTGAAGTCCGCAGAGCAGGCATGAGGAAGGGAAGGTCACAAGCCGGAGGGAACTCCATGAGCTCCAGCTGACTCTTGAAGTCCACAAGAGAAAGGAAAGGTCCAGAAGCCAGGAAGGGCGTGCAGGCCTGCTTGGTGTCTCTGATCTTCAGGAAAAGCCTTGACCTTCTCCAAATGGCTTCCACCCAATTAAGTGAGGCGCCCCAGGATAATCTCCCTTTGATGAACTCAAAATCAACTGCTTTGGGCCTTTGGTTACATCTATAAAATCCCCTCACTGCAGGATTTGGACTATAGTTTGATTGAGTAACTGGGAGAAGGCGTGTGTGTGTCACTGCCTCCCACCTTCCCTCCAACTCTCCAAAGAGCATATCCTGCAGTCTACCCAAGTCAGAAACATACTAGAAAGGAAAGCCTGGGGAACGTGGTTCAGCCTGGCCAAGCTGACACATCACAAAGCTGTCTGTCACACATTCCAGTGGCCATGACCTGTATGTTACGAGGAAAACAGACTGAAAATGAGGAAAAGATACAGACGGGTGATAAGGATTTGAATTATTAACAGAAAGCTGAGAGGTGGATTATGAAACCGAAATTGTTCACCAAGAAAGAACAGAGGAAGAAGTATGAGTCGGCTTTGGGCGATGCCCACAGTGAGGCTGCACTCGGAAGGACACGAGGAGGAAAGGAGAAACACAGCTAGGACGGTAGGGAGAGAGCCAAGAAGGTTAGGAACAGGCGCAGCAGAGCATACACGTGGTCAGAGCACTTTCACGCTCCTGCTTAAATCACCTAATGGCTCCCCATTGCCTGTAAAATAGAAACAGCATATACTAAACTGGAATTAAGACCCTTCACTCAATGACCCCACCTAGTTTTCTATCTTCACCTTCAGCCACTCTTCAGCACTTATGACCCCCCTGCTCTAATCATGATGGACTAGTATTAATATTTATCAGCCACAGGTCTCACGCTTGATGTCCTCTCTAGGAATGCTTCTTCTCCTTATTTTACCTGGCAATCACCTACTCATTATACACAGCCTAGTTCAAATACCACCTTTTCTATTTTGCCTTCCTTAATCCCACTCCTCCATATTATTCGGAAATAAGAATTTTTTGTATTCTTCTGCTGCAGTATTTATAATATAAATATTAGATTACATGGCTCCTTTACTCACTTTTAAATTTCTCAAGGATAGAGCTAGATGATATTTATATTTGATCCCCAGCCTGTAGCACAAAGCTTGGCAAATAGTAGATATTTGTTGCATATGAATGGATAAAACAATGCTTGAATGAGTCAGCATGCTAAATATTTAATAGTGACCCTATGGAAACAGTGTGCCCCCTCCCCCATTGTTTTTTATTTATTTATTTATTTATTTATTATTAGTTTTTTTTTTTATTAATGAGATTTTTACTTTTTTTTTTTTTTTTGAACTAAGTCTTTGAAACCAAATGCATGTTTTACACTTAGGGCACATCTCCATTTAGACTAGTCATATTTCGAGTGCTTAGTAGCCACTTGTGGCTAGTGGCTACCTTTTTGATCAGTGGAGTTTCCAGAGATCAAGAGAGCAGAGACTAGAATATACGAAGAATCTGATAAACCACATGAAAGAGTTGGGATACCCTGAAGTCAGTGGTACCATTTTGATGAGTCTATGCAGAGCAGTGATAGGTTGGGATATTATTAAGTTCTCTCATGCTGTGTGTAGGAAGAATGGATTAAATGGAGACAGTCTAGACACATAACTGTTTTATCCCTCTTCCATCTCCCATTCTGTGCTACTCCAGCCCACAGTGATATGTCTTGCCTTTAGATGCACAGCACTTATTGTCCATACCATTTGTTTACTAGTTATACATTGTCTCCTGACATCTTTTATGTTGACCTGTCATTTTCCAGCATTTTTCTTTTTCTTTCCTTTTGTTTTTTTAATCCCTGCCTAGGTAGCTGCTTCCTAGCAATAACTTGTACCACAAAGGGGGAACTGAAATTCTGTTGGACATGCTGTGTATGCAAAGAAAAAGTCTTGAGAACATATACCAATCTATTTGTGGTATTTACCCCTGGGGAGTATGAGTAGAGAAGATGGAGAGACTTTCACTTTTTACTTTAAACAAGTAACATTTCATAAGCTCATATTAATTTTATAACTAAGAGAAGAACAATTGGCACAGTTCATAGTAAAGTGCTAGGCAAATAAATGTTTTTTGTTGTTATTTTTATGATTGTTCTTTTGTCCAGTCCTAGAGTCAGAAAATATCAGCTAAGAAAACAGTGCCTTATCACATGATCCTTATTAGAGGTAGACAGATTTTAGGGTTGGGGTAGTATAGGAGAAAACAGAATTTTTCCCTCAAAATTTTAAAAATATCTATACCAAAGAAGACTTCAAAGAGGATACAAATTCAGGAGGCTATGGATGATAGACTCAGAAGCACCTACAATGAAATACTCTTTATGTTTCTCAAACACATATGTAAAAACATAAATATAGTTCTCAAAAGAAATGAGATGCCAGGTCATAAATTTTTGCAGGATATAAGGGCCACTCAGGTTTTCTAATTTTATTTGAACACAAAATATCTAATATTATGCATGTAGAGAGTAAGAGTTAATCAATCAGCATAAAAAGGGAAAACAAAAAGATTTATAATCAACACTGCATAGGGAGAAAGCAAAATTACAAATACTAGCCTATTCAGCAGATGGATATGAGAGACCAGGAGGTAGACCAGGGGCAAAGAGAGCAGAGGGAGAGTAAAAAAGGAGCTGTGAAAGCTGGGGCCATTATAGGTCCCATAGCAGGGTCAGAACCATTTATTCATTCAACAAATTTCTATTGTGTACCCACTATGGGCCAGGACTCTTCTAGGTATTAGAAGTACAGCAATGGACAATTCAAAACCTCTACCCTCCTGGAATTTATATTCTAGAGGGAGAAGACACAATAAACAAGTAAGGCTAAAAGTATATGACATGTCAGTTGGTGCTAAGTGCTTTAGATAAAACAAAATGTCAGGGTGGCAGTCTGTTCTTGGTTCTTCGTGTGCTCTTGGCCAAAGAATGAGCAGACACACCAAAGCGTCAGGTCCAGCCTCTTGGAGGACAGTTATTCTAGCTCTCTGGCTCCTTGCTTGGAAAAAAATCACAAGCAGGAGCAGTGCGATGGAGTGATGACAAGCAGGAAGCAGTTTCACGTAAGCAGCTTTTTATTATAAAACAAAACAGGTCTGTCTCTGCAAGTGGACAGAGACAGACTAACTCACTGACTTACTGACTGACTTGTATAGTCAAGGAAAACCTCACTGATAAGGAAACATCTGAGCCAAGGCCTCAAGAAACATATGTGAACTAGCATGCAAAAAACAAAATAGTAATCATCACAGAAGACACTACGCTGTTGGTTGTCCATCCAACATCCAGTTATTCCTTCCTTCTCTCTGACAGAACCCTCCTTCCCTTGCCATAATGCAGCTATGTGATCAGGAGAAAGCTGGAACCCATCTCTAACCATAGGGGTGGATCCCAAGTAGTCTAAGCCAATAGTGGCCACCCAACCTCACTCACCAGTGACCAGTTCAGGAAGCCAGGTTTAAGCCAATCAACACAGGGAATTGCCCGGTCACTGTCATTGGTCCAGGAGTAGGCACATAAGCTAAGCTGGCCTAAGCAGATTTATATTTCTGTTTGGGGGAGGGGTTTTTTTTCCTCTGACCATGATGGATGTGAACAAGGAATAATGTTGTCATGATTGCACAGGACTTGGTGACACAGCCATCTCTGGACAATGAGGGAAGCCTAGAGACAGAGCCAATCCAAAGAAGAGGGCAGAGCTGGGAGCACTGCAGAGAAAAGCAGTGAGAGCCCTGATTAGTCCATGCCTGGAGGCTGCTGCACCTCAAGACTCCCCATTACATGCAATGAAGAGTCTCCTTAATGTTTATGCCAGTTCGAGTTTGGTTTTTTATTCCTCAGTGTTTAAAGGTTCTTGATTATGACAATAAAAATAATAGCATCCAACATTTCTTGAGAATTACCTTGTGCCAGGCACATTCTTTATATTTTTAATTTTGTTTAATGTTCTTGACAGTTGTATAAGGCAAATACACTATTGTCCTTGTTTGTAAAATGTAAGTGATTTTGCTCAAGGTCATGGGTATAGTAAGTGGCAGAACCAAATCTTTTTATTTGTTTGAGACAAAGTCTCACTCTGTTGCCCAGGCTAGAATGCAGTGGCATCATCACAACTCATTGCATCCTCCAACTCCCAGGCTTGAGTGATTCTGCTGCCTCAGCCTCCTGAGTAGCTGGGACTATAGGCATGCACCACCATGCCCGGCTAAGTTTTCTATTTTTGTAGAGATTGGGTCTCACCATGTTGCTCAGGCTGGTCTTAAACTCCTGGGCTCAAGTGATCCTCCTGCCTTAGCCTTCCAAGTCACTGGGATTACAGGCATGAGGCAACCCATCTGGCCCCAAAATCTTTCAGAGCTCAGAGCCTGTGCTCTTAACCACTATGATGGTTTCACTGATAGATGAGGCAGAGGAAAAGAAAGAGGAAGGAGCTTGTGAAGAGGCCACAGGAAGAAGAGGAGATGGTGATATTATTATTAATTTTATAATTGTTAATATATAATTTGTTCTCTCCACCCAGAATACCTCATCCCTGGGAGACCTTTTCCCCATGCCCACTTCTCTGCCTAGGAACTTCTATTTGTTCTTTAAGAACTTGACTCAGATGTCACCTCCTCTGAGGAGCCTTCCCACATCTCATCTCCCCAAACCTCCAACCCTCTGGAATCCTACAAAAATTTGCTCAGATTCCTATTACAACCCAAGTTACATTATACAGTATTCATTTTCATACCTCCTCCTTGTACTAAATTCAGAACTCCTCTAGGGCAAGGACTATGTCTAATTATTCCTTGTGGTTCCAGTGCTTAGCTCAGCTCATTGTAGGTGCTCAGGGAAAGTGAGATTGAATGAACCAATCCTCACACCTCAAGGACCCTCTGTCTTACCAGGTACCATGCTAAGAGATGTAAAGCTAAAAAGATCAGGCCTTTGCCCACTTAAAAATTCATAAACAAATTGAGGATGTGTTCCTATCTTTCAATTCTATATTATAGAAACCCAACTCAAACTAGCTTAAAACGACAAAAAGAATGTGGGCAGGGGACAGAATTTATTTGTCCTAGGCAGGTTACTTCTATTAATAGTTTCAGGAATAGCTGAACCTAAGATCCAAGTGTTTCCAACATGTTATCCTCCAGATTAGGTCTCTTTCTATAACCTGCTCTTGGGTGGCTTTATCCTTAGGGATTTTTTTTTTCCATTTGAAAGCCCCTCACAGCTGCATGTTTACATCCAATTGTAGCAAAAATAGAGGTTCTTATGCCAATGGTCCTAGCAAAAGTCCTAGGAGTAATTCCCAATGCCTATAATTGAGTCACCTGCCCTTCACTGAACCCATTATAGTAACTCTGAATAGGCCTCAGTCACATGCCTACCTCTGGATTTGGAATTGGGGTTGACCCCATCCAAATCATATGTATTAAAAGTGAGGGAAGGTTGTTCACCAGAGGAAAATCAAGTTGCTGTTACTAAAAGGGAGAGAAGATATTAGGCAAGCAAAAACCAACACATGTCCTCCATCAAGGAGATGTCTTATACATCAGTAATTATATGGTAAGGCCAGGAGTGATGCCTGTCTTAAGTGCTTACAGCCAAAGATTAGGTAGGAGAAATGGATCACTTCAAGGACAGCTGTCCACAAACACCTTCTAGGAGGAAGCCTATGAACTAGGCCTTTCGGATAGGTAGGATTATGGTAAACGAAGATGAGGAGGCCTTTCAGATGTGGAAAAGCATGAACAAAGGCAGGGAAGTAAAGATCCTTTGGAGGTTTCCCAAGTTTGCTGGGAACTTTTGGAAATGAAGTCTGGAACTTTGGTTGGGGGCTAGATCTATACATAGTCTAAAAAGTGCTAATCCTTTATGCAGATTTCTTCTATATATGATCTCAAAAAAGAGTAATTTTGGCAGACACCAGGAGTATGATTATTCTTCCCATGTTACCAATAGAACAAGTGAGGCCTAGTGCAAGAGATGCCTGCTGAGAGTCCACCCCCTTGTGTCCAGAGGTGGAACAGCACAAGAAGCCCAATTTCTGCCCTCCAGCCCAGGACTGTACCCCTCCCCCCATCCACAGTAAAAATAAAATCTGGGGCTGGAAATCACCAGGACAGCAGCTGTGGCTCAGCCCCCGGGCCAGCCTGAGGACACCTTCGGCGGAAACTGTGGGAACTACCATATAGGGAAAAAAAAGTTATCTGACTTGCGTAATGGCTCAGAGCAGAGACTCTGGAGTCAGTTTTGATTCTCAGTTTCATGAGTTAAGGTGTTACCTTGGGGAGATTATATAACTTCTCTAAGCCTTAGTTTCCTCATCTGTAAGGTAAAGAAATACCTATCTTATAAGGTGGTACATGAAGTCTGAAGGAGGTATTGCATATTAAGAACTCAGCACACTCTTCCTGGTCCAGTCTGGTTTCCTCTTCCTGGTCTAGCCTCTTCTCCTCTTCCTCATCTTGTCTCATCTCCTCTTCCTCTTCCGGTCTGGTCTCCTCTTCCTCCTCTGGTCTGGTCTGGTCTTGTCTCCTCTTCCTCATCTGGTCTTGTCTCTTCTTCCTTGTCTTGTCTGGTCTCCTCTTCCTCATCTGGTCTCATCTGGTCTCATCTCCTCTTCCTCATCCAGCCTCATTTCCTCTTCCTCATCCAGTCTCATCTCCTTGTCCGGTCTCATTTCCTCATCTGATCTTGTCTGGTCTCATCTCCCTCATTGTTTTTTAACTTAAAGATTTGTGTTATGGAATTCTTGGCTAGGTAGGAGAGAGCAGGTCATCATTTATTTATTCACTCATTTGTTCATTTGTTAAAAAAATGTAAGCTCATCTTACTGAGATACACATAGAAAAGGTATTTGTGGGAGAGTCTGGCTTCACATTTTTCCCTGGCTGTCACCTTAGCAGTCAAGAAAGACTACTTGCTAAATGTTAATAAAATCCTTAAGGTGATTCTCAAGTTCCTATAATAGGTTGCTAAATCTAAAATGTGAGGAAAATGTGGACTACGTTCAGACTGGGGAGTTCAGGTGATCTGAGAGCACAGATCTACACATGAAGTCTCATTGCCTCTAGTTTATGAAGCAGATCATGAAGGATATATGTGTAGCAAGCTTCAGAAGTGTCCAGAGAAAATTCTGATTTGACAGGCTCTTTTCATCTTTATGACTAAAATTAAGGAGTTTGAACAAGGCTTTTGGTTCTGGCCAAATTTTTAAAGGGACCCCTCAAAGTTGTCATGATCAGAAGAAAACATTCTGAAGTTGACAATTGTCTTGTGTCACTTGTCTCTTCCTATGGCACTTTCTTATGCACATAGTTTGTTCTAATTTTGCTAATTACTCATAATTCTACAAATTTTTTTCTTCAGCAATGGACAGGAAGACCCTGGTCACCATGCCTACATGCTTTTCTTGTCTAAATATTGTCAAAATGGCAAAAGAGAGCCAAGAGATGCCTTGTGGATCATCTTGGTGCCAAATATGTTCTTCCCTGGCTGTCCCGTGGTAGAGCAGCCCAGCCTCCTCCTATGATCAGGTGCATTCCTTGCCTACTTGTCCCTTGGCCAAGGAACCTGAAGTGACTGGGTGAGAGCCATACCTTCACAGCAGGAAGATGATATGGCTGTCACTCTACTTCATCTACACTCCCTTCTCACTCTTCTCCCTTCATTACAAACCAGAGTGACCTCTGGAAAAGATAACCTAGGAAACCACAAAACAAATATAGGAGTGTTTAAATTTTCTCAGTAACAAAAATAGCCAGAGTGACTGGTCTTTCTCAAGACTCCCTGATGCATGACTAAGAGAATTTTGAAATGTCTTTTAAGTTTTCCTACTAGGGATACTGGTATTTCCCCACCATCCCACTTCTATCATCCAAAGAGTTTTGCCATTTCTCAGAGAATTTTTCAAACTTTCCCTAAGCAGCTATGTGTGGAAATTAACTAATCTCTTTAGAGTGCTGAAACATGAGATGCATGAATTTTAGAGTCCCTTGATATTAGTGAATACATAGATGTATGGATATGTACATCATACTAATCATAATAAGAGGTTATGTGTTGAGAGCAAGAGTGAAGGTGGAATGACAAAGCAAGAGAGCAAGAGAACGAGAGAGAGAGGAGGAGGAGGAAGAGGAGGAGGAAGAAGAGGCTATATATGGTGAACCATCTTCCATGTTGATGGAGTGGGTGGTATAAGCTGGAGGTGGGGGTGATGTTGCCTGGCGGTTAATAACTTTGGCTTTGATTTTATATCCCAGTTTTGCTTTTCACTATTGGTATGTCTTTGGCACACCTCTAAAACTTTCTAAGCCTTGGTTTTCTCATCTATGAAATGGGAATAATATTACTACTGGCTTCATAAAGTTATTAAGATGGGTAAATGAGATTATGAATGTTAAGTGCTTTGTATGGTGCCAAGCACAAAGTACTTGTTACACAAAATTTATTACTTGTTAATGGGACTTTCTTTTGTCTTCCAAACAAGCCATCTTGATACTGAACTAGATTCTTACAGAGCAAAGGAACAGCCTCATTTGAAATTGGCACATCTGCTGGATAATTTTTATTGCATTCAACATCCATTTCTACCCTTTCTTCTACCCACTTGTATTTGGAAGACTAAAAATGACATTTCACAGGCTAACATGCAACTAGGTTCCAGATAAGAACCAATGAAATAGGGACAGCTCGAGGGAGGTTAGTCTTCTGCTGCCCTGGGGGCTATTGGGCAAGAACAGGAGAGGAAGAGCATTTTCAGAGGCTAGAATTCACATTCCAGGGCCAGGTGGCTAATCCATGGATGTTGCACAGTGAGGACAGTGGCAATAGCTGAGCAGCATCAGCAGCTCTTTCCAGATCTCAGCACTGCAACTATGGTGATGCTGATGGTGCTACCTTGGAACACAGTGGCTTTCTCTCTTCCAGCCCTTCCAAAGATTGTTCAAGCACCTTTTTTCTGTATGAAATCTCTTCTTCTTAAATATCTAGAGCCATTTCCAGTTATTTTACCCAGAACTCTGGTGGTACAGCACCTGTCTGAGCTCTTTCAGTGCCTTTTAGCTCATTGTCATAGGAGCTGGAGACTAAATAAAATGGTTCATGTCCTATATATTGCCTACTAGTTGTAGGCAAATGATGGGCATTGTGATAAACCAAAAAAAAAGACAAAAAAGAACAAGCAAAAAACCCCACACACAAACAAGCAACAATAACCACCCAAATCCAATCCCTTCCGTCACAATGCTTTGCAGAAATAAGGCACCAGATGTATTGAAAGATTTTTGGACTTTGACGCTCAGACTCATAGTTAGCCTTCGGGGACCATCAAAAAACTTAAGCCTGCAATGGGCCACTCCTATGAATGTGATTCAATAAAAGTTTGAGTGAGGGTGTCAACCAGGCGGGGTCATTGTCAGTGTGTTTTAGATTGTCTAACTCTTTTGTTTGGAAAGCCTGTATATTTGGATATGTGGACTCACAACAAACTGTTTATTCATCTATTATTCAGTCCATTTATTCAATAGCTATTTGTTGAATGCCAACTAATGTAAATAGGTCCTGTTCTAGGTACTGGGGATACAGTAGTGGACAGAACAGGAAAAATCCTTGCTTGCATGGATGTTACATTATAGTGGGGAAGAAATACAAAAAAAAAAAACCTCATCAATCAAGCAATCAATCAATAACAGAACATCAGGTGGTAGTAAGGGCTATGCAGAAAAATAAAACAGGTATGGACAGAGTACAGTTTTGTTAGGGTGAACATAGTAGACCATATGATAAGGTGACAGCTGGCCAAAGACCTGGATGAAGGGAGGTTGCAAACCATTTGTGTATTAGAGGAAGCCCACTCCAGGCAGAGGGAATGGTAGTGCTCAAGCCCTAAGCTGGGAGACTTCGTGACCTGGGTGGGTCAAGGCAGGCCAGGAAGTGGAGTGACCAAGGGGAGGAGCAGTTGGAGAGTACCCTGGGGCTTGTGAACCTGGGAGGGACCTTCCATTGTAACAGTGATGGGAAACCATTACGTGGGGTGTCATTATCTGAATTATATTTGAGGGTCAGTCTGGCTGCTGAGTGGAGTAAAGGCTTTGCATTGGACAGTAAGGACACAGAGAGAGAGACTGGAGTACAGGTGGTTGCTGTGGAGTACGCTCAGGAACAAGTGTGTAAGGGAGCGGAGGAGGCAGGACTGGGCAGAGGCAGAACTTGAACTGTGATTCAGTTGCTACAAAGGCCTCAGCCCATCCCACCGGGAGCTCTGCATCTGGGTTAGACCTTCAGAGATGTCTCCAGTTGAGGCAGAGCAAGGGAGGTCAGGCCTTTGTAATGCCTCATCAAATAATTGTTAGATGCCGGCTGCCCCCTGGGAAGGGGTGTAAGCCTGAGTGAGGCAGCTCCCTCTGATGAAGGTCAATTCCTGAGAAGGGACTCAGTTGTGAGCTGTCAGCAAGTAACATTTCCAGCAACTGGGGGGTGAGTGCTACAAACATAAAGGGGCCTGTGGGTATCTACAACAATCCACCCCCGGTGCCATCTGCATCCACTGCTTCCTATTTCTTCAGCCCATCTGGCAACAACTCCTCCAGGATTCTAATCAGTCTCTTTTTCTGGGGAATAGAGTGGTCTCATGGCTACAACGGAAACTCACCTTCTTTACTACCCACTCAAGATTGTCCACCCCTGGCTAGCTCCACTGCTGGTCCCAGTAGTTTATGTGATGGGTTCACCCAGACCCTCATGCCTAAGAAGTCTGAGCTCTGGTGACCACACCCTTCTGCTGTCCTTGTCCATTTACTGTCAAAATGGATCAGAAGAGAACCAAGAGATTCCCTGTGGATCACTAGGAGTCACATACATTTTCACTGACTCCACCATAGTAGAGCAGCCCTACCTCCTTCTATTAATAATAATCAGTTTCATTTACTCCTACTGTGCTTGAGACTCCTTTCCTTGCTTGCTGGTCTCTTGGCTAAGAAACTCTAAGTAACTGGCTGGAAGCTGTACCTTAAAGTTTAATAAAACTCCTAAGTTTCCTGGTGGAAGTGTTCCTCCTCTGGAAACATGACCTCTAGACCCACAAAACCTAGAGCTGTGGTGAGGGAAAGCACAAATTCCCCAGTGCGTCACTGGGACTGAAGGTAAGCAGAGTTAGTGTTACCTCTACTATGCAGCTCCCAGACCCATGTATTCTCCTTTTTGATAATACAGTACCACATAATGGCCATTGATTTAAGATAGGTACTTCATCTTCATCTCCTAACCGGTACCAGAGCTCTGTCAAGCCAGAAGTTTCTGGGCACTGTGGCATGTGATAGCTCCAGTGGATCCCCTGGTCACTGCTGAACCTCTGATGCTATAAAGTGGATTCTCTACAATGCTGTGTTATGTTGGATCTCATGTTGGTGGATCAAACTCTCTCTCAGCCTTTGAACACCGGTGCTGGCTGAGGCCCTGCAAGGAGGAAACACAAAGCTTCAGCAAGAATACAAGCTAATGCCAGTCCAGGAAATCACACCCCCTCAGAATAAAAGGGATCCAATGTAGTAACTTGCCAACATGTGGGTGATTTGTCTCTTTGAGGGATGCTGCCATATTAGGGACCCAGGTTTGGTTGTTATTGCTGGAATATTGAAAATTCTGGGGCAGTAATAGCTACATCAGCCTTGGTGAATGAAATCCCATACTGCTGGTCCAAGCATAGCCTCCATTCTTGTGACCATGGCTATTCCATTAATACACCCATTGTGCCAGCTCTAGGGTGGACAATGGCAGGATGGCTGATGTCCTTGACCCAGTACTTCCCCTGAAGTAAAGTGGAATGTGTACTCTGGTCCCAAAGGGAGTTATCAGGGCAGTGCAGAACAGCAACAACTATGCCAGGAATGAGATAATGATGGCTTCATGGATTGCATACTGAGGGGAGAGTCAGAGGTGACACTTGGATTTCCTACCTATGCATCATGATGAATGATGGAACCACTTGTGAAATGGAAAGACTGGAGAAGTGCAATTTTGGGTAAAAAGGACAGGGTCTTAGGAATTTGGTTTAGTACACATTAAGTTTGAGATACCTATTAGCCTTTAAGATGTAGTTGTTGAGTGAGCAGTTGCATGAATTAGTTCAGATTTCAGGGAGAAGGTTGGAGCTGGACATATAAGGGGACTGACTTTATCCATGTAAAAGTCCAAAATTCAATAATTAAGATGGTTTCACCTGGTAATTTTCTTCAAAATAGCCCATTGTTTTCATTTTCAAGAATAAAGTACAAACCATAAAAGTGACAAGACAAATTTATGACAAAATTCTAACTAATTTTGCTAATAGTGGTTTAAGTAAGTTAGATCAAAGATTTGCAAAGAAACTTTTCTAAGTCAGTACTTCCCATTCTCTGTTTTCTGTCACATTAAGATTAGAACCTTATTTGAGCCTTAGTTCCTTTTTCAAAATACCACTACCAATAATAATTTGTTTAGTGAGCATTTACTGTGTGCTAAGCCTATGCTAAGCAATTTACAGAAATCTCTTTTAATTTTGACATAATTCTGTGAAGTAGGTTTGATTATATTTATTTTACTGGTGAGGGAATTGAGACTTAGGAAGGTCACAGGTTTGATAACTAACTGTGCTGGAATGTAATTCAATTCAGCTCAATACTAAAGCATATCTTATGGTCATTTTGGCATCTTTCTGGAGGAGATAGCATCTTCATGACTAGTGTCTTCATGGACTTTTCTCTTCTTCCAGCCTAGAAGAACTGGGACTGGTTGATTTTATTTTAAACCTTTGCACAGCTCTTTGGCAGAATAACACAGTAAAGCAATGCTAAACAGAGAGCATCACCAAGTTGTTTGGCCTTTTCAAAATTCACATCAGTCTAACCTGATACAAACAAGCAAACTGTGCTTTACCAGGGACCCCATAACTTGTTCACTTGGCAAGAAAGCCCTTCTGGGAGCCCACAAGTGAGTTACCTCCACCACAGAAGGAGGGAGGGAAAGCCTTTTTTTCCTCTGCAGTGAGTCGGCTGGCTGCATGATTTCAGAGACTAGGATTCAGCACACAAAGGTTACCTACTGTATTTACTGAATGACTCATCATGACAAGAATGTGGGTGAAGGGTCTCTCAAATGGTGACATTCTGCAGCTGTGCTCTTGTCTCTACAGCTATGACCTGTTTGAGGGAGAAACAGAGGGTTGCTCCTACTGGGCTGACATGGGAACCCGTATCATCCCTATTCTCTGTCTGCTCACCTGGGTGGTGGCATATGACTTTACATGACTGAAGTGTACTCTTTCCTGGTCCAGTTGTTTTCTGGAATTATTCTCTCTGTATGAAACAAACTTCCTCCTCCTCCTGGCCTTAGAATTTTTAATATAATATTTGCTCTCCTAGAAGTTTTGGTAGTTCTCAAAGCTAATTTCTTATCTGAGTGACTAGGGACAATAATAAAAATAATTCAATAATAAAATTCTGTGGACTCTAACTCAGGAATTGCTAATTCAGTAGGCCTGGGGAAAAATCTCCAGGCATATAAACTTTTTTAAAGTAAGCTTTTTCTTAAAGCATAACACACAGAAAAGTTCACAAAATTACATGCGTAAATTCACATAATTGTCACACAGTGTACATACTCATTTAATGCTTTTTGTTTTGTATTTTGGAAATATTTGCCTATCTTAAGGTTATATTTTCTTCAGAATCTGTGTTTTTAAAAATCTCTGTGATTCTGCTGCATTATCAGGTTTAAGAAAGTCTAGTTTTGAAATCTGTTAAATAATGTTACAAACCAGCAGAAATGTCTCAGGTCTGAGTTAACGATAATGAGGTTTGGTCTGGCATCAAGAATGTCTTCTCTAAAGCACTGAAATAAAAAGGGAGGTGAATTGAAACCAAGGTCTGATATCAAGGTCTGTTAGGGATGGATGGGGTAGACACAGGGTTAGTGAAGAGTAAGCAAGGTCAGATTGCCATGTCGAGATCTACATCTGGGGAACCAGAGCCCAGCAGCCTTCCAGCTGCAGGGTCACAGGCTAAAAGAGGATGGGGATAGCAAGGCAGACCCTCAGAAAGAGAAGGGTCTCAGGCCTCAAGTCTTGGACTGTGTCTAGGAATGTCCCCCTTACTGTGGTTCATCAGGGTTGACGCCCCAGGACTCTCCCTGCCTGAGTTGAGGAAGTAATTTACGCCCACTGCCGATCTGCATATTTACCATATTTGAAGGTGATGTGCTGTTGTTCTATTAGGGAACAATCTTTGGCTAGATTTCAGTGGGCTAGGCTAGTAAAATGTGTTTTGGCTTGGGAATGGAAAAAAAATTAGTTTTCCATCCCAGCTTGACCACTTATATTTTTCAATAAATTCCTAATTTTATCCTTTGTAAAACAAGTAATATTACCTTTGGAGTCAGACTTGTGTGGTTCAAATTCTTGCCTGTGATCTTGGGCAAATTACTTAATTTCTTTGTACTTCATTCAGTTCCTTCACTGATTAACTAGAGATAATAATGCCTGTTTCTTAGGGTTGCCATGAGGATTAAATGAGTTAACACATGTAAAGTTGCTTATAGCTCCTGGCACATAGAAAGCACTTAGTAAATCTTAGGTACTGTGATACTATAACTATACTATCTAAATGAATAGCATCTACAATATATTTTGAGTTCCTTACAACTAAAAATTATATAAACACACAACTAAAATATTACGTTTTCAGGCAACATAAGTCATAAATCTGGAATTTCTCAAACATTACCCCCATACATGTTTTGAATAACTTAACCTCCACCTCTTATTCATTGTTTGCCTGAGAGAACTATAGGATTATCCAGTGACTATTACTTAAAATTTCCAGGCTTGAAAGAACCTAACAGAAATCATTATCAAGGAAAATTATTCTTAACAACAAATGACAATGATATGCTCCGTGTTAGTATCAAAAAACAATACTTGCATCTTAAGTTGTAGGAAAGTCTAGGACTAATTCTCATTTCACAGGCACTGGGAAGGACCATCACACAAAACCACAACTACGCCCCCTCATGGCTGGTGCCTACAACTCCACCCATAGATCCTTGAAAATCCCATTAGGTAAAAACTACTTTCCTAAGGACATTAATAGTGTGTCAGTCCTTAACATCCTCCTATATTTTTGGAAAGCACTTTTGCAAAGGTATAGAGAAGCCTTAGAATAGACTCTCAAAATGAAAGTTGAAGGGATACAGTAAGGCTGTAAAAAATATCCAGGGTGGGAGTCACACTGAAGACCAACTTTGCTAGTTTTGTAATTCTCTGTGGATCCCACTCTGGTTACCTGTATACATTGACAATAATCATGTGCTTGCCCTAGTATCTGGAATGGACAAAAGATCATTTTTTTGAACTGGGAAAGCCACTGTTTGTCAAACTGAAGAATCGTTTGATCGTCTTTCATGACCCATCACACCATCTGGTGAGCAATAATGAGTTCATCCTACTTCATTGATTCCAACATTTGATATTTAAAAAATGGTTATAAAAGCCTTCAAGATCTGCAGCCAACTTGGATCTGACTATAAACCGTACAAAAGATTCCAGTTTTCAAAGGGAAATTCTTTTAGGAGAACGCTAGGCAAATGGCTACCCAAGTTGAGAGAATGAACTAGCTCTAGTGTCAGTGATGGAGGCCACAGCAAAATCCTCCACCGCACTCACAAGTCATCCACAGAGCACGTTCCTGGC
Source organism: Lemur catta (assembly GCF_020740605.2). Classification (NCBI taxonomy): domain Eukaryota; kingdom Metazoa; phylum Chordata; class Mammalia; order Primates; family Lemuridae; genus Lemur; species Lemur catta. The sequence goes on along the minus strand of NC_059128.1, from coordinate 74,035,503 downwards.
AAGCCCGAAGCATTCTCTGCTTCAGAAAATTACTTTTTAATTATTCAAAACATGATATGGAAGGAACAAATGTTGTTGGCTCCAACCAAGTGTCTAATTGATAGCTAAGTCCAGGCACAGTGCAACTGGGAGGAAGCGGAGTCTCTGGGACTGTGGCTGGGAACATGCGAGTGGGTGGGAGCCAGGCTTTCTTCTTTCTGTGGGATTTGGGAGTTGGATTCCATGCCCTGTCTTCGGAAATTAAGAACCGTTGATATTCAAGGATAATAAAGGAAAGGCACTTCCAGGAACCGAAGGGTATGTAGGCTAATTGTGTCAATGTGGCCTATTGCCCTGAGGGCTTTAGCGGCTGTGGCCATACATGACTAAGATGTTAAAATAGCAGAGGAACATTTACTAGATGAAAAAAGTGTATCCTGATGGCCAATTCCACTCTTCTGATTGGAAAAAAATGTTGGCTTACTTTCTCTGGGGTGTTCACAAGATAGAAACTAAAACAAGCTCTGTGAAGAGAGCGGGAGGGTGAGGAAGAAAAAACAGTCTGACCAAAGCAGCCAAAGTAGGAAAGGGTCATGAGAGGAAGGGGAAGAACTGAACTCCCTTGAAAAGATGGACGGAGGAATTTTTCTCAGCCATTTCATGGCTGAATTTAGAGACACTGAATTTGGAACAGCAGTCATACAGGAGCATTTGCGATCTCAGGGCTGTGGGCGTGCCTCGGAGTGCCAATTCTCAGGGTGTTACCCAGTCATTCTCATGGTTTGTCTAAACATGGCAAGTGTTCGTGGGAAACCTTGGAGGCCACATGACTTAGCCATTTGAACTGTGAATGCAAAATAATTTTTTAGCCATGACAGTAGCATATGTATTTGCTGAGCAAAGACGAGTCACTAAATTGGAGAAGGTCTGTTGCTCACAATGCCATATGAAACACAAGCATGCTCTTCTCTTAGTTATGAGAACTGTGGAGCCCTGGTCCATGCTCGCGCTTCCTGCTGCTCTGCCGTCTCCTCCGCAGCATTACAAAGCTAAATGGTGCCCCGGGACATCTTCCTTAGTTGTGAGCTGGGGCTTGCCCTGGCGACAAAGACAGGGTCCTGCCAGTTCCGGCTTCTGCTTCTGCTATTGCGCTTTCAGAGACAACCTCAACGCTTCTCTCCCCACCTCTTCCCAGCTTATTTAATCCAGCTAGTTTCCTTTGACAAGTAACCATGGACTGACTAGCAGGAGCCTGACCGTCAGACCACAAAGGATGACCTGAAGTAACTTACAGTCTAGTAAGTCTCATGTTTCTTAATCACTTGCCACATGGATCTCTTCTTCAGACTTCGTTAGTTTGGTTCCTGTCTCTGCCAATAGCTGTGTGACACTGGGCCAGTTACCTAAACTTTCTGTGCCTCGTTTTCTTCATTTTATAATTATTATGAAGATTAAATGAGTTAATACGTGTAAGGACTTAAAATAGATCCCACTACATAGTAAGTGCTAAGTAAATACTACCTACTATTGTCATTATCCCATTTGTTTCATTGCCTGGTAAAGAGGCCCCATTTTATACTAGATATCTTTTTTATTGCCTGTCATAGGCTTTATTTACCATGTGTATTTTATTAGATATTGCTTTTCTTCCTTGTTACAGGTGTGGTATCATAAAACAGAAGCTGAATTTCCTGAACTTTGGGGACAAGAATCATGTCTTTCACTCCCTATGTATTCTACACACTACCTAACAGTGCTAGGCACACAAAGGGTACTTCAAAAAACAGTCACTAATTGGGTGAAGTACAAGTAAAAGAAAGACCTCTTCTTAGTTATAACTTACATTGAAATTTCCTTAGCAGAATGGCCCCATATCTTATAATTGCCTCCATGTCTTTCTCTAATAATCTCAGTTTTTCTTTTCCTAAACATTCTTTCCTCCAACCTCTGATGTCTTTCCCATTAAATGGCACCAGGATCAAGGAACATGCTGTACAGCATTTGGTACCATTTGGTGTCTTTCTAAACAGTGGCCTGTTTAAAGCCACAAACCTGTCCTTCTAAACATGCAGTCCTTTCCTTTCATGGAATGCTCTAATCAGACTATCCACATAACTGCCGTTTATCTTTCCAAGCATGTATTCCCACACACTACTGCCCCAGCTCACATGCTTTGGGAAAGCCCTACTAATAATTTATATGAACTTCATGCAGCACTTACTTGGAGTTGTAATGTGTTAGAAGCAGATAGAGAATGGGCCTGAGAGTTTAAGAAATTTAACAGCATCACAGAACAAATAAGGGGGAGGGCCAAAACTCACCCAGGTCCTGGAGCTCCAAGTCAAGTTCCTTGCCTTCCATGGTAGGCTGTTTCTTATACAATTGAAAAACTGAAATTGTATTAATAATAAGTAGGAAAAGGGAGGGAACGTGTCTGCAAAATGAGACTTGGCTCCAGGTACTCCTCTCTTAAAGTGAGCCCTGCCTAGAATACAGTTTTCTGCAAGCTTGACCAGCCTCAGGAAAAATTATTTAGGAGTCTTATAAAGTATCCCCTCAAAAAGGATGTCAAAGAGGATAATTCCTGAAACAGGACTGAGAGAAAGTGGTCTTTGCCTTCTCTGGGATTTGGTTGCAGGTGAATTGTTGCTGAGAAGGAGATTCTTTCCTCATCAGTGGAGGCGCGATAGGGACAGATGAACTGTTGCTGCTCCCTGGTTGGCATATCTGGACATCTCTGTCCTAGGAAAGAGAGTGATTCCTCTGCCATGCATGTCCACACCTGCAGCACACAAAGGGCAGAGTAGATCTGACCAAAGATCACATCCATGTTCACAGATGGCTCCATAGGTCCATAGTGGGATCCTCTGTTGGGAACAGTTAAAGTGCCCCCTGCCTCCTTGTCCCCTCTGTACAATTGCCTGGTTCTCTGCTGTTTCTACAGCTGTGGAGCCAGGTCATCACTGCCACCCCCACCTTGCTACGTGTTGAGATACCCAATGTGTGATGCAGGGTGGCAGAGAGACACTGCTGCTGCACGCTGACCAAACTGCTCTTGCTCCCCTTGGCTTCCTTGGATGCTTCCTGCAGAACCCGGAGATGCCACCTAAAACGGTCCAGGGTCTTTGGAGCAGACTTTGACGATGGATGGCAGGGGATGAAATAGACTCTTTTCTCTTCTGTTGCCTGGACAGTGTGTTCTTAGAAGGTCTCTGTGCTGGAGTTCTTTTAATTTAAGCATTGATTCTTGTTACCAAGCAGCAGGCAGCTGGTGTATGCACACCCTCACCTTCACTCCTCTTTCTCCTGTGGTGCGATTCCTATTTCCCCCACACTCCTTTATATAGGGGCAGCACAGTTTTCGTTTCAGGCTCTGTAGCTAGGAATCTCAGCTAAGAGAAGCACAGAGGCAGGAGACAAGTTCAGACACTGAGATAAAATTGCGGAACCCTACTCAATCCAACCCAGTCTGGCTTCCGCCCCTGCCATACCACCAATGACCTTCATGTCACAAAATTTTCTTCATCCTCTTTGGATTTTGAGCAGATGACAAGGACTGTGTAAACACTCAAGGAGCCTGTGCATACTTTTTAAAGCCATCCTGCCTGTGGCTCCTGAGATATCCAGTCCCTGCTTTCTCCCTTTCCTTCCCACCTTCCTTCTCAGGCTCTTCACTGCCTCCTTCACCTCTCCCTCCTCTCAGGGTCAGGGTGCCCTGGGGCTCCATCCCTCTACACACTCTTCCCACGTGAATTTATCCTCTACTTTGGCTTTAAGTCCCCTCTCCTTGATGACGCCTTAATCTTCTCCTTTGTTTCTCCTTTGAGTTCTGCTAGCCTGCTTGCCATCCCCACTTTGTAACTTAAAATGAATACATCTAAAATGGAGCATGTATTCTTTCCCCCAGCTGGTATTTCCCTGCTCATTAAATGCTACCTTTGTTGACCCCGTTGCTCATGAAGAAGTCCAGGACTCATCACTCTGACCCCTCACACAATCCATCAATAGATCATATCATTTCTGTTCTGAAATAGACTTTGAATCTTCTCTTTCCCCAGCCACCACCCTAGTCCAAGCCACCATCCTGTCTCACGTGGATTTCTGCAATAACCATCTCACTGGACCCCTTGCAAATACTTGCCATCTCTTCTGTACATTCTCCACTCAACCATCAGATGGATTCTTAAAAAATATATATCCAATCATAGCACTCCCCATAAACCTTTCAACAGCCTACCGTTGCATTTAGAATAGAGATTTAAAATCCTTAACATGGCCCACATGACATGCATGATCCAGTCTGCACTCATTTCCCCAACATCACTTCATGCCATTCTGACCCTTTCTCCCAATGTTCTAGCCACAGGGACTTGTTATCTGTTGCTCAAACATCTAAGCTATTCTGAATCAGGGCCTTCATTTTTTTTTTTTTTTTTTTTTTAGTTTACATGCTTTCTTTGTTTATTTATTGGTTTATTAAGCATCTACTACGTGAAGGAGAGAGTTCTTACTTTTCCATGTTGAATCTAGGGAATGGGAGACACAGCTAGCAGGAGAAATCCACTCGTCACATTTCTCAGGACCACAGACTTCAATCTATTGTCTGTGTATCAACTGTTTTTCCTTTAACCCAGTTATAGTGGTGCTGGAGAATGAAATCCGGGTGAAGACTATTTTGCTGTCACCTTCTTATTATTTGTGTGTTTTGTTCTTTTTTTCTTTCTCCACTGAATCAGAAACTCCTTCAAGTGCATGGCACACATCAATAGATCTAGTGAATATGGTGCTGACTCCGTTTCTTGGTTCTTTTTCCCTTTTCTTTTTCAAATATATGTGTCCTCTAGTTTGAAGCCTCATAGAATTTTAGATGTATTCATTTTAAGTTACAAAGTGGGGATGGCAAGCAGGCTAGCAGAACTCAAGAGAGCAAGAACTCAGAGATACTGTTCTTGCTCCCTAGAATAGCCTTCCATAGTCTTTGCCTGCAGAACTACTAGTCATCCTTCGAGTCTCAGCTAAAACATTATTTCCTCAGAGAAATAGTCCTTAACTCCTCCCCCAAATAAATTAAATTGCTATTGTGTTTGTGCACATTTTGTGTGTGTTTAATATCTATACCGATGTATCTTCCTATTAGTTTTTAAACTTTCTGAGAATAAGGACTGAAGGACTGTGTAGGTCACACTCTTCACTATTTATTATATCCCATAATAACACAGCTCTTGGCACATAGTAGTCACTCAGGAAGGCTGAATGATTTCATTTATAAAATTTGGAAGCTATAGGGCCTCCACAGAAGATTGTCTGATTCAAGCTCCAGTTGTGAGAAGTTGTGAACTCCTTGTTTCTCGTTCATTTTCAGTTCTAATATTCTCAGTTGCCAGATGTTCTGTCTTCATAGCCTCTTTGGACTGTGACAGTAAATGCTCTTGTGAAATTCTTGATTTAGAGAATTACAGGGTATTAGTAGATGGAACCATCCTGATCATCTAGTCATATCTTTATCTGATAAGCACATTCCATCTTTAAAATATTCAGCATGTAATTACCTTTTCTCTGCCTGAAAACTGTAGGTGTGGGGACATGGAATGCTTTATCTTCTTAGGTAGTTGATTGCATCTGTGGACATCTCTAATTGTTAAAATGTTGATTATAAATTTTCCTATCAAGCCAACTTGATCTTCAACCCACCCTGACTGTGTATCCATTGGGTCAACCTTGCCTCCCAGAGTCATAGCAATTAACTCCTTAGCTATGTGAGGTTAGTTTCCCTGGCCCCATCAAAACTCCTGAACTGAAAAAAAAATTCCCAATTTCTTCAACAGTTTCTCAAATATTATTTTTTGGAGCACCTTCAGAATTTTATGAAAGCATTTTTTCAAGGTACCAAAACTTGTGTGACTCAAAGCTGACCAAAATAGTGAAGCCTCATGAAAGGAATAGAAGAAAATCTATACCAAGACACTTTTTTAATTTTAGAGTAAGCTTTCTTTTGGTGACATGTGTGAGTTTATGTGTGGGGATGCAAGGTGGGCACGGGAAGTCCAGTGGGCAATATATTTTCTGGATCTTTTGTTTGGATTTGAGAGAGTAGATTCAGTGCTCATAGTCTATAATTTAAGTTCTTCCCACAAGAAAATTATGTGTGAATTTGGCCCTTAAAAAGTAGTAAGCACTTCAGTTCAATCTCAAGAGTTTATGGTCTTAGCAGGAAGCTGATATGAAGTGAGATGAGATTAGAGCATGTGCTATTTAAATAATCCACCATGAGTTAATCTTGATGGTGGGAAAAGCATTTTTTTCCTTCTGTGGAAAGAGCATAAAAAATAATGTACTTTATGCGCTGAAGGAAGGGAAGATGTTGAGTAGTTCTTCCCCATGCTCGGGGTAGGGGACTTGGAGACAACAGATACAGAATGCCACGAGCTTGGAATCACTGCTTGACACTCAATGCCTAGACACCAGCCAGGCAGGAAAATTCTGCTCCATTTTACCACATTTACAGACTGATCTCTGAGCCCTATACCCAGGAGAAGATGTGTATAAACATAGCAGATGTGAAGGGGCCCTCACTCTCAGCATGAAGTGCTTCCTTGATGAGGAGGCAGAAGGTCTGGTTTTTATTTAACTGCCTCCTGCTATCATAGCATATCAGAAATAAAATGACATTGACAACCAATGTAGAGGCAACATACCACCTAATCACCTAATCAGTGAGATTTGTCAGTATGGAGTTTTGCATTTGTATAAAGGTCTTTAACAGTTACAGCACAGGTTGCCACTGGTAAAAGAGGTAAGGCCCTCTGATTAAATTTGATGGCACACATAGCCACAAATATGGGGAAGAAGAGATATATTAAAAATCTCCAGTCCATAGTTTATATGGACTGACACTCTTATAAGAAATGTCTCCTAAATTTCCTGGAATAAATGGAAATTCCATGATTCCCGCTGGTGTTCTTAGGACCATTGCCAACAGCGTAAAATTGTGGCCTGGTTTGACAAGGTAATCATGTCTCTTCTCAACATTCCTAGCGCTGGGATGGAGAACTCACTGTGGCCTTCAGTCATCCATCCCATCTTCATAGTGCTCTGTTAGACACATCTTAATGTGGAGACAAAAGTTGTTTACCTGGACCCCATAATGTATGTCTAAGAAAGGTCACCAGGGGTCAGGTCAAGTCTGACCCTCATTTCATGAGTCCACTTTTCAACTATCAAACATATCCATCATGTTCTGTAGGTCATGTAGTGATTAAATGTTTGACTTTGGAGCCAGACTACTTGGATTTGAATCCTGGCTCTGCCATTTGCTAATGCTGGGGCCTTAGGGAGTTACCTAAACTCTGTACCTCATGCACCTGTCTCCTAGGGTCCTTAAAGGACTAAAAATGTTGTGACAAGCATGAAAACATATGGATCACTGCTGGAGACATAGCAAATACTCAATAAGAATTATTAACTGTTATTTTTATTCATATTCCTAATTTTCTCAACTTTCTTCATGATCTGACATACAACTTTGACCATACCAGCCGTACTTCTCTATACATTCAAAGTTTGGTTCTTGTCTTCGTAGTGAAAGTAGGCGTCAGTATGCATACAGATAGTGTGGACTCATACTGAGACACCTGTATGCATACAGATAGTGTGGACTCATACTGAGACACCTGACCCTCTTCTGCCCAGCACTTCTCTCAGTTGTCTCAGGGCTACAGAGAGAATGCAGGAGATCAGTTTTGAGTCTCCAAACACTATAGACATGAGGCTTTTATTATCTGGTTCCTGTTCCCTGCCAGCTGCTGGTGACAGGCCCACGCTGATATGCCCTAGGAATCCAAATCTTCAGTAAAGTTATTAACCTCATGAAAGGTTAGATGAGGTGGATTTGGGGGGAAAACTAGAGAAGAGTCTGATCTTCATGTCCGAAATGATGCATGGGAGAAATGAAACAACCTGCAAGGATGCATGTACGTGGAGCAGAGAGAAGCATGAAGAACAAGTCCTGGGAATGCAGAGATCAAGGAAGAGCTGTGGGCAGTTGCAGTATGATTCAAGTTTAGTGAGATCTCCAGGGTGCAAGTATTCCTCAGCTGACAGTTCCTATCTCCAACTATGCCCTGATCCATGGCCTTTGTCTTACATCTACCGTGTTCTGTCATGTCAACATAGGAACTGCAAGATGTTTATCCACCATGGGAACTCAGGTCTGCTCTTCACTTGCTTGCTCTGGGCCAGTCCTCCTCAGGATCTCCTTCTCTTCCTTTTTTCTATCTCTCTTATGTGCCCCTTGGCTCTGCCTCTCTTTCCCAAAGAAAATCACACCTGAGGAGTCTGCAATGAAAGGTTACTTCATGAAAAATGATCCCAAGGCTTTCATGGCAGTTCCATGGAATCTTGAGTTCAAGAGAAAAGACATAAGAGTTCCTGTCTCTGAAGGGCTTACCTGACACCTCAGTCCATCTTTGTTCAAACAGTCTCAAAGACCAGGAGCTCACAACTTTGGCTTGTTCCACCATTCGATCACTGCATAATTCTTGTAATTAAAAAGGTATTTCTTACCATCAGCAGAAATGAGCTTCCCCATATTTCTGATTATTGGGACTAATTATTTGACTTGAAGCTACACAGAAATACCCTGTTTCTACTTCCACATAGCAGAGAAAACATGTGAAGGTAGTCCTAAAACAGCAACCCCACTTTCTGTCATTTCATCCACAACCTTTCTACCTCTTCCTCTTGTGTGTGCATGTGTGGGTGTGTACACACACACACACACACACACACACACATCTGTGGTTTTCTCCAGGCAAAATTAGCCCAGTTAGTTAATATATTCTTCATGTTACTTGATCAACTGTGAGTATGTCACCATTCTGGTTGCCACCATTCTGGTTGCTCACTCCAGAAATGCTTGAGCCAGCCTCATTCCTACAGCCAATTTAGCAAATAGGGTGAGAGTGAGAGAGAAGAGTTGAGGGACTCATCTTAGTGAAACACTTGCCAGATTCTTCAGATATTTGGTTCAGTTCCAGTTTCAGTGGGCCCCCAACCCTTGGCCTGATCCACCCAGAAATCACAGTCACACCCAGATACATAAAAGCTTCCCTGCTTGATTCTGACCTGCTATTAGGTTGGAAACTCATGTCTCATCCTGCTATGATTTTGCTCCTCACTTTAAGTTTTTAAGACTTGGCAGTCATTCTTCTTTTGCAAGACAGCTGGGCTCAGTTCCATTCTTCCTACAGATATCGTGATGGTCCGGAGCAGGAACTTTCTTCTGCAGAGCCAAAGTTGCAGAATGGAATTCATGTCCTGAGCATTGAGTTGGAAGAACTGCCAAACAAACTAGGAGGAAATATTTGGAGGGGAGGGTGCAGCTAAAAGGGAGAGTATAGATAAAGAAGGAAAAACATCTGTACTGGCCCTGGTCCTGCTGGTCTTGGGAATAGGCACATAAATAAAATATCATCTCTGCCCTCTTGTAGAGATTTAGAAAACATCAGACCCCTGGTCCCCATGTAATCCTTCCATGAGAAAAGCAATGTGGTGTCATGAAAAGTGCTGAAATAGAAAGTATAAAACTGTTAATGAAACCTCTAATGAGTTGTCTTACCTCTCTTGGCATCCTCTTCCTATGCATCATTAAGGAAGAAGGCACAGACAGAAAGCTCTGTAAGAACATTGTAGCACTAAGGCTTTGTGATTCTAAGGTTTTTAAAACATAGGAATTGTAAGATAATAAGATGCATTGAAAGAAAAGCTCCAGGACTGAAGTAGTTAAGTAGTAATTCCACAGTAAGAAGCATTTGTTGAATATTTAACACTAAGTAGGTATTAGCTGTTAATCTCTAACCAGGCTGGTTTCAATATTTGACATTTAAATTAAATAATCATACCACATTTAATAATAAAGTCACTGTATGTTAAACAAGTACTACTTGGTTATTGAAACCATATGTTATTCTAACCACATTGTGAAGGATTCACATGTTTTCAATAACCATCTGATCTTTATTTCATATAGAGCACAATGCATCTACTGTACCATGAAAAGTAGAGGCTATTTATATCACCCCTGAATGATTATTCTAAAATAAATACATTGAGTTTGACTTTCTTACTGATCCACCTACCTAATGATCTACCTACTCATTGTTTAGGTGCTGTCAGTGAAGGAGTTTACTTCTAACAGCCCATCTTCCTGAGTTTTGATGGTACTGTACCTGCGTTGCCCAAGTTGAACTGTGGGTACCACTAATGTTAACCAACCCTTCACTTTCTGCACATGATGCCAACCCATTTTATTGAATTAATAGGTAGGAATGCAAACATTTCTATTTTTAATGCCTCTCTGGGATCATAAAAGACACTGCTTTAAATGGGGTCTTCCATTTCCACTCGTTTCACTCCACCAAATTGGCAGTCACCAAATATGAGAATGTGAATGAGTTTTTATTGCCTCATTGTACTCCACTTTTTCAAGTATTGGTAATTTATGTATTTAGTATGAGTGTATTAACAATGTATTTGCAGCCATAGTTTATAGCGATGATGCACAGGTCATGCCTATTGCCTCTGGGGTAAAGGAAGGAAGAGAAAGAGGCAGGAATAGGTCAGAGGAACAACACACTTCCCTTAAGGTATTTTAGTGTGTTTTTAATCCTATTTTTGGTGTAGATCCTTTTGGAGAACCCTGCAGAGGGGCACAGGGAACAGGAATTTATGCTGAGCAGTATGGCTGAATATGCATGTTTAATAAGCTATAGGAGAAGTCATGAATATTTATCAGAAAAGAAATATGCAAATGCACAAGTGAGCTTCATGCCTCTTCGTGGGACTCATGTTCAAACAATGGTGACATTAGCATGATTCAAAGATGGAGTTTTCAAACCTCTGACGTCAAAAGGTGATACAGAGGACTTGAAAATCCTCTTTGCGTAATATCCGTAGACTGGTCAGAACCACCTCATGATTGGTAGTCTCTTATCAGGAAGGAATACCGGTCAGTTATACTGAAACCACAAAAAAGGAAGAGCAACGATAGGTGGTTGACTGAAGTCAGCAGTAGAGAAAATCTTTCCAAAGGGCTGGTTTCTGTTTAGCCCCTAAGGAAGGAAGCCTAATGGTGGTTAACAAAGGAGGGGATATAGAGAGGCCTATCTGACCTCCCCTCATGGCTAGGAACTCAGTTTTAAGGTTCTTTGGGGTTCCCCTGGCCAACATGGGGGTCCATTCAGTCAACTGGGGAGCTTAGGATTCTATTTTTATTTCTCGGTATGTGGGTTTTGACTGGGTATTGAATTAAACCGTCTGAAAACAAAATCAAATTAAAGAAACTGTGAGATGATCAGGGGAATTTGAACTGTGACCAGATGTTTGGTGATATTAAGGAACTATTGTTAAATTGTATAAGTCTGTGATAGGCTGAATAATGCCTCCCCCCCCACACACACACAAAGATGCTCATAGCCTTGTCTTTGGTACCTATGAATGTGTTACCTTATATGGACAAAAGGGACTTTGCAGATGTAATTAAGTCAAGGATTATCCTAGATTATTCAGGTAGGCCCTAAATGTAATCATAACAATCCTTAGAAAAGGGAGGAAAAGAAGGTCAATGAAAAAAGATAACGTGACCACAGAAGCAAAGGTTGGAGTGATACAGCCAATGAATGCCATTAACAGTAAAAGGCAAAGAATGGTTTCTCCTTTGGAGGCTTGAAAAGGAATCAGACCAGCTGACATCTTGATTTTAGCCCCTTAAAAATCATTTCTAATGTGTGTATGAAAGAATAAATTTTTGTTGTTTTAAGCAAGTAAATTTTTGGTAATTTGTTACAGGAACAATAGAAAACTAGTAAAATTCAAGAAGTCGATTGTGGTTCTGTTTTAAAAGTTCTTACCTTTTATAGATTCAGAGTATAATATTTATGTAAGAATAAAACAAAGTCTTATATTTGCTACAAAACAATCTAGTATATATGAAGAAAAGAATGTATGTGGTGGGGAGTATCATTGAAAAAAGGTTGGAGATGTTGATAAGTTGTATTTTCTTTGCTCTTGTGTACATTTGACTATTTCTGAAATTAAAATTAAAAAAGAGGAGGAACGGAGATAAGCTTTTCCTACTTAACAATGCTCCCTAGTGCTGAATTGCTTGTGATGGTACTTTTGTCTTTCCTCATTCTTTCTCTTTTCCCCATCCTCAATGTTCTCAGCAAATAATGAAGGGGGAGTTCTGGTAGAACTTCTGGTGACCTAGAGCGCTGTGGAGGGGCCAGGGTATGGGATTGTTACAGGAGAGTTTGTTCTGTTTGGATAAAACGTCAGCCCCGATCTCAGTGGTGCTGGTGGATCTTTCACATCAATGGTTGCTCTTTCTACACACAACTACAGGAAATAGGAAAGACAAAGAATACCACTCATCTGTCATTCAGAGTGGATTTATTTAATTTGACACTTTTATAATTATATGACATATTCTAGGAAAAAAATTCCATTTCATTTGTTTCTTCTAGATAAGAATTTTGAAGCATATTATCAGAGAAATGTCATTCCTATTCTGCAGCCCTTTACACGGAAAATTCCAGTACAGTCATTCTGAGTAATATCTGTGCATCAGAATTAACTGTAAAGTTTTGGATTTTAGCATAATTTCCAAGGCTACCTCCTGAACTGAAATCAGAAGCTTTGTAACAACAGGGAAACATTCTTTAAGTAATGAAGTGGCGTGATCATATTTTGTTTTAGAAAGATGAGCTAAAATGGAGAGAAACAATCAAGAATCCAATTAGGGGAGTTTTATTGTAACACAGGCAAGACATGATGTGCAACTGAAAGAAGGAAGTCTGACTGGAGAGGGAAAAGAGAAGTGGATTTGAACGAGAAACAACAGATTTTGGTAACTAAAATGATGTGAGGAAATGAGTAGTGGGAGATGTATAAGCCTGGATAACTCTTGGTTCTGCTGTGATAACCGATAGGAACAACACAGAGATGGCTCTTCTCCACCTTTTCACTACCTTCACTTTCCAAAGATAGGGGAGAATATCCCTTCTAAAATATGCTCATCCCTCTTTTTCCAGGTGAGAAATAGGACAAGATTTTCATGGTCTTATGCAATTTGGATGTAGAAAAGAAAAAAGAAAAACAGAGGTTCCTGGGAAGAAACATAAGGGGTGGAGATATGCCTCAACCAGGTGGCTAAATCCCTTATTCATCTTTATTTCTTCACTGTGGTGATTCCAAATGCACTCCTCTCTCTTCATGCCCATTCCTACCCTGCTCACTATCAATGGCTCCTTCCCAACCACCGAGTCTCTGGCTAACCTGGAGGATTGCCAGAAGCTGTATACTTTCTGGACATAGGCATGGCTTTGCCCTTGCCTCTTGCCATTGGGAACCATGCCCTTCTTGAAGAGGAAAACCAAATGTCTGAGGCTTCTCTCTTTTCTACATACATCACTATTCTGTGCATACAAAAATTTAGAGTGAAAACATGTACATTTTATTCCTATGTAGCTCATAGCTAAAGAATGTCTCTACACAGGGAGTTACTATTCACAACCGAATTAACTAGAGTTCTTGTACACTCTTCTACTGTCAAATGTAATACTTGAGTTTTCCTTAGTTTATTGCAGGCATAACATCCTGTCAGGAAGAGATGCTGCACTTTAAATCTGCAAGTTCATGTGTACTGGATGAGCATGTCTAGCAGAAGCCTATCTTTTCTCAGCATTTTCATAAAAAGAAAGGCTCTTATGAAGGCATATGATGATAATCCTTAAGCTAATAATTGCCTATCCTTCCCAGTGAGGACAGGAGTCAGATAGATGATTTTGGTAAAACTTAGTCTTAGCATAAACGTCTTCATTTAGGGCTGTCCCTCTCCATGTCAAAAACTGATGGGAATGACTAGGATGTGATGGTGACTCACCGCAGCTAGATGGGTACCTTGGAAGTACGTGCATGACTGTATCTTGGACTATTCCTTTTGATAGAGGAAAAATAACCCAGTGTAACATTTTGTAATCATTAGCTGTCAGGGTATTCCATGCCTACTAGTCAGATTGTGTATTGACTGGCTTTGTTAAATATAGCAATGTGTTCTTTCCACATGTGGTAGGAGAGGAAAACTAGATTAGGCAACAGCGTTTGTCAGACTACTTGGTTACTGGCGTCTCTGCTGTGATGAAAATTGTCTAAATCCTTCCTGGCTTGCTCCTCACTTTGAAGGACAAACATTTTGAAAAAGGGATTTCTTAGGACCCTTTTAACAACAGGGGAGCCTCAGTGAACACATGTTGCTGACTTGTGTTTAAAGCTCCAGCAGCCTATTCAGTGATGCCTCTCGGGTTCTCCACAAGGAGCCCCGGAAACCTCCCCATGGGAATGGCTGTGTTGTGAAGGCCAGCCTGACTCACCCTGTTTGCCACTCCAGGCTGTGTGTGCTGGTGCTTCTGGACACTCACAGAGGAAATACGGCGCGACCCCCTCCAGCATTTTGTATTGGTGATCACAAGAGCAAGCCATTCTTTGCCTTTACCGTTGTGAGCCATCACTGGAGAGTGTCTTCTGTCAATGATGGCTTTGCCATTTCTGAGGAATAACCCATTTTTTCCCATTGTAGCCCTCAAAATACTATGAGTGTAGTATATGTGATTACTGTTATATAGTGATACATATCATACATGTGTGGTAGCTGATTGCTGTTGCCCAATCCTGCACCCACAGCATTATAAGCTACATTTTTATATTTGATGCTCTCAACCATCTATCCCTACTTTAAAGAAGAGGAAATTGAGACCCTGAGCAGTAAAATGACCTGTCCACGATCAGAACTAATGAATGACTGAGATGAGTGATGAATTCCAAATCTAGTGTTCATCTCAGTTCCCCACCCTGCTTCTCAGGACACAGGTACACACTCCTACATCCCTCTGAAACCAAACATGAACACTGGACATTCACATGGTTTTGAAGTTTATAGACATCTTTGGATATTTGACGTTTTGCTAATTCTCTTGACTACGTTTTAAAGAAAGTCAAAAGAAAAATTCTTTCCCAATGTTTCCACAGAGTAGCATTTTCAGAATTTCCAGTGTCCTGAGAACTTAACAGTTGAAGAAACCCTTTTCGGTTTTACAGCGGTCATGTTTTGAGATCTGGAATCTGGTCTACCATTCCTCCTCATGGTGTTGACGGGGCCCTGGAGCCCACGTTCAGGGAATTATAAGGTATCCTGTAGAATTGGGTTAAGCTTTTGATCTGCCTTATGCTTTGGATATTTGTGAGTCAGCAGGATTTGTTTTCTATTAAACTGTTCAACCATGGGGTAGGGGTGGGGGAGGCAAACTCACCTTCCCTTTACTGGTCTGACCAGTTTCAAGTGAATAGGAGCCCAGGGAGATTTCTCACTTTCCTCTTCCCATTCTAAAAGTAGGCAGTGGATCCAGGGGTATGTTTGGAAATTGCAGCTGTTTGGTGCCTCCAGGGCAGCTGAGTGGGAACAGTGAAAGGAAATCTGGCCTGGAGCGACCCACAAGTGTCCCGTTTCATCCTGAATCCAGGTTGGCCTGTTCAAGGTCTTGCACAAAAGCTGAACCAGTGACCCACAATTTGATTCCCTCAGTTTGGGTATTCAGACTTTAAAAGACTTTGCATTCTCAGCTCTGTGTTTCTCCCCAGACTTCCGCAGGCCTCCCCACTCTCACTTATTCATGCGACACCCAATTATTTCAGCTGTAAGAATAGCTTCAGTTTCAGGAGCCTCAGGGTGCCCAGGTGAACACATCTTCCTTGAGGATTATTGTTCTCTTTCTGATTAACATCTCCAGACAGTTGAAACCATTTCCTATCACTAGAAATATGTTTAATCACTCCCAGCTTTTTTCTTAAATGGCAGTTAGAGAGTTTTTTGTTTTGGGGGTTTTTTTCCTTAAAGCAATGATATTAGTGAGATGAATAAGCTGGGCATCAGAAAACTTTCTGGAAAGAATCACTAACAATAAAAATATTTTATCCTTTATAGAAGTATTGCTGGCTCAAAGAACACAGGCAAGGGAAAAGCAATAACAAACTGTAAGCAGAGGAAAATTGACCCAGAGCTCACCTTACCCTGAATCACTGTGGAAGACAATGCTAAAACTTCAAAGGCAACACAAATGCTAATTCTCATCCAGAGTTTCTCTACTATATATCACATCCCACTCCTCCAAGCCAGCACAGTCTTGAAAACATAGTTCCGACTGACATTTGATCTGTTCATTTCTTTTGCTTATTTTATCTCACTTTTTTAACCTGGTATTGTATGTAACATTCTGTTAATTATTTTAATTCTTTTTAGAATTAAGTTGGAATATAAATAAAAATATATACTATATATGTGTATTTAAATAATAAATATTAATTCTATATTTATATAAACATAAAATATATGAACAAATTAATATCATTGCATTTTAACTATCAGTAGCAGCCTTTCTGTTTTTGAGTTATATTAATGTTATTGTTTTCTACCTGCCTATAATTCAGAGGACCTAGGGAGATTTCAAATATATAGTTCTGCAACCCAGACCTATGAAATCAGAATATATATATGTATATATATACATACATATATACGTATATTTAATGCCCTCATGTGTAGAAATGCTGGGTGACTCTTTATTATCAGTTGTTAGAGAAGAATCATTGCTTCTTGCTCATTTTTTCACTCTTATTATTTATTTAGCCATTAACTCACACATGAATTCATGCATTCAAGGATGTGGAAACAAAGTAAATATATTTCTTCTTCTTAAAGAGCTCCTTACTTTATGACTGCTGAGTCTTCAGAAAACATAGCTGAAACAGTGACATTTGATCCTGTAAGAAAAAGGCTCATCCCCTTGAATGAATTCAGCTACAGCTAATGAACATGGTAGGCAATACCCCAATGACTAATCTGCACTCTTGGTTTTGAATGGCCCAAGTCCTGTGACTTTATTTATAATGTGAGCCATCCTCTTGAATTAGATCCATATATCTCACTAAATGAAGACATGCTAATTCCCATTAAGTAAACAAATGGCAGGTATAAAAAATCTAGACTATAATCTTGTCTAAGTCTTCATCTACGTCTAGGAGATACTGTATTTAGCTGTTTATATTGGTTTATACTCTTTTATGAGAAAATCAAGGTTCTCCTGTTAAAAAAAATGTTTAAAACCATTGATCTTCACCATGTTTGTTGCTTTACATATTTTTGAGAGACATAAGTGTGAGTGGCAGCAACTCAGATGAGGATGCACTTAAACATATGAACTAAACAAAGATTGTCAGAAATGAAGAGGATTGATAATTACAGTGCAAGGAGTGAGATCATTGAAACTGACATGGACTTTATTAGTTCTTCCTCTGGAAGAGTTCTTCACAATCAGTGCAAATTCTTACACCCATCTGCCTGGAGAAGAAATTCATATAAATGAAGAGAATTTAGAGGAGCTATATTTAATAGTCTGGAATATGATGTGTTCTTTTGTGACAGTTTTCATTTTAAAACCCATTTTATTTTATTTTTATTTTTGAAAGGTGTGAAGTATTTACTTGTTTTTTTTTTTTAATTTCAGAATATCACACGGGTACAAACACTTTTGTCATATAAATTGCCTTTGCACGGCCTGAGTCAAAGCTACAAGCAAGCCCATCACCCAGACAGTGCGCACCACACCCATTAGGTGTGAATTTACTCATCCCCTCCCCCCACCACCTGCCCAATCCCTGATGAATGTTATTTCCATATGTGCACATAAGTGTTGATTGATTAGTACCAATTTAATGGTGAGTACATGTGGTGTTTGTTTTTCCATTCTTGGGACACTTCACTTTTAAAAATGAGCTCCAGTTCCATCCAGGTTAATATAAGAGGGTATTAGTTCACCATTTGTTATGGCTGAGTAGTATTCCATGGTATACATATACCACATTTTATTAAGCCACTCTTGTATTGAGGGGCACTTGGGTTGTTTCCACATCTTTGCAATTGTGAATTGTGCTGCTCTAAATTCTGAGCGCACAACCTCTATGGAAAGTAGATGGAGATACTGCAAAGAACTAAACGTATAACTAGCATTTGATCTTGCAACCCCACTACTAGGTATTAACCCAAAGGAAAAAAAAAACATTCCATTTTAAAAACTCTGGTAAACTCTCTGGTACATGCTGTTGTATGAATGCTGTAGAGTCTGCTGGCTAAGCCCCTGATTTGGGGAGTCCACCTGTCCCGAGTTCAGCTGGCTGTGTCTCTTATTAGTGAGGGGCCACATTACTCAGTCCTCTCCATGCCTCAGCTTTCCCGAATGTCAAATTGGAATAATGATAGCACCTGCCTCTGAGGTTATTGTAAGGATTAAATGATTAATACATGTAGAGCAGTTAGCATCCTGCCTGGCACATCATAAATGTTCAATACATTTTATCTATAATATTGTTATTGTTGTTGTTATTATTTTTATTATTATTACATGTGGCTTGACCAAGGTAACATGGTGGCAAACTAAGTGTGTGTATGTCTGGAATTCCTCAAGGATCTCTGCATATCCACCTTTTCCGTACCTAGTGTATACCACGGGAACAGTTACAGTTCTATATTATGCATGCTTTTTGATCTGTTTGAAGAGGCTCTTCAAGGAGGTCCTTGAGGTTGTCTACACAATTTGTAGTAAGCACTTGACAGAGTACAACCGCAGAAACCTTGGCATCTGCCACTCAAAATGCCTAAGAAGCCGTGCCTACTCAGCTTTTAAAAGTGAGGGAATAGTCTTAGACTTCCATCCAAAGAGATACTAGGAAAATGTCTTAAGGTGTAGATATACTTTGTTTCTTCTGTGTTCTTTGATAATCTTTATTCCTTGCCACCATGACCTCTTGTGACACCAATTGGTGTTAGAAGTGACAGCAGCTAATTTCTATATTTCCTCCCATACAAAGTCAACATATAGTTTTTGTTCACTGCCTCACTGATTGAGACATCTAGAAGAGTAATTAATGTGTTATTGTCTATAACAGCATTTTAATTCTGCAGAAATATCTCTCCATCCCCTTAAAGATTTATGTGTCACTTCTCCATCAGAGTACTGGCTGTCAACTCCTTGTCTTGGTTGTATGGTGGTGATTGAGGAATACAGATTCATCAATAACTAGATTGCAAGGACAAGAATAGGGTGGATTAAAGCAAAGCAAGGCAGGCAAAATCTGGAAATATTGCAAACTGAAACCAATCTGTGCTGGCACATATAGTAATACTGTTGAAATAACTGTCATTTTAGTTAAGAACAGTAAATCTCCCCTAGTTTAAGTGACAGGTGGTTGGTAAAAAAAAAAAAGAAAGAAAGAAAGAAAGAAAAAATAAAAGGAAACTTACATATTTTTGAGTGGAGAGAGTTGGCCAAATTCTGAAACTCATAACAACTGAACCACTAACAGATAAACTTTCTAAAATATCAACCTAACCAGGTGAGATGTTACCACATAATCTGATGTCTCAGGGTTTATGGGCTCAGGATATCAGCTTTCAGTTTAGTCCTTCTAGTATCCCAGATAAGCATGGAGTCTCATTAATGGAACAGAAGACGTGAGGACTATATCTGTGGTATGTGTACTATGGTATAGGAGTATCGTTCAGGAAAAAGTTCACACATTTTACAGGTCCACATATTAAAGGCATGGCTGTCAAAGTAGCAGGGAAATTTTCTGACTCCTGGAAAACACCGGAGTCTCTGCCATTTTTATAAAGCTACATTCTAATGATCACATCTTTTAAACACTGACTATACTACTGTATTTAATTAACTTGTTTTGAATTATTGAACTGCATTAAAATTTAATAAGCTAGAGAATACAGAAGTAAGCCCTTTCATTGAATTCTAAATCTATTCTAAGGGATCAAAATATGCCACCCCCATATTTGCCAGTTTGGCATATTGATTATTTTGAGTTAAAGGCACTAGAAAAACAGTAGATACGTGAAGGACACTCTGACTTTCCTTTTTCTTTCTGACAGCAGGAGATAAAACTCCCATGTGAAAGGTGCTTTCCCTGGACTAGAAGGAAGAAAGACATTCTTATCACTGGAGGTGGGGGGTTGAGGCCAAGAGAAATCTGTACAAAGAAACCCAAACTAACCTTTATCTTTCTAGTCACTTTTCCACAATTAACTGCCCTAGTCCAAACCCCTTTGTCTTTCCACAATTTACTATTCTTTGTTCAACATAGTGTATAAGCTTTCGGCCCTAACTGCCTCTTTGGGTCTTCATTTTTCTCCTGGAGGCTCCCACATACATGTAAAATTACTCTATAAAATCTGTATGTTTTTCTCCTGTTAATCTGTGATGTGTCAGTTTAATTCTTAGGCCCATCTGGAGGCCCTAAGGGGGTAGAGGAGGAATCCCACCTTCCCCACATCACCATAAATCCCTTACCTAGTCCTTGCCTTCCTCAATTCCACTCTTAATTCAAACTGTATTATTGGTACCACACAAAAGCACTACCAAGTGCTGGCTCACCTCTCAAGGTGGCAATTTTCTGACTTTTCTAATTTTCTTTAGTCCCCCCACCTTCTCATCCCATCATTGTCAAAGGGCCTGTGGTAGCTATGTCTTTTATAATCTTACCCCTCTGCTTTCTATAGGCTGTCTTTTTTTCTCTTGTCTTCACTTTTCTTCCTTATTGCATTCACCTCCTCCTCCTCCTCACCTCACAACTCTGCTTCCTCCTGCCAACAACATTTATTAACAATCTGGGAATCTTGTTTTTTCTTTATGGTCAGTATCAGTATAATGACCAATAATATCATCTTGTTTTTTCTAATGTTTGGCTTATCAACTATTTTCAGCACAAAGGCTGACTGATAGCTTTAAACAATAATGATTTTTTAAAATCCTCAGCATTTGGATGTTATTTGCCAAAAATTAGTATTATATGTAGCCAAAAGAAATAACATTAAATTATATTAAGAAAAATTTCTGAATTAACTGTAATACTGTGGACAGCACTACTAGGTTTCCATGACAAAGAATATCCTTCTCTTTTGGGTTTCCTAATACCAAATCTAAAGAATTTCTTTCCTCATCATCTCTCTCTCTCTGTCTCTCTTTCTGTCTCCCCAACACACACACACACACACACACACACACACACACACACACACACACACACCAGTGCAGAGATCTACTTGGAGAAGGATAGATTGGACAGAAAAAGTAATGACTGGAAAATATCTATTACAAAGCAAAGAAGAGATGAAGCAGATACATTACTCAGTTATGAATTATTTGGCAAAATAAAAATCTCTCAGGAAGATGACAGTTAATTCTGAGACTTCTCCCCATGCACTTGTGCATAAATGCAGGCTGCTACACATCGCTTGAGCTCAACATTTGCCTCCATCTGCTTTCTCGTGAATTTATTTTCTGTCCAGTTGGTTTCTACAGAGTCTTACTGTTTTGAAATTCATTTTCTCTATTTTCATGATTCTCTGAAGACTGGTATTATAATGTTTGGTTCTATAATTAAGATATTGTATACATATATGCCTATGGACTGGGTGTGATACATTTTTTAAAAAATCTGGCTGGCCTTGAAAGCAGTTACAGTGTAATTCTCTAATACGTTTTTTAAATATTCAAAGATATCTCACCTAATTTGAAAGGCCATCGGGAGAAAAGACAAATAGAAAGAGTTTATACTATAAAGTAACATGTAGATTCTTAGTAAAAGCAAAACAAAACACCAGATGGTAGAGTCAGTGCTGGATGGATCTTTGTTCAGCAATGTCTCTGCTTATGTAAAACCATCATCATTTATAGTATACAGTTGGTCAAGAATCCTTATGAGAATAAATATCTCAGCCACTCTAGAAGCATAATTGCTGGGAGAAGAATGTCATAACCAAGAAAAAAACTCTAAAAGAAGAAATTTGTGATCCTCTAAATGTTAAAATCTGACACTACTGATTATTTAATACCATTTTTTACAACTATATCTACCACATATAATCTCTATTTAGGTAAGGTTGGTCAAATAAATTAGACTTTAACAATTACTGTTTGGGGGAAACAAGAAAATAATTATTTTCAATTAACTTCTTCATGTATATTTTTCACTTTTCCTATACTTTGTTTTATAATCAATGCTTTCCAAACTTGACATCAGTATCAGCTGGGGAGATCTTAAAAATACATATTACCCATATATATTCTAACCCTACTAGCTCTGAACCTTCAGATGGGACCTGGAAATGTTTAACTGTTTCCGGAGAGAATTCTTACAGAACCACCCAAACACCATTCCTAAATGTTTAGGAAGTAATGAGTGGCCACTGAAGGAGATGCGCTGAAATGCTAGGAAGGAAAATCAGAATGGCTTCTCTGTCTATATGCCACCTCCCTGCAACACACACACACACACACACACACACACACACACACACACGCAACATACATGAATACACGGGGTGGCTGCATGTGCCTGAGGGGACAGGAACTGAGCTAAACTGGAATACCCACGTCTCATCAGCTCTGATTACAGAAATAGCTGTGTATAAATATCCTGCCCTAAATGCGTTTGACCTGCCAAAGCTCAGTTTACTTTTCCAGCTGTGGTCCTCAAAGGGCACTGTGCTTGGGTGAGTTTGCTTTGCTTTCAGAATCCCGGACTTTGGGCTATATTAGGGTCCTTCTGTCCCAAGGACATTTCCAGGGCATGGCTCCTCCGTCAGCATTTCAATCTCCTATCTCCTTCCTTAGGACCATTCGAGAATCCTCGACTGAGACGCATACACTCTGCTCAGGAACACAGTCTCTGTTTGTTTGTAGACCTCCCTGGAAAGTGATCTCTGTTAATTACACGCTGGCATGGACACAGGGAAGAGAGGGAGCGTAGTATGTTTAGTCTTTCCTAACCAACTAAGTTACCTGGTTCTTTTTCCCAAGGAAGGTTTAAAAAAACAAACAGACGGCTGTTTCATGATTTCAGTTTGACATTTTGATTTGGTGTAAACAGGAGAGAAAGGTGAACCAGAGAGTAACAAGCTGCAGTTGGCTTGGAGACCCTCCCCTCTTTGGTTTTCACTGGACAAGGACATTGTCCAAAGGCCAGGGCTCCCACCCTCTGTATGTCTTTCCCTCCCAATCAGGTACAATTCCAATCTTCACTGAGTTTTTGTCACCATGGCCCTTGGCCAATTTACTGAGGAGGACAGTTAGAACAAATATCACAAAAAATAAGATTTTGTTCTAAATCACTTCTGCTTTTTCTTGCATGCAAGCATTTTAGTGGCATCTTATTTTAACCCAGGTGATTGAGAAAGAAACACTATGAAGGACAGGTGATGAGGCATGCTTCCCAGCAAAGGGCTTCTCCAGGTCACACGGGCTGCTGTCTACAGCCAGTGGACAGGCAGGAGGCAGGCGACCTCCAGCCAGATCAACTATGTGAGCACAAACCTACCAGAGCTGATCACAGTTTCCCTGCTGATCACTCAAGGGAAACAGGACTTGTTCTCATTTGGCCCAGTTGAAAGTGGGTTTTTATCTGTGACTCTCAAGTCTGGCCATTTCACTTTGGATAGATCTAATATCTGATTTCATCTCTGATTTCTCATTTTAGACATATGGGAACACATTTAATTGGCCATACGTCAGTTTTAGGCCCTCTAAAAAGTAACTTTTGCCTTCAATATTTGTATATTCTACACACAGCCTTGCACTCTAATTTATAGGTGCTGTGGAAGTAGTAGCCACTATGCTATAATTTATCAGGGGATGGAGCTAAGACACAAGCTCTGGATTTTTCTCATGTCCACTTGTAACTGTAACCTGAGAGAATATCTGTTCTCCTTAGTGGCTTAACTGACCAAAAACAAACAAACAAACAAACAAACCAAAAAAAAACCATGGGTCTGTGATACATGAGGATTTTTCTAAATCAGAAGCTGAGAAGCTGAGTCTGAATGTTTCTAAACTTTCAGCTGGAAAAGAAATATTTAGTTGTATATATGACCTGTCACACATAAACGGAAAGAAATCCACACTTCTGATATTCTAAATTTACTTTAAAAAGTTAGTTCTATCAAATTAGTATGTGTGTGTAGACACAGTATTACTCCATTTCAAGGTGTGTGTTCTGTGTATGAACTTGAATTCACAGCATGGGTGTTTATCTCTCCTGGCTACCTGTGCAAAGAACTTCCCCATTTCTCAATCCATGTGTATGTGAGTAATTCAGCACTCCTTTCCATTCAGTATGTCTACAATGGATAGGGTGGATTCTATTCACCTCTCTAGTGATCTCATGTGAAAGCACATGCAACACTTTCTCTTACTTGACTCACATCCTGGAAGTGGTCCACACTCGTTAGCTACTGGCATGCCCTCCCACGGGATTTATAATGCACTAGGCCCAGCCATGGACAAGCATTTAATTGCAGACCAACCTTCTGTTTAATATAAACTACATCTGCCAGCAGCCTCTTGGCAGTCTAAGGAATGATTTTTCTAAAGGAAAATGAGAATTGCTCATCAAATGGCAGGAGGGAAAAGACCTTCTTGATACTTTCCCACTTAGACACTCTCAGGTCTTCTAGGCCAAGGCCATGCTTGGAAAATAACATCAGTGTTATTTGACTTCACAATTCAAAGAGAGTTAAATGTGTCCCGGAAATTTAAATCAATCTGGTGGGGATTATTCAGACATTTTTTTTCACACTAGCTCAGGCTACGAAGACGGTAGGCTAAACAAATGACCTAAGGGACAAGAACTAACCAAATGTGGGAATGATTTCCCATGCAGTAACTTGGTTATAATTTCCTAGTCTGGAATCAGCATCATATCCTAAAACGTTGTTGTATTGTAAAATATCTAATTCTAGATCATAAGGTTCAAGGTAGAAAAAAATACTGAAGTGCATGATGATGGATGTTGACCCTCATTCCTTAATAACATTTGGCAAGTTGATTCTTACCTGCTCCCAGAAGGTTTTAGGGGAGCTACTGAACCACAGCCAAGTTGGAGGCACCAGCCCAGGCCACTGTGTTTAGAGCTATTCGACCTCAGGGTACAAGCAGATCTGACTGGACCAGAAATGAACACCAATGCTGGCAGCCCCAGGCTGGCCAGCTCCTTGTGATCTGGTTCTAAAGTGCACATTTCCCTCATGGTCTTTACATACCTGAAACCAAGATGGCGTACAAGCCACATGGGCATTCATGTGATTGTACTTATTCTCCCCCTACTAGGTCTTATTTAAATGATGGCACATTATATAATCAATGGCATATTTGAGCCACAGTGGAAACTGAAGCCTACAGAATATGGGGAGTTCCTTGGGATAGTTAGGACCACAGTGGAGAGCAAGCCAAAGATATGACCAAGAAGAAGTTATGAATAAACAAAGAAAGCCAGTCAGTGCAGAAAGGAAAATGAAATGCAGATGCAAAAAGACACTGGCCACATCAGCTGAGAGGAAACAGAGGGGATAATATCAGGTCTCCAGAGTCCTTACAACCTGTCTTTGGCCTTGAGGCTCCTCCAGTGGCTTTTTGAAATAAATAACCCATAGGAACATGGAGAAGGTAAACTTAACTAAGTCTCTTTTGCTTCTTAGTGAGATTCTGAGACTCACAGTCTCAAAAGAATTTTGGGGCCTTTGAGACTTATAGGTTCCTATGCTTAGCTTAGCCTCTCATTACAAAAATTACTTGGAAGCTGATGGTTGTCACAGTATTTAAATTGACGACAAGAGCATAAAGTTGAAGTTCACACCTAGATTCAGTCCCAGCAAAGAAACAAAAACCAAATATTAATTTAGAGAACAGTTCCCTCTGCTGTAGTTGACCAGTGCAAAGATGGATGATGGACTTTTAGGTGATGTTAACACATATGATGACAGAATCTTTTGGCCCAAATGAGCTCTGTGATTGGTTATTTCCTTCCTGTGATTGAACTCTACAGCCTGCTCAGTGAGGCAATTCAAGTTGAATCATACATTGACGTTCACAAGTTTCTTTAGACAATGGCCTAAATTATCTTTCCCCAATTACGCTATAGTAGCACCATGTTTATTGCTTTAGAACATTTACAATTTGATTTTATCTTATAGGTATACTTGGATATTTTCTCTCTCATAAAAATTAAAATATCTTGTTCATCAGTATACTTTTAGCATTAGATAGCACATAGTAGATACTTAATATATATTTGTTAAACATGGAAATAATACAAAAGGTAAATGTAACTGGTCTATTGAATATGCTAGGCCTGGTAGGGAACAAGCAGAAGGCAATTTTATGGATTAATATACATAAATGTTTTTGAATATAGTAAATAATGTGTTGAATAACTAAATAATAATGGTTATTATTATTTCTCACTATTGCCTACTCCAGCTGTTTTCTCAATTTGTCCTTCTCACCCCAGATAAAACCCTGGGCAAATTCCTTGGATTGTCTGGTTAGTCCTATTTCAGCAGATATCCAAGGCTGACTCTCTTGTTGGGTGCATTTGTGGATTTTACAGAGACCTCATCTCATCACTGGGCCTCTCTAGCCCACAGTGCCCTTCATTTACACAATGCTTCCTCCAAGGATACTTACAACTTGCTCGTCATTGCTGGTTCCTGACCATCCCCTCCTCTGTTGGGGTCACTTCACCACACAGGCAAACTTCTTGGACTCTCTCTTAATGTAACTCAATTTTGCTCCCTTTCTCAGAATCAATGGAGAATATTAAACCAAGAGGGCAGGTTATTCCCATGGCAGCCACTTCTACTACCGTGCAGGTTGCTACAGCTCGAGCCTCTCACTTTGACATTTCCCCAAGTTGGAGGTAGATGCGGTTACTGCATTCTTAAACTCCAAGGGATGGGTGGATGTCAAGTTCTGAACATAGTTCTCTTCATTTTCTCTTCAGTTAACTTGAGAGGAGGGGAAGAACCATTCTCCCCATCCCTATAGGAGAGTGTGGGCATCACAACGTGCCCTTAATCTTCCCATGACATTTCTTCTACAGTGATCTCTTCAACTTCTCTCATGTACCTAAGAGATCGGTGATAGGCTAATGTTGGCAGAACTGAGTTTAGAATCTTTTAGCTTGTTCTACACAGATGGTGTAACACCGCACTCTATGACAAGGGAAGTGGGGGATGTGACCTGGCACTTATTTTTTAGCATTATTGACCTTTATGTCATCTGAAGAGCTTGGGAACCAAGAGTTCTATTTTAACATCCTATTACATAAATATGGGTAAAATGACAACTTTTACAAAGCCTTATGGCATGGCAATATAAATTTATACTCATCCTAATTAATAAGAGATTATCGAAGCCTTATTTGATAAATTCTAAACTATTTTCTATTCTAAGTCTTATTCCTAGAAGTGGCCATGATTTAAGAGGGTGAAAAGAAGTACAGTAGAATTTTAGGATTTCTTTGCAACTGAAATTAGTAAAAGTCAACCAGATTTCAAAGATGAGATTTGCACTTCTGGATTATAAATCACAGTTGATGGTGATCTGAAAAATCAAATTTAAATATCATGAAAAAAGGCTACTACAATTTATTGATGGTGGCTATTCAGACTATGTCATTCTTCACTGAGAACACTCATCAATAATTTTTCTAAAAGCTTGGATGCCTAATTACCTTTTTCTATTGAGAGAGAAAGAGAAAGAGAGACAAAGAGAGAGAGAGTGCACAGATGGTAGGGGGAAAGAGAAAGAAGGCTAACTTGGTATACTTTCTCCTTATAAATTAATAAATTGAAAATGTGGCTTTTTACACTCAAGTGTCTCCCTGGGTTTGATCAACACTGATCAAATTTGAGTAAAAGATGAGTTGATCCTGGATTAGCCTAAAGAATATAAACAGTTTTATGGTATGTCTGACTGAGACTTAGAATTGTTGGGTCTGAATTGGGTTTTGATTTATTTTGACTAAAGTACCTACAAGAAGGTTTGTGTACAGATCCTGGGGAAGTCGGGGAAAGAGAACAGTGGGAGGGATATATTCTGGAGCCTCACACAGTCCTGTAACTTGTTTAAACACCCACAGAGGGCAAGGCTGAAAGAAATGCAGGGCTCTGTTGGTGCTTTGAGCAATGGGAAATAGCCCCAAGCACAGGCAGGGCTCTTCAAGTATGGTGATGCTGGATAGAGTTGGGGCTCAGCAGATGCAGCCATTGCCCAGGTGAGTTAGGAGAGCAGCAGCTGAAGCTCAGCTGGGACGGCAGCATGTGCAGGACCTGCTTTAAGACACCCGTGGGGAAGCTCAGGAATGTCTTGGGGAGACTTCTCCAGCAGCCAAGGCCATAAAGTTATGTAAGTGAAGGACACAAGCCTGAAGAATTTGAGTAAGAATGCCAATGTGAATTTATTTGTGCCTGCAGGTTGCTGGGCAAAGAGGCATTCAGGTTGTGTGAGGCTCTGGACCCACACCATGAAGGACCCGACCCTAACAATGTGTCTGTCTGTCCACTACTTGGTGAGCCCCTACTTAAAACATGTATTGCCTTCGATCTGATCTCAGAAGGTCAAGTTTGAAGAAAAATTGGATCATCTGTCTTTTTTAACCTATTTTCCACTCTTGAAAATCCTAGCTAAATGTGTTATCTGATAATTAATATTTACACTTTAATAGAAGATTCAAAAGGCAAAAACAAAGAGAAAAGACTCCTCAAAGAACTATAGCTATAAATAACAGACAGTATCTCAGCACGTCTCCTGACTGGCCAACATAAAAGCAATTCCCTATTATGGAAGCCAGGAAGCAGGAGGAAAGTTGGGCAGAAGTCCAGGGCTGTCTCTGGAATAAGTAAAATGGGCTTTAGTAAGTTCCCAGCATAGATGTGCTAAA
This sequence comes from Lemur catta, assembly GCF_020740605.2. NCBI lineage: Eukaryota > Metazoa > Chordata > Mammalia > Primates > Lemuridae > Lemur > Lemur catta. Next base: position 74,006,634 of record NC_059128.1, on the reverse strand, counting down.
TGCCACAAAACTGCATCATGCATTGATACATCATCAAAGATAAACTGTTACCAAATGAATCAGAATTCTTAAGCCACTGAGGTAAAAGAGCAGTTTCTGAGCTAATACTCTGTCTAGGCAAGCTTTTGAGTTTTTTCTTGGATGGAGTCCACCCTCATCTGCCTGCGTTAGGTGGCAGACTACACAACTGTCGGCGGAGAGCGGCACATGGAAGGGGGATCTTGGAATGGGTCCATGCGCTGTGGGAAGAGCTTCCTTCTCTCAGTTTGATAGTATGAGTGGCAAGTTCTACGCAACAGAGAAATGTCTCACTGCTGCTTCTCCTTTGATGACCTGCTTCCTGGCATGGGGGTTAGGCCAGCAGATTGTCCTGGGCATTGGCTAATCATCAGTCTCATTAGAGAGCCTGCCCCAACAGGCCTTTTAACTCCTCTGCTGCCAGATTTCCAAAGATATTCTTTTAAAAAATATATACAACTGCTTTATTGAAGTATAATACACGTATCAGATAATTCACTCATTTGCAATTCAATGTTTTCTAGCATATTCACAGAGTTGTGGAATCATTACCACAATCAATTTTAGAACATTTTTATCATCTCAGAAAGAAACAAGTCACTCCCCATTTTTTCTGAGCACCTTCAGCCCCTGGCCACCACTAATCTACTTTCTGTCCTTGTGAATTTGCCTATTCTGGACATTTCATAACATGGAATCATACAATATGTGCTCTTCTGTGACTTGCTTCTTTCATCAGCATAATGTTTTCAAGGTTCATCTGTGTTGTGGCACGTATCAGTATTTCATCCTTTTTTATGGATGAGTAATTCCATTGTATGCATATACCACATTTTGTTTATCTATTCATCATTTGACAGACATTGGGGTTCTTTCCACTTTTTGGCTATTATGAATAATGTGACTATGAGCATTTGTGTATAAGCTTTAATGGGGACACACACTTTCACTTCTCTTGGCTATATACCTAGGAGTGGAATTGCTACGTGATATGGTAACATTGTGTTTAATCTTTTGAAGAGCGGCCAGACCATTTTCTAAAGCAGCTCCACCATTTTATATTTATACCCGCAGTGTATGAGAGTTCCAATTTCTCCACATCTTTGCCAACACTTGTTATTATCCGTCATTTTCATGATAGCCATCCTAGTGGGTATGAAGTGGTATCTCATTGTGGTTTTTACTTGCATTTCTCTGATGGCTAATTATGTTAGCCATCCTTTCTTGAACTTATTGGTCATTTGTATATCATTAGAAAATGTCTATTCAGAACCTTCCAAAGATACTCTTCGGTTCATGAAAATACATATAAGGGAGTTGGACCTTGTGCCTGGCCATGACAGGAAAGCGTCATGCAACAGATGCCAGGGGCAGCATCCATGAGTGATCAGGGCCTGTGGAAAGGCTGAAATGAGAGAAACATAAGAATGTGGTCCTGGATAAGACACCAGAGCCTGAGGAATAGCTTCTAGGGTACTGTGACAGTTGGTTTCATGTGTCAACTTGGCTAGGCTATAGTCTCCATGCTATGATCTTAATTTCCATATGTTGAAATCCTCATCCCCAAGGTGATGTCACTGGGGTTGGGACCTTTGGAAAGTGATTAGGTCATGAGGGCTCTGAATAGGATTAGGACCCTTATAAAAGAAGCCCCAGAGACATTCCTTTCATCATGTGAGATTGCATTTAAAAGACAGCCGTCTAGGAAGCAGGCCCTCACCAGACACCAAGTCTGCCAGGGCCTTGATCTTGAGCTTTGCAGCTTCCAGCACTGAGAGAAATAAATACCTGTTGTTCATAAACCACTCAGTTCATGGTATTTTGTTACGGCAGCCTGAATGAACTATGACATCCCAGTTATTCCATCAAACACTAAGGCATGACTGCAAAGGTATTTTGTAGGTATGATTGGCATCAATGATCATTCCAGAGGGAAGTAAAGGAGATGATGCTAGAGACCATGGTGAACCTGATCCCATCAGCCAGCAGGCCTTACGCACAGAGCCAAGGTTTCCCTGAGGAGGAAACCCTGCCTGTGGACTGTGGCTTCAGCTCCTGCTCAAGAGTTCCAGCTATCCTCTGGACAGCCTGCCCTGTGGACCTTGCCACTTACCTCAGCGGGAAAGCCACTTCCTTGCCATAGGTCCATGTGATATATAGATACATAGATACCTTACTGTTTACCAAGGAGTTTCTGAGATATCTAAAAGGACTTCTTGTTCTTGGTACAGGAAAATGTAGAAGGCATGAGTGCTGAAAAAATACTCTTTGCAAGCAGGTCTGACACCATGAAAATAATGTGAAATTGGTCATACCTCCTTTTGGTGTCCTTACCTCTCAGATCACAGGTCCTCCTCTGCCATCTTTCTACCCTCTCCCACCCCCTTATCCTCAGTCTAACCCTTTACAGCAGCAGTGGTTCTCAACTGGGGGCATTTTTGCCCCACAGGGGACATTTAGCAATGTCTGGAGATGCTTTTGGCTGCCATGACTGGGTGAAGTACTATTAGCATCTAGCAGGTAGAGGCCATGGATGCTGCTAAACATCCTACAATGCACAACAAAATTTCCACAGTGCTGAGGCTGACAATGCTTGCCTGCAGGTTTACCTAAATGTCTTCTGGTAGCTACCTTACCTAGGAATGGCTAAAGGAAACATCTCTAATGCCTCTAAGAGCATTTAAAAGACTACAGAGGTCAGAAATCCTTCAAGTTGCACACAAATTGAAACTATAAAATGGAATTTCAGATCCTCTCAAGGGGGATTATTTACTTGAAACAGAGTTTATCTATTGTTTATAGGACAGAGACTGATGCCCATGAAGGCTGTTGTACAAAGACCCCAATAGTATCTAAATGCTTTCCTGAGGAGTGAAACTCTTGTTATTAACCATTAAAAGTGATCTGCTTTATTTTCATTTATTTTTAATAGAATCTCAGTGTAGGAAGGAATTGCAGAGGTCATCAAATACAACTGCCAATTTATTTGAATATAATTATTATAACATTATATACTGTAATATAACATGGAACCTGTGTTATTCTTTTCAGGTTGTTTCTCAGCCTCAGTTTCAGGTCTGAAACATTCATTAACTTCTGAAATAACTTGATCTCCACTCCCCTAAAAACAGCTCTGTTAGAAATTCTTCCTGATATTGAGATAACATCTTCAACTATATTAAACCACTAACTCCTAACTTGAAACTTTGACTTTTGAAGGTGCAATTATCTGTGTATGCATTATTAGTGGAAATTCACAAGGGGTTATGTGACTCCACAAAATTTTAAGAGTTAAAAATTTGTTCATTATCATTCTCTTAGTAGACATATGTCTTAGAACAGCTTTTCAAAAAAACTGAGGATACTAAAGAAAGTGGGCTTTTGTGGTGGAGGGCATTGAAGCTCAGCAACCTGTCTGGGAAGTGCTAGAGGAAGGCACAAAGGCTGGGTGGCTTCTAGCTGGTTCCTAACGAGGCACTCCTTAATCATTTCGTACCTTCAAAGTCTTGTTCCAGATAGCGTGGCTTTGGCAAAGTACGGTTTACCCTTAAATTTGCAGCCCACATGGCTTTGAAAGGAAACCTTTTTGTGTGTGTGTTGGGGGGGATGTTTCTGATCCCCTTACACTTACCTCATCAAAGTGTGTTTTCACTCTGCCTATTTGATGTCTGAGACGCCCCATTAGGAGCTCAGTTTATTAGCCCTGTTAAAAGAGTTTCTTTCCTGCAGAAACAGGAAGTTACATTTTGTAGCATGTAAACCCTTAAAGTCTCTCAAGGATCTAGACAAATTTGTAGTTCTAGTCTTAGAGGCTCCAAATCCAGACTAAATCTTTCCTTACTTATTCCCCAATGATCTTGGGAAATCACTTCACACCTGGGGGCCGGCCTCCTGGCTTGCCCACTTTATAGGCTCTGCATTCATGAGATCAGGAGAGTGATTCCACTTGCGGTGCTTGTTTTTGGTAACCTTGATTTCTCTGTCACCTTTTAAAGGCCTCTAAAAAAAGATCACATTCTAATAGGTCATGGGCCCAGCTCAATAACTTCCTGGCAGGTCTGGCTCCTTCTTCAGAAAGGAGAAATGCTGGGAAACCACAGTCATGGAAGTATTCATGCCTTTCCATTTATAAAATGGGAATGGTGAAGACCAGCCAACTTCCCAGGATCTAGGATCAAAGTGGTCAGCAATGTCATGGATTCTCTTTTTTTCCTGCTCGTTTTGACCTGGTCCTTAGGTCCCTCATGTTCCCCTAGGTACCTAACAAGGGCGGGGTCACCTTAGCATCCCCCTACTTCTCTGCCCCCCTTTTGGGTTATTTCCCTAGGATCTCTCTTGTGGGGTTTCCTCCTTGTATATATAGCTCTTACTCTCATCACAGTGCATGGTTAGATCCTGGGAAAACCTTTGTCTCATATTTATACACATTATATATATATATATATTTATGTGTGTATCTATATCTACATTAGCCAAACCTTTCCACCCAAGAGGAAAAGAAAATAAACTCCATGAGAATAGCATTTCAGTATTTAAAAGGGTAAGAACTAAACCAGTTTATCTTTCCACCTTAACTCACCCAGCATCCCACATATTGGCTTCATTTCCTGACAGCGCATAAACTTGTCCTACACTGGAATCTTTTGTTCTGAGTGGGTCAAAATTTTCTCTACAGATAAAATTTCCAAATATTATTCTATGCCTTCCAGGGTGTGATCATGTTATGAATAAACCAAGTAACCCTTTTGTTATCTTCTACCAACAAAAATGGTTTCATTTATATTAGGTGATAATACAAGCCATTCTTGTTCTTTAAGTCTTCCCCCAATTTTACTTTTCCACTACAAAAAGCTCCCAAAAGTAAAAATATATGTTTTTTTTTTTTTTGTTACCTGCTCTCCTCCCAGAGCTTATAAGTTTATAGGGACTCTATGTGTCCATTTATTCCAAAAAGGACAAATGTTCACATGGCTGGGGCTCGCCTTCATGTCTCCACCCTGCTACCATTTGCATTTGTCCAGTGAATACACATCTTTTTATGATGCTACAAAGCAATGAGGAATTATCATTGCCAGAGATACTTATTGGCCTCTAGGTAATTGTTTGTATAAATCAGCTTAGCAAACATTTATTAAATGTCTCTTATGTTTCCAGAGAAAAAAACAGAAACTAAAGCTTTATATATTCATAATGTATTGATTTAAAAAGTTAATTTTTCGTCTAAATCCCTGTTTCTTTGCACCATGCAATGCATTCAGACTTTTGACAAAAACAATAACAACCACCAAGTATTTGTAGTATGATCAGTCATGATTGATGCTTATATTAATAGGGAGTCTCCTCCACCCACTCCCAGTGGTTAAAAACATGAGAACTCCTCAGAATATGAGGATAGCCAAAATTAGATAAATGTGACAAACAAGCCTCAAAAAAAAAAAAAAAAATCAGAACTCAAGGTATTGGCAACAACCTGGGCTTTGCTAGCTAGTGACCTTTCCCTCACATGATTCAGTAGAAAAGGAATTTTCTGCATGAAAACAAAAGACTCTAGTTCAGCATAAATGTCATCTTATTATGAATTCTGTTTTGGTTTTTCTCATATTATGGTGATTTGAACAATGTGATAATTTTATAAAACTGATGGAAAATTTCAAAATCCCCTCTCCATGAGAGACTTAAGAGTGTGACCACTAGAAGTCCTAATGGTTCCTCAGCCTTTGATTTCCTGACTTAAAAAAGTTGAGAGATATTTAAGATCATTTTCTTGGTAAAATGGAAGTAATAATAGATGCACTGGGTCAACATAGGTGTTTAGACAACTGGGCATCCTGGATTAGACTAAAATGTGTGATACAGCTAATTAGCAGTATGGAAGGATGAGCAGAGGCTGACACAATAGTAGATGAGAGGTTTCAAGGAGGAGGTGATACCTGAGCATCCCTGAAGGTGGTGAGATGTGTTATTGACATATAGGGAGAAACAGTCTAAAACCATGAAATAATCACTCATAGAAGTAGAGGTGTTGTCAGGCATGGTGGCTCACGCTTGTAATCCTAGCACTCTGGGAGGCTGAGGCAGGAGGATAGCTTGAGGCCAGGAGTTTGAGATCAGCCTAAGCAAGAATGAGACCCCATCTCTATAAAAAATAGAAAAATCATCCAGGTATAGTGACACACACCTATGTTCCAGCTACTTGGGAAGCTGAGGCAGGAGGATCTCTTTAGCCCAGGAGTTTGAGGTCACAGTGAGCTATGATGTCACCATTGCACTCTAGCCTGGGCAACAGAGCAAGACCCTGTCTCCAAAAAAAAAAAAGTAAAAAGTAAAACTGTTGAACTTAACTTATAACAGATTCTTTTCACCAGGGGCAAAATTGTTGGTAAAGAACAATTTCAATTTATGTCAGGGTGGCTGAAATTAACTCTACCTTTACTCATTTCCTTGGATCTCATCAAATATTTCTCCCAAAATTCCATCAGACCAAAGACTACTAGATGTTTCCTTAGAGGCCAACTGGATTGATTTGCAGCTAGTGCTTATTAAAAATCAAAGTTAAAGATGACTCACAAAGTTGGCTAATGGACCAGACTAAATTCTTAAAGATTCTAATATTTATAACAAGTATGAGAACTACTGACATAATTCTTATATAGATAATCTGCATGTTGTCTTAAAAATATTATAGAAGGCCCAGCTGTTTTCCAAGAAGAAAAAAGACTGAAAGGGAAATGAAGAAAAAATATTTTTGTTTCACTCCTTAACTTTTGTTCACATTGTTGAAAACTATGTCTGTTTGATATTCTTTGGCTTATTCATAGAAATCCTTATGAAGTGTGTTTGTTGGGTAAATCAACTTATTTCAATCCTACCAACTTCTATTTGTAATTTAACATGTAGTCATTTGCTTCTACCATGTATAAAATGCAAATTCTATGATAACTACTTTTTCCTGTGTTCATATCTTAAATCCTTAGAAACTTGCTGTAACTTTTTTCAGGCAAAAGGACTCTGTATCAGGTAAGACTAAGTATGATTGAATTATACAGTTCCTCGGGAGGAATTTGAGACAATTTCATATTTTTCACAATGCCCATCTTTCAAGGGCATGTAATAGGCCCTCCAAAAGAGCATTTTTGACATGTTTGCTCCCAAATGCAGCTTTTTTACAGAAGAAGGAATAGCAAGCAACTGGATGTTTTGTCAGTTTTGTCCAAAAAAAATGAAATTTTGTTCTATTTGAGGCTTAATATAGAAAATAAAGTATGAAATTAGATGTTCAAACTTGCAGCAGTGCTATTTTGGGACCCGAGTTAAACCACAAGAGGAAATTCCCAAGTCTCCTTCTCAACTGATACTAATTGGTTTTCATTTTCCATGGTTCAAGGAGGAAGCAATTCAACATGCTAAGGAGTAACTTGGATGTCCCATACACCTCCATGTTTCATTTGAAACCATGAGCTAAGATTCTGGCTTTTCTGAAAATTGTCCAAGTCATTAGGAAGATTTTTTTTTCTTTGCTTGTTTACCTTTTTCAGATGTCTTCTGTAACCAAAGTACTCTAGGAACAACACATCCATTCATGGACTCAGCAACTACATTAGGCCTTGCCAGCATGTCACTTCAGTCAAAGTCACCAGTGTCAAGGTAAAGAAACTACGTGCCAATTGCTGTTGAAATGCATCAGCTTATGGAATTCTGATGCCAAATTCATTCTTGCTGTTTACTTTTTCCAGAATATCATAGGCTAATTATTTAAGTCCAACCGTTTCTTCAAGACCTTCCTCAAGTCTCACCGATTCCCAATCTTTATGCCAATCACAGCAACCTTTGACGATTGCTGCTTCATTTAAACTTACTACATTTTAAAAAATTCACTGATGCAAAATGAAAGCAACCAATAGCAAGGAAGGGAGGTGAGTGCTTCTGTAGGGAGCTGTGGTAACTGACTGGGGACTCAGAGGAGCCTGCTGGGAGACATTAAGAGTCTTAAAGGAATAAGAGTGACCCAAGTAAATATTGGAAAGAGAAAGGGCATTTCAAAAGACAGAATAGAATGGATAGAGGTGTAGGCATGTTTGAAAGCCTAGAGTACATTCAGAGAATGGCAGGTTGTTCAGTGTGCCTGGAGTCCAGTAGGAGATTGGGGAAACAATGGGACATGAACATGGCCAAGGAGCCTAAGGAGCTTGAGCCTTTTGGCAATTGAGAATCCCTGTAGGATTCTGAGCAGGGAAATTATGCTACCATAGTTGGATTTCAGAAATATTATGATAAATACAGCATTATGGGATGGTTTGGAGAGCAGTGAGATTGATAGAGAACTACCCCAAGCAGATAAGACCAAATTGGTAAGGACCTGATCTAGGAAAATAGTCAATTTAGGGGAAGTTAAAATAATAAAACAAACAGTGCTTGCTAAAACATTGGCCATAAGGGGTAAGGGGTATAGGAGTTCTTGGATGACTCAGGTTTCTAACTTATGTAATTTGTGATTGGATCAAAAATGATGCATGAGAATAAATAGGGAATAAATGGTGAGGAGTAGAAGGAGAGGTGAAAGAGGAGTAACAATTATGGGAAGGGCTTTACAGGATGAGTTCAGTTTTGAACATGTATTTTTGACACATGTTTTTGATATCTGATAGGACATAAAAGTCACTCTCAAGGGAGAGGTCTGATGTGAGTTATTAGCTGAGACGTGGAGATAAAAGCCATGAAATTGGATAAGATTGCCCAGGGAATGGAAAGTTAGAAAATGGCCAAGGACAGAAATGTGGAGGGTGCCATAATTTAAGCTGTGGACAGAGGACAAGGAATGGCAGAAGAAAATCAAGGGTGGCTGGATTGAGTGCCGGTGGATGAGAGCAGAGTCCAGAAATCCAGAGGAGAAAGACTCCAACTAGATGATGGTGTTAGTTTCCCAGCTCTGCCTTAAGAAGTTATGACAAATTTAAAACAACAGAAATTTATTTTTTAAGAACCCTGGAGCCTGAAGTCCAAAATCAAGATATGAACAGGGCCACCCTCCCTCTTTAGGCTCTAGGAAAAATTCCTTCCTTGCCTTTTTCTAGTTTTTGTTGGCCCCCAGCAATCCTTGCTGTTTCCTACAGTGGCATCACTGCAGTCTTTGACTCTGTGTTCACATGGCCTTCTTATCCATGTGAGTCTCCGTGTCCTCTCTTCTATTTACAAGCACATATCCCATTGGTTTTAGGGTCCGCCTTAATTCCACTAGGATCTCATCTCTATCCTTAATTAATTCCATCAACAAAGATCCTATATCCAAATAAGGTCATAGTATGAGTTTCCAGGTGGACATGAATTTTGGGGGCACAATATTTAACCCACTTCAGTGGTCAAAAACTATATCTCATGGCCTTCACAGACTTATAAGATCCTTTCACCCTCATCGGAAACCATGATGAAGTTCTCTGAGAATTTCTCAGATCTATCAAAGATAAGATAGGTTTATTAAGAGAGAGGCAAGGGGTTGGGGGAGAAATGGGTTCTAGAAGGAGAGAGGAAGCAGAGTTGAAGCTTATCCTTTAACATTTTTCTCCCCTAGGACACATTTAGATTCTCCCTCTTTCTGTACAGCACAGAATACGCCTTGCACAATTGTCCTAACATGCTGCTAAGACAGCCCATAATCCGACTTTGGCCTAGTGGTCAGCAACACAGAAGAGTCAAAAGAGTTGTGTGGTTGTTGGGTTGGGGCCATAGTGCTCATATTCCCAAATGACTTCTTCTGAGAAATGTAGATTTCTGGTATCTAGATTGTCCTTTTAAAGTTAGTCGCTTTGTGGTTTGCCTTCCAGTTATTACAGCTGTATATCTCTCATTGATTAAGCCAAAATTTTGAAGCTATTTCCCAGAAGTATTGAAGTAATGCTGAACCTATAACTGTCTTTATACAATCAAAGATGAACTGGTCTCTGAGCTAGTACTTCATAAAAGACAAATCTCACAGTACATAAATAAATATGCAGATCCAATCCCAAGTTATAAAATGAAGACTTTAAAGTTGGCTATATTCTTTAGCTAAGTACTACATTAGGATTCAGGTTGCAACACATATTGGAAGAAAAGAAAATGAAGGAGCTGAACAGTTATGTTTTGGCAGAGAGAGAAAATTGACAGATTTTTGCCACTTAGGTAAACATTAAGATTGAGAGAATCTTTCTATGCCAGATATCTTGCCACTACCCAATAAAAATCCCAGAATAAATCAAATCAGTAGGGTTAAGCCTGGACAATTATTGGAATCAAGGTGTCCTTTCTCCGCATCTGCTCTTCAATAGGTGAGTTAAGGGCAATGGTGACCAAAGTATGTGAGCAAACGTGAATTGTACGGCTATTGCTCATGTGTGGGATGTACCTTAAAGATATCTTTGATTTGATGGTGTTACAAACTTTTTCACAATGTTTTAATCTAGAGGGAGTTTATCTGGCAAAAATCATCATTAATAGTGTCACTTGTCCTCTCCATCCCACTCTTCCCTTCAAACAAAATTGCATTGATGTCATTTTTCGTTCACTACAAATAGAGCAGGAAAGCCCATCATAGACCATATAAAGGAATTTAGCTATTAAATTCCTAGAGAGACTCATTACATGTTAGTTTCAAAGGCAAGAATATAACATGGCTTTAGCAGATGTAGACTGTATTATATGAACAAAATTATGAAACATATTTAACTACATGACTTAGAACGGGGATTTCAAAATTTGGCAAGTGAGTGCTCCCTTCCTACACCCAGATACTACTAACAGTGATTTTCCTAATGAGCATAAACACAGATCAGAATGCTCAGTCGCAGCCCCAAGTCAGAGCTGGCATGTTAGAGGAGATGTATTTGCCATTTCTACTGTAGGAGCTTATGGGCTGGATGGACTGGCCCTACTCATGGGCAGGATAGTATGTTTTTATACTAGTGTGATCAGAACAAGGAAGGACACCACAATGCATCTCTCTAACCTGTACCCAGGACAAAATTCTGTCAAAGAGATGCAGTGCTTTAGGAACAACAGCACAATCAGATGTTATCCATTATCACCCCAGCAAGATTTGGCTTGTCATAGCACTGCTGGTTGTGAACACACAGGGACCAAAGGAATAAGTTACCCAGAGTGATTAAATTTAGATAAATCTGAAAGAAAAGAAAGAAGTCCAAAGGTGGGCCCTGTCTGTACTGGGCAGAAATGGTCAGAGTACTGTGCAGTGTGGTTATATGAGCAGGACAAGGGCCTGAGACAAGAGGGACCCAAGAGAAGAAGGTGGGATGTTCTGCTTGCTGCTCAAATAAATCTGCAGTCTAACCTGCTGTTGTGCTTTCAGTTGATGGCAGACATGTCTATATGAAAATGGGATGTTTGCCTAAATATATGGGTGGCATGTTAGCATAACCTGAAGCAGTCCGTGAACATCTGAAATACCTGCTTAGTACAAACCAGCAGTTTAAACACAGCTAATAATATTTAAAATATTATTTCTGGTACCAATGGCCATTTGACAGGTAAATTCCAGATTATATGTATCCATAGAGAGAAGGATCAGGAAGGAATTATTGTGACTCTGGATCAAAATGGTCCCAGTCCCTGAAGGTGGATGATTTAGCTGTTAATGCTGAGATCCAAAGATCTATCTCATTTTATAGAATTGTCTCCTTTATAGTGTCATTTATAGTTAATGAATAAAGGAGTTAGTTTTTCAATTAATCACAGAATATTATGACATGGTAGTTCCCACTTATGATTCAGAAATTTCCAACAGGTTGTTATAAAGGGTATTAGTTCACAGTAAAACTCAGCAGAAACCAAGCAGGTTTTGGGGAGGGGACAGGTAAATTCACACTTAACGGGTACAATGCACACTATCTTGGTGACAGACACACTTATAACTTTGACTCCAATGGCACAAAAGCAATTCATGTAACCAAAACATTTGTACCCCCATAATACTCTGAAATAAAAAAATTCCAAAAATTTGAAAAGGTATTTCAGGAGATTTACATTTTTAATAAATTAAAAACTGTTTTGAATTTTTGTGTCAATAAATAAAATAATTATTTTAGCATTTCTAAAATATTATAGCTTAGGAGGCCTGATTGTGTGTTGAGTATGGGCAATGGGTATTGGTGATGAGGAAAGAGATTATGACTCAGTCATAGCTCAAATTCTTCATCACTCTTCTCAGCATGCTAGCCCTTGATGGCTTTAAACATTATGATTATTAGTCACAAAGCATTAGTTAATATAGGAAAGCATACGGAATTTCGATGTTCAAATATAACTAATAAATGTAGTAGGAAAAAAAGATAATTATGAAAATCTACACAAGTTGCTATTTACCAGGTTTGTAGTTTCATTCCTCTAATAAAAAAATCCTATACAGCACATCTGAAATTTCAAAATCAAATGCTAAAGAGAAAAAATTATTGTGGTGATAATAAAAAAAACTTTTTATTTATTAGTAATAAAGACTATCCATTCCTACACTCATTACCTACAAATACCACCCCAAAAGGTCTCTTATTTTAACATTCGAAAGGAGAATTGTATGAGTGTGTGTATACACAAACACATACACACATGTGCATATACATATACACACACACATATAAATCAATTGATTTTCAAAGTATAAAATGCTAACAACCCAAACTAGTAACATGAAAGCATTCTCTCCTGCTTTTGACACTTTGACGCATTGTTAAATTTCAATATATATTTAAGTGTACATGCAACCCGAGTTCACATAAACTATTATATGTTATTTTAAAAAACATACTATTGAATCATATTTTATCTTACAAAATTGATTCAATGACTATGCCTCATTTATTGATTAAAAAGTATTTTTTACATATTATGTCTATCACTAAGCAGTTATTAAATGAGCTTTATAATGAATTATATTATAATATAGTAATTACAATAATTATAATACAATAATTAGTGTTTTACTGAAGAAATAAAATGTTTATCTAAAATCACATTATGTACTACACAAAAATAGAAAATAATTTTTTAGACTCCCTAGATTATTTCATTATTGTATATTGCTAGTAGAGGAATTTCTATGTCATAACATTTGAAAATACCATCATAGATTAATGATGGAGAGGAAAACATTACGACATTTTTGGAATAATAGTAGTCCCAAATGACAATGAAAATATTTTCTATTAACAACAATTCATTCAAGGAGCACTTGCTGAGATGTTTTTTATTAGAGTATACTAAAATGTTTGAAAAACAGTAAAGAACACATGATAATTTATGAAACATCTATTTTTGTGACAGTCACTCTGTCAGGATCTGAAAGTATTAATATAATATTGAACAAGGTAACAAGATGCTCATCTTCATCAGGCTTATAGTTCAATGAGAGGCAGACATTAAACAAAGAAATCAACAAAAAATTAAAAATTGCAAAGAAAGCTATGAAAGATCCTGAATTCCAATAACATAAATAAAGTTTAAAATTTTTTAGGATTAGGATTAACCTTAGACATACCATAGAAGATTTAACTATTCTTATGAATAGCATGCCAATATTCCCAATTTGGGCAATATAAAATTAATATAAAGGTACAGATAACTGAGGTTGTGAGATGGAAGGGAGAGGAGAGGTGAAAAGAGATGTGGAGAGTTAATATCCTCATCCAGCAAAACAATACTTAGTGAAGATATATCTGTAGCTTCACTGTCCAAAGCAGTTACTATCAGCCACATGTAGCTATTTAAATTTAGACTAACTAAAATTAAAAGCAATTTAAAATTTTGTTGTTCCTAAATCTCACTAGCCATATTTCAGGTGCTCAATATTGACCTGTAGGTGGCGGCTACCATATTGAACAGAGTAGTCATGAACCTTTCCGTTAGTACAGAGAGTTCTAGTGGACAGTGCTCGCCTATCGTGAGCAGATAAGGAAGTGAGGATGTAAGAATGCTGTCTGAGCAGAGAGGAGGTCAGTGGTGGAAGTGAGATGGGGGATGTAACTAAAATGAGAGAAGGGGGGACAGGAAAGTGGCTAAATCTTCATCAATTGAGACAAGAATGTCAATAGTAAAGTGATAATGCTCGGTTGATAGTTCTATATTTTTATAAAGCACTATATTTAGAATCATTGTGCTAACCCATACAGGTGCTAAAAATAGAAATTATTCCTCTAGAGTGGTTCTAAGGAGAGGAGGAGTGGGGCTAGGGAGTATTGCTTTTCACTGTATAACTTTGGGTACTGCTTCATTGTTAATCATCAGCATATATCACATTGCTTTTAAACATTTTGTTAAAAAAATTCTAGTCTCTCTTAAGAAAATGAATTGGCAGGGGTAAGAGGTTAAGGAGACAGACTTCTTGTGGGGACTTGGCAGTAGTTCATAGGCGAGATAATGGCTTTTCTCTGCAATCAGTAGACGATCACGTAATCGAAGTCTGAACAATGAAGGTGGGAGGACATGGTGAAAGGGAAGATCTTTGATGTAGCCAGAGGCTGATAAACACATTAAATTCAGGGTATTGTCCTATTTGTGTTTAACAGATGATTTGAGGGAAAGACATGTAGTTTTTCTCAGGGCCTCACAATCAGCCCAGGCCATAGAAAGCTGTCCAGAGAAAGTCCTCGTCAGACACAGCCCCTGCCATGGGGAACACACTTCCATAGCTAACGAGTAGGACATGAGACACAGCTGGAGGGTGTGAGGCCTTCTCAGAGAGTTCTTCGAAAGGACATGGAACAAAGTTAACCTGTCCCATGCGTTTGCTTGAGGAATAAAAGGTGATGTTCTTATGCAATGTTCTAGTTCCTTCAGAGACATGCAATTAAGGGAAAGCCGTAAACCAGTAAATATTACATTATCACGTTAATGACCCAGTTGGCAGGCTCCCAAGATAATAGGGTTGCCTGGAGCACAACTAGGAATAGAACTCAACATCCTAGAGAAAAATATTAAATACACAAGTTAGCAGATCACTTTTACTGCTTTATATTTACTGCTCTACTTGTTTCCTATTGACTTTTGTTTCCCTTTTCTCATTTTTTTTCTTTTTAATTTCCTCAAAACAATATTTAGACAGGTGAGGGGTGTGCAGCTTTTAAGGAAGACAAGTGGATTAAAAAATTCATTAAATGCTAGAATTTTTTCATAAAAACCAAATGTTATGAACTTCTGGCCAATTTTTTTTTTTTTGCAGTGAATTCAAAACTTCATGCTTCCCCTCCACCTCAAACATACAGAAATGGTATAGAAAAATGAAAACAATATAGATGGACTCATAAACAAGGAAGGGATCTCTAGGGACCAGAAACAAAATTGAGACAAAAAAGCCGTGAATAAGGCTGCAGCCACAGAGGTGCTGAGCTCTGCATCTGGAAGCAAGCAGTGATAAGAGGAACTCAGCTCCTTAGGACAGGGAAGCACTGAAGTTAAGGTGCTTGACGCCACCCTGGACTCATAAAAGAAGGTAAGACAGATATGTGACCAGTGTGGGTCCACAGTTTTTAGCAGGCTACAGGCTTGTCATTGCTAGAAGACACGGGCAGAGCTTAGCAATCCAGACACTGAATCCCAGTGCTTAGTGGCTGGATCTGAGATGCCATCATAATTCACACAATGGAGATATTTCCACGACGGCCCCCACATGCTATTATGGCAAGCCCAGGGGATGAGTGGAGGTAATTGCAGAATCTCTAAACAGGGATAGTGATATGCTCAGTACTGACATATTCTCTGTATCTAGTCTGGATTTTAACCAGAAGATAGAAAGTAAAAAGACATAGACAAACATTTCTTCCCAAAATTGCACTAACGGCAAAATGTCACAACACATTAAGGAACCTAATGTTAGGAAAAAAATAGCAAATAAAATTAATCATCAGAATATTAATTCACTCAGGTAAAATTAATTTTATCTAACAGTTTGACAAAGACTTTAAATAAGTATACAGAGTACTCTGGGAATTAAGTGAAAGAAGTATTCTATTTAAAATGAACAAAAGTCTATGAATTAGACAGCAATTTTAAAAGAAGAGATGAATATGCAAAGATCTAATTAGAAATCTAGGGGTGAAATAGCATGTAGCCATTGATTTAAAAGTACTCAATAGACTGGTTAAATTCTAGACTGCATATAGAGTTAGTTAGGACTGAGGACATCACTAAGAATGAAGATAAGGAAATGAAAATATGAAAAATATGAATGAATAATAAAGAGGCAAGGAGGGTAGATTAAGAGGTGTTCCAGAAAAAATAATAAAATAAATGGGTGGGAAGTAATATCTGAAGAGATAAGAGCTAAATCCAGAATTAAAAAGAATTAAATAAATACGAATCTTCCTATCAAAAGTACACTCTAAGTACAAATATGGATAAAAATAAATCCATATCAAGGTACAATCTTGTGAAACTGTACATGGTATAGAGACACCCTTAAAAGTTACCAGAGAGGAAAAGGCAGATTACTTGCAAAAAGATAGCCTTCACACATAAAATAGACCTTTTTATTGGCAATGATAGATGCCAAAATACAATAGGATAATAGCTTTGAAATGCAGAAAGAAAACAACTGGCAATGTAGAATTGTATATGCAAATCAACTCTCATGTAAGAGGAAAGGCAAAATAATGGCATAAAGTAAAAACATTTACATGTGCACAAATGTAAGAGTTTACCAGCCTTCAGTTCAATAAATATCCATCTCACTTTTTTCCTTCCAGTCAGAGAACATACTCAGTGCTACCACTGGGGACATAATCTAAAGGCTTCTCTTGTCACTGCATCCAGATCAAAGTTCAGGGCCTTAAAATGTGCTTGTACCATGGGGCTTGCTCTCTTGGGCTTCTGCCATTGCCATGAGAAGGGCACACCCCACTGAGCCTGCTGGTCCTAGAAGAATGAAAGATGACTGAAGCAGACAATGAATCAAACTTTCAGACAAGAGCAAGCCCAATCCAGCTCAGCTTAGGTCAGTCAAAATCCAACCAACCTGCAGACACAGGAGTTATAAATAAATGCTTATTGTATAAGATTGATGTTTAGAGTCATTTATTATGATTATTGTGGCAGTAGTTGCCTAAGACAGAACTTGGCACTGGAGGTAGAGCAGGAGTACTGGGAACTGGTGGTTAGGAAACTGCTATGTGATGCTGATGAATGGCAGCCCATGTTACAGAGCGGAGAAGCATTTGGTAATGAACTTGGTATTGAGTGAGAAGGTTTCAAGGCAGAATATTACAGGGTCACCTGGCTGCTGCTAGCTGCCTTTGATCAGATATTATAAGAGAGCTGAAAATTATTGGCTGAGGTACAAACATAATTTATGGAGGATTTGGAGATTTAGAAAAGCACTTGAAGGGTTGTAATGAGAAACAATTGCCAAGTAAAGGGTGTTGTCATTATGACACAGACTCAAGGGAAAGACCAACTCCAGGACACTGTCAATAAAACATAGTCTCAAGGTACAGGCCTTATTAAGATTTTGGCTATCAGGCTCTTTGTTAAGACTTCTGACAAAAGTTTTCTTCCACTGGACAAAAATGTTCCTGGAAATATTGAGGGCCTGTCTCACGGAAGCTTCATAGGCTCACATCCTCTATAATTAAGTCTAGAGAGAGGGGGGCAAGTCCCCAAAAGAATTGTAGGTATAGCTTTTATTTCATGAAATTTACTAGAATAAAACAAAAGTTTATGAGAGTTTCCCTGCCAAAAAATATCATCAGCCCAAATTAAAAGAGATAATAGTAACTGACATGTAAAAATACCCCTAGACCCCAACTTTCTATAGGCAGGAAGTAGGCTGATAAAGCTGCTCAGTTGCGAAGAGTGAAATATTCTCAATGCATTTTTCAGCAGTGATCAAGAAACATGAAAAAAATGGAGGGCAAAAACAAGCAACAGAGGAAAAAAATGGACTGGGGAGCCATTCTCAGGGTTTCACACTGGAGACTATCAAGACACATTTTCTAGCAGCAAAGAAAAGGGACTTGGCAACATTTGTCAATGGGATTCAAAATTGCTATGGGTCAGTGACTGCTATGTGTGCCCTTTTCTTTTTTTGAATGGGAGCGTTTATTGCAGTTATGCACACGTTTTATTACTGTGTATGTGGTGTGTTTGGGAGCCAGATAACCTATTGTTTTAGTTCTGGAGTTGCATCTAGACTGGACATAGATAATAAGGTTCTGGATTTAGAGCCTGATGCCTTGATTAGATGGGTCTTTTGGGGTGTAATAGGAAGCGATTGAGTAGACTGTGTGGAATGTAATTGTAACCAAAAGGGTAGCCTGTGGTGAATTTCATTATTGTCCCCAATTTTTCACCCTTCCCTGTTATCCACACCCATTATCAATATGACTTTGCAGTTCTTCCCACTAGAGGCAGAGTATATTTTTCCATTACACTGATTCTGAGCTTGGCCGTGTGCCTTGCTTTGATCATTAGAATGCTCACAGGTGTCACATGATCAGGGATTTGAAATGTTCTAATGAGTTTGGACTTGGTCCCTCTCACTTTTGCCATTGCCCTGGGAAGCCTACTGATGCCAGGATTACGGCAGATGGGTGAAACAAACTTGACATGAAGTCTGAAACCAACCCAGCTGAGCACAGTCAAAATTAGCCAAATCCTAGACAAACCGAAGATGCGTGAAATATAAATAACCGATTTTGTTATAATTCACTGATTTTGCAGTAGAGAGTTTTAAAAGTAGTATCATTGTAGCAATACTTGACTAAAACACTTACTGAGCAGAAAAAATCTAGGCAATTTAAAGATGTGAATAAATAATAAAACATTTTTAAATATCTCAGCAAAAATAGAGGAAAATACTCTTACTGTAAGAATTTCTTAAATAGACTAAAAGCATAAAGCATAAAAATGATTAATTTTCCTGCATTTAATTTAAAAACTTTGTTTAACAAAAGACACCAAATATTAAGATAAATCACAAAGCACAGATTGAAGGGCTTATTGCTTATGCTCACGAAAATGTTACCCAGAATATATAATAACACCGTAAGAAAAAATTAAACTAAAAAAATGGGCAAAAGATACGAATAGACCATTTACTGAAGAAGTTCAAATGACCAATAGTTACATGGAAAGATGCAAAATCTCACTAGCAATCAATAAAATACAAGAGAAAATGAGAGATCATTGTTAACTTTAAGAATGACAAAATTTTTAAAAAATCAGCCAATACTCAATTTTGGTGAGGATGTAGATAATTATGGTGGGATTATAAATTGGCACAACTGTTTTGGGGAATATCTGGCATTGTCTGATGAGAACTAAATCTAACATAATTCCTTGTCTCTATTTTTAAAAAATACTGTACCTAACATACTTTTCTGTCCTTGTATTAGGCAAGTCTGAGACCAGGCATATTTTTCTGAATCTTTGTGAAACTATACTTACTTGCTCCAGAAAATATTTGCTCCTGGAAGATAAGATGGTGAGGCTACAAAAATAACTCATTCATCAAGCCTTGCCTCACTGTGCCCGCCAATCCAAAACTCTTATGTTATAATCTCTGCCCAATCCAAACCATTTCCCTGCCATGGAAAATATACCTTAAAATCACCCAGCTCAGGTCCCAAAACTGTATAAATAACCTCCTCTAAATTCCCCATTTTGAGGCATTATTAGGACGGCCATGAAAATGTTCTTCCTTCCTGCAATAGGCCTAATAAACTTAGTTTTGGTTGATCAATAGTGTTTTTTGGTTTTGTTTTCTCTTCTGGAGTAGCGTTTTTGTTTTCTTTTCTGGGGGTAATTTGGGAGAGCTGATACTACTAAATGTGAGGATTCATACACTGCCCCAGGAATTCTGTCTTCAAAGTATGAAACCTAAAATGATATGATTCAAACTATGAGTTTAGACTAACTAGTAAATTAGTGGTGAGTCAGAACCTACATTTGTTTTTTAGAATAGTATAGAATGAACAAGAATGGACAAGAATGGAATAGAAAAAATAAAAACAGAAAATAATAAAAATAGCAAAATAATAAGAAGTTGTTTTACAAAAGTTTGGTTTCAGTATATTTCTAAGTTTGTGTATGCACATGGGTACACATGTGGTATTAAGCCACTACCTTAAACAAACCCTTACATATATGTACCAGAAAACCTAAATATGTGTGTGTATATACATATATATTGTAGAATATTTGCAATAATAAAAAACTAGAAACAACCTCAATTTTCATCAAGAAAAGAACAGATAATACATATTTATGTAGTGAATACTATATACAGCAGTTAAAATGAATAAACCATAGTTATATACATCAGCACAGATAAATCTCAAAAACATGAATTGAAAAAAGAAATTACTCAATGACACAAAAACATATTTATAAATAAGAAAAACTATGATATTGCTTGGGAGTACTATAATCTAGGCAATATGATGCAAAATACAAAAGCTGGAATAATCAGCACAGAAGTCAGGGCAGTGGTTTTCTCTGCAGAGAGTGGGAGTGAGGATGAGGAAGCAGGGAAGCAGGGGCGGGGGGGAGGGGGAGGAGTGAGAAGGGATGCAGGGGAAAGAATAAGGAGGGAAAATCAGGGGCTGCAAGTGTCTTAGTATTTTGATTTCTTAAAAAAATCTAAAGCAATCATGGCAAAATGTTAAAACCTAATAAAACTTGGGGTGAATAATAGCAAAAGGCAGTAGTAATAACTAAATGTTTTCTATGGTCTAGGGACTGTTCCAAGCACTTTGCATATTTTATTTGCAAAGTTATTTGTTAAATCTTTTTCCTTTACTTTTCTATACATTTTACAATTTAAAAATCAATAGCAAGGGCAAAATGGTATTAAACCTACTCAGTGGATATATGGACATTCATTTTACTATTCTCTGTAATTTTTCATACGGTTAAAATCTTTCGTTATAAGAGCACATTTTAAAAAACTGATTGTCAGGACTGACAATTAATTCTTAATCTGAGGCCCTAAAATACAGGGAATGTGTAAAACTGTTTATGATGGTCTAAGCACTAATCTCTAGTATTTGTTCTTTCTTTTAAGAGCATGTTCACTGCTATTTGTGAAGGATCTGAATGGTTATCCACAGAGACAGTGGAGTGTGGCTCCCCTCTGCAGAACCACAGAAGGTTGCATCAAAGCCGTGCCAGCCCTAGCTCTGTCCCATCCAGGATCCGTTAAGTGCCTCCATTTCTCCCATTCTCGTCTCCAAATAACTGAAAGGCATATCCAGAAATGGTGAGAGGGAAGGGCCTCGAGTTCCCATGCCCTGTTTGAGAAAAGGGTTGGATCTGAAGAAAACAGAAATTAGTAATATCACCCTGGGTGGGCTGTGGGAAAGAAAAGAATGCTTCAGTGCAGAGCTTCATGTGAGCAGCCCTTTTTGTGGCCTTTATGTCTGGAATGTCTTCACCAATCTGAGGCTCAGATCTCAATAGGTTTTGTTATGAGATAGTAACAGTCAACATCAAAATTGTTCGTAGACTTCAGATGAGTTATAACTCGATGACCAGCTCTCTGAGTGGGATGTGCCGCTTCTCTTTCACTGGTTGTTTGTGTTGGCTTTAGAGACAGCTTGGCTCTGGCAAGGATGAACCTCCAATTGGACCATTGTTCCACAGAATCGACCAGTTGTTTAATGAAACTGACTGAACTAGCTTCTTGTTTTGATATCATGTAAATAGAGATCAGCTCTACTCCCAGCTCTGTGCCTTCTCTTCTGGAAGAACTTGGCTAAGAGCCCAGTTTTAGATACAATGCTGGAGATATGCATCCAACTCTCTATGACTCAAAGCAACAGTATGTCCTTCTGTCTTTCTCTTACATAAGAATTTTCATTAAAAAAATGAAAATAATGAATAGGTTTTTGAATACGGTTTTAAAGCCCACACTTGAAAGTACAATGTAGGGCTAAATTCAACACAAAGCTAAAGTATTTGATAATACTTAGTTCACAGTTTCCTAAATAATGAGAGAGGTGAATACAGCATATTTTCAATTTACCGTTTAAGGATTTATCTCTCTTTTGTCATGGCCTGGAGGCCATCTGCCTTGCCATTAATTGCCAGAATTGATTCACCTGATGTGAATACCTGACAACAGGGTAATTGAAAAAGCATTGTTTTAATTGAATATTTTATTAATAACATTATTGGGGTAGTCTGAAGAAGGTGTTCTGCTGAAATAGCCACCTTGAAAAGTTGAATTTGATGACCCTAGAAATAAGGTGGTTCCTGGCAAAAAATATTTCCTTGGATATCTATAATTTTTCACAATTTTTAAAGATATTTAAGCCTACTACAGCACAATTGGCCACTGCCATCTCATTCAGAGAGCGCACAGAGATCTTCAAAGAGGATTTTTGTCTAAAAGTGAGGACATTAGGAAATGAGAATAAAAAGTGGTCAAAAGAAAGCACTATGTAATGACTATGAACTTTGAATCCCAACTTCCTCAAGAAGTAGAGTGTCTCCTTGGAGCAATGGTTCTCAACTTGGCTACACAGAAGCATCAAGAGAATGTTCCAAAATACTATTGGCAATGGCCCCACTGCTAATCATTTTATCTGAGTCATTTGGACTGGGGCCCATACACGTCTCATGCCATCACTTGGTCTCCATACAGGTGTTTCATCAAGAATGACTATGATAATAATACAGCCCCTGTTTAAAGGCCTGTCTTGTAAGGTAGAAAATCAAAGCAATAAGATGCTGAGATATTTGGCTTCAAAGAAAGAAACAAAAAACTTTATGTTTTTTGAGTAAGGCTTTGAAAGTCCTCCTGTGTGCTCAATCAAGTTCATCGGTCCACTATCTCTCCTCCCTCCTTCCCCTCACTATTGTCTATAACAATACCTTCTAACGCCTCCAATGGCATAACACCACTAATCAGTTAAAGGGAGTTTTATCTTATAACATAAAGATGCTTTTACTTCTAGAACTGATATTTCTCAAAGATCCAAACTCCTATTGGTGCATATCTGTTAGCCAATCACCATGACATGAGGAAATTCTCAATGATAGAGGGTTTACAAGAGTTAAAATGGGCTTGACCATAAGATGCCTTTGTACTGATTCTTTTTTTCTTTTTGAATTTTATTATGGTAAAAATAAGACCATAGATAATAATACGCTAAAAACTTACCATGCTATTTATCCCCCTAAGCTTTAAGTGTATATTATTGTTGACTATAGGTATAATGTTGTACAGCAGATCTCTAGAGCTTATTCATCATCTTACTTAACTAAAATTTTGTGCTTGTTGACTAATAATTCCCCATTTTCCCTTTCCTCTAGCCCCTGGTAACCATCATTCCAGTTTTTAATTTTGTAAATTTGATACTTTAGATACCTTATGTAGTAGAATAATGCAGCATTTGTCTTTCTGTATATGGCTTATTTCACTTAGCATGATGTCCTCAAGGTTTATCCATGTTGTTGCATGTTGCAGAATTTCCTTATTTTTAAAGTTTAACAGTATGCCACTGCATGTATATACCACATTTTCTCTATCCACTCATCTGTCAATGGACATTTAGATCATTTCCACATTTTGGCTATTGTGAATAGTGCTGCAATGAACATAAGAGTGCTAATATTCCTTCAAGACCCTGATTTCAATTCTTTTGGATGAATACCTGGAAGTAGCATTGCTAAATCTTGTGGTAATTCTGTTTGATTTTTTGAAGAACCACCCAACTATTTTTTATAGCAGCTGCACCATTTTGCAGGTGCACTAACAATGTACAAGGGTTTGAATTTCTCCACATCCTCACCAACACTTATTGTCTATTGATTTTATTTGATAGTAACCATCTTTACTGAGATTTCTTTGTGGTTTTGATTTGAATTTCCTTGATGATTAGTTCTGAACAGTATTTTTTCATAACCTATTTCCATTTATATATCTTCTTTGGAGAAATGTCTTTTCAAACACTTAGCCTATTTTTTTAATCATATTACTTGTATTTTTGTTACTAATTTGTAGGGGTTCTCTATATGTTTTGGAGATTAACCCCTGATCAGATACATGGCTTGCAAATCCTTTTTTCCATTCCATAAGTTGCCTCTTCATTATGTTAATTTTGTTTTTCTTTGCTGTGCGGAAGCTTTAATGCAGTTTAGTTTGATGCAGCTCCACTTGCTTACTTTTCTTTTTGTTGCCTGCACTTTTGGTGTTATATCTATAAAATCATTGCCAAGACAAACGTCATGAAGCATTTCCCCTTTGTTTTCTTCTAGGTATTTTACAATTTCAGGTCTCATATTTGAGTCATTAATCTCTCAGATTTTATTTATTTGGGAAATTCTTCATCTTTCCTTCATTTCTGAAGAGTAGCCTTGCTAAATATAGCATTCTTGATTGGTAGATTTTTTCTTTCAGCACTTTGAATATATAATTTTACTCCCTTCTGTCTTGTTAGGTTTCTGCTGAAAAATCCCTCATATTCCTAGTTCCTGTTTGGTATTTTTTTTGAATGTTCCTATGTCTATTGAAATTCTAATTTATTCATACATTGTTCTCTTTTCCTCAATGAGCATCTTTGTAGCAGCTAGTTTAAATTCTCTGTCGGGTAAATCATAAAACTTCATTTTATTAAGGTTAGGTTCTGAAGATTTATCTTGTTCCTTTGTTTGGAACATATTTTCCTGATTCTTGATTTTCCTTAATTCTCTGTGGTGTCTGTGCATTCAACAAACTAGACACCTCCCTTACTCTTCATGGACTGGCCTCATTATACTGATTCTTAACTTGAATTTCCCCCAAGGCAGACTTGAGACAAGAACATATTTACAGGATGATCTTAGTAAACACATTTAAGGAAATGTGGATATTGAGAAACAGAAACATGAAAACTAATAAAGAACTATTAATAAGCTTAGAGAAACTGGAGTCCAATTCATCTTGGGATCTTTTTGAAGAGTAGTGTAGAATTGTGTAATATGTCCAACCAAGAGACTGAAAAAACTGGTATACTTATCCACAAATTGTGTACTTCATTGACTTGGAACTCCCCATGGGGGCAATAAATATCTAGCACTTCCAGGTGGCCACTGTCATTTTAGGGTAAATAAATTTGGACAATGCTGGAGAAAACCCACAGGGAAAAGTAGGTACCCAAAATGAATATTGGTCAGATTATTTGGCACTGTTTATTGCATCTGTGGGTAAACTCAAAGGTGGATGGAAATGTTATGAGACGAGTCATCAAGATAGTCTGCAACATACTGTTTTGATCATTTTGTTCATTATGCAGTCAAAGCCAAGAGCTTTCAATTAGCCACTGACTTAGAAACACCTTTTTGTCTGCTCTTTAGGACCTGTAATATTTCTCAGTGTCACTTTCAAACCAGTTGGACTGTCTCTCTCTATATATTATTCTGTATTACTCCAATTCAGATAACTAATTAATTCTCAGAAAAAGGTGACTTTTCTGTCATGCTCATAAATCTAACTGGGTAGGACATAACCCTAAAAAAGGGTAACTTCTTACTTTCTTTTTAAATTAATATTATGCTTAATCAAGTTTCTATGATGCAGCCTAGTTTAAAATTTAGAAGTGAAGGAGATTCATCCTAAAATATTAAACTTTTTGGCATAGTCATCTCTTTCTCAAAAATTAAAAAAGATCAACTTAAAAAATAGGATAGCCCTTCAAAATGTGATAAAACTATTTAATCTAAAAATAAGTGTAGTATTTTATTCTTATTATGAAAGAATTCACGTTTATTACAGGAAAAACATAAGTAGCAACCAAACATAAAAGTTACATGTAATCTCACTACCAATAGCTAGCTTTTTTATTTTAATATGCTTGTATGAGTTTTTAGCATTTTTTCTATGCAAGTTTTCTCTATTACCATTAATATTAGCATTCATGTGGCCATAGATAAGTTATATTTATTGAATAGTGTTTATTTTACTATTTCTATGTACATTTATGTTTTTATGTAATCTATCAGTCATTTTTTTCTTGTATTGTTTGCCTTTATCTACCAAGATCTTTCTGATGTTTATTTTTTTAGAAACACAATGCTTGATGAAATTAATTTGAATGCAAAACCCTACTGTAATTATATGGCCACCATCTCTTAATGAAAATTCAGTTCATTTTCAATTTCAGTATTATAAACAAAGTTACAGTAAATGTCTAATAAGCTAGATGTTGACACATTTTTAATTATTTTCTGAGGATAAATTTCTGAAAGTTAAATTGTTTTGTTAAAAAGTATACAATATTTTTATACATATTGACAAACTTCATAAAGTATATATCAAGTGCTATATCACTCAAGTATATTAGTGAGCTCAACTCCTCACACCAAAATATGCATCATGCTATTTGCCAATTTAACACGTTAAAATAGCATCCTCATTTGCAATTATGAGTGAGGATAAATTTTTTAGTATACTCTTATCTTTCCAATTTCCTCTGTAAATCTTCCCCCACTCTTGTTTTTTTTTTAAATGTTGCTGATTTCCTATTGTCATATTTGTGTTTTATTATTTATCTGTAATTTTTTTTCAAACATAGGGGTTATAAGTTCTTTGATAAACTATTGAATTATTCTTTAAGTTTATTTGATATTAAAGTTTTCTTATGGTGTTTGTTGCATGATTTTTTATGTCAACACACCTACATTTTATATAGTCAAATTTGTCAATCTTTTCTTTATATTTTCTGTTATTGGCCTCAAGTTTATAGAGGTTCTGATTCCTAGATTATATAACTTTTACATATAACTATTATATATAAATATTTCTGGTATGATCAAAGATTCAGGTTTTACTTTTAAATATAAAATCAAATGGAAATTGTTTTACCATTTATAATGTGATATAGATGTGATTTTGTTTGATTGTTTGAATAGTCATACAATTTTCTTAACTCCAAATTCACCCATCTCTGATTAGAAATGCCATATGCATTATATCATTGATTTTTCTTTATATTTGATCTTATTATTTAATGCTTCAAGTCTTTTCAACTTATTTTTACTTCTATTCACTGTAACCTATTGTAACTTTATATTAAAATAGTAGGTTTTAATATTTGGTGGTGGAGGGTTCTCTTCATAACTTTCCTTCATTAAAGATTTTCTAGGTTATTCTTATATTTTTTTTTCTGGTTAAACTTAACAATTTATTATTGAAGTTCAAAAAATTTTGCTGAAATTTTTGGTTTGAATCTCATTAAATTTGTAGATAGCTTATCATATTCTGTTAACCAGCCTTTCTAGCCAATAATAGAATATCTTTTCATTTATTCAAAATTTCTTTCATAAACTCTATTAATGTTAACTTTTATCTAAGTACTGTGCATTTATGGTTATAATGGATAGTTGATGTTTTTGACTGCTAAAATAAATAGATATTTTTCATTATAATTTATAATGTTTGGCAAATAGTAAAGCTATTGATTTTTGTATGTTAGTATCTAAAATTTATAGGTTTATTTATTTTAGTTTCATAGAAATATACCTTTTGTTATATTTTCTTAAAATGTGTTTTCTTTTTATTCAAGAATATATGCTAAATTTTATCAAATGACCTTTTGGCGTCTGTCTAGAATCTGTGCTATCAAATACTGTAGCCACTAGCCACAGGTAGCTATTGAGCATTTGCAAGTGGCTAGTCCGAAATGATATACTCTGTGAGTGTAAAATAATCTCTAATTTCAAAGGCTTAATTAAAAAGAAAAGTGCATTTTCTCCCAAGTTAACAAGATTCTAGTTATTTCTCTTGTTCTGAAGTATTTAATTAAGAACACAAAGTATTTTCTCTTTTCCCATGAGACTCCCTTGCAAAATTCAATTTGTAATGGCTTTCTTTAGTCACCAGATTGTCACCTAAAATGGACAGAGTCTACAGGTTAGAGATGTAAGTGACCTGATGCAATATAATTATACTACAATTATTTGAATTAAGGATCAACACTACATTGTAAAAGCAATTGTGTAACTGGCTTTTAGGCATATGTTTAAAAGGTATTGGAGAGATGTTTTTCTTTGGGGTGTTCTGGTCGTAAATATATAGCTACCACTGGTAAGCTTGGGTGGTTTACTCCCTAAATCCAGGTCAGTCGCCATGAGGTTAGACTGTCCAGACCCTATTTATTAGGGTTACACTAGCTGACGCCATGATAAGAAAGGTCTGGAGAACATCTCACCAGGACAGCATAGAGGGCAGGATATAATCCTACCTCTGCTGCAACATTCTGGGTTATCCTAGGGAAAGTGCCGCCCTGCTTTATGTGAGCAGCTTTCAGAGGAAATACCACCAACCAGTTCCTTCCCAAGAGACCCCAGAAGCAAAAGAGGTAGCATGTAAGCTGCCTTGCATTTTTATCACTAGTCTATGATTCTAGATCTCCATATCAAATTCTACTTAAAAAAGTGAAGAAAGAACATAATCTCCTCCAGAACTAGAAAATAAATCTTTTATTGGAATAATATGCTAGTCTAGTCATTGATGTCTTTCTTTGATGCCACTAGAAATGCAGTCCTGTTATCAGGTCCAGCAGATGTATATCCTACAAACATGGAAGTGGAAAAGAAAGAATTGCAGGCAGACAGCATTATAAACTCTGTCAGAGCTTCTCCTCTAGTGCCTTGGAAAGCAACATGTAAACATACAAGAGTGAGTGTATTGCGTATTTTGGAATATTTATAAATTTAAGAAAACAGCATCAAAAAGAAACTCTAGAAAGGCTTCAGAAGCACAGGCAGTCTGGCCTCTTCCCAAGAAACAGAGTAATTCCTGCAGGCTAACTGAGCCACCACCTAGCTCCCTGCTTCTCCACCCTGGCTCCACGTTAGAATCACCTGAGGAGTTTTTAAAGGGGATGCATGCCCAGATTCCACCCCCACCAAGAGAAAACAACACAGCATCTCTGAAGGTGGGTGTGGGTACTGACATTTCTGACAGCTCCCCAGGTAACTCTGTAATGTGGCTGGAGTTAAGGACCTCTGCTGACCCACCCAAAACAGAAAACAAGAAAAAAAAGAAAACAACAAAAGGAAGAAGAAAATAAGAGGAAACACTTGATAGGCCACTTGCTAGGTAAAAGACTTCCTTGCTCTGCCATTGGTCTCTCTTTTCTTAGGTTTCCCTGCAAAGACACCATTTTGAAAGTGTTTCTATGTTGCCTTTTTCTCCTAGATTGGGGCTACCTATAATGAATGAGATCCAATTTTACCCGCACTTGAGAGAGGAAACACTACTTCTCCTTGTCAGCGGTTTGTTATGGGAAGAAGAAATTATTTAAGGAATGCAAGATCACCTGCCTTTCCGACCTTTCCTCTCTGACCCTCTCATCTGTGTCACCTCAAAGAACACTTATAAATAAACAACTGGGGTAGAATATCTGTGTTGCAAAATAGTAACTAACAAGTAACAACTCAGCACTGTACCTTAATGAAGCTACTTCTGTTCTCTCTGTTGGTCGATTCTGTACATTGACTTGAATTTACTTTGAAGCCCCACCCTGAGTTCAAGTTTATTGACAGTTTGTAAGATTCAAAGCATAAAAACTGTATCTGTGATGGCGGCACCTGCTTCTCTCTCCAAGTCACTTCCTTGCCAGAGCAGGACCTTCTCACTATTCATGGCCCACTCATCCTATCCTGGGGGAATTTTAGAAAACCAAGCATGATATACTGGATTTTCATCACCCAGAAAGTGCCCCAGACTTCAAATAAAATAGAGCAGTTATTGTAATGGAACAGAATGAAAGGAGTAAAACTTCCTTTTACCCCACAGTTCATAAAAATCAAAAGCAGAAACTAGTTAAATGTGCTTTGTGACACCCTGTGAGTGCTTACTGCCTGCTTCTGTTTCTGCTCACGATCCTGGGAGGAAGAGGCCTCCATGTTTCTAATGTGGTCATCCAGAGATGCCAACATGCTGGGCAGAGGATCTAAAGATGACATTTCCTCAGTTGTCAATGTTCTGGGGCACGGGGGGGGGGTCCTATGTGATCCTTTTGTCACTACGGGGATCTGCGGAAAGAGGTTGGCCTCGCTCTCTCCTCTCACCAGCATGGTTTCAGGTGAGTGTAAGCCAACCCACTCATGAGGAAGAAGACACAGGCTGCCTGGTTCAGCACTGAGACTCACACCCTGGTCTTACCTGATTGAAGGAAGTAAACGTCTGCAGAACTGCAGGAGCATTGAGGCCCCCCACATAGGTGACCACTGCAACCAATCATCAGAGCTTTACTTCTGCTGCTTGAGGTCACAGTTACAGGTGCTCCTCTACTCACAGTGAGGCTCCCAATAAACCCGTTGTACACTGCAAATATCGTAAGTTGAAAGTGTGTTTTCCACTTAATGGTGTTTTCAATACATGATGGGTTTGTCCAGTGGTAACCACTTCATAAATCAAGGAGCACACTGAATGTATCACTTTTGCGCCATGGTAAAATTGTAAATTGTAACTCTAACCATCATATGTCAGAGACTGTCTGTATTATGTAAGTATCTCTGAAACAAGAAGAAAAGTGTGACAGTGGAAGGAACTGATATGTGAATTCATAGTTTGTGCCAGTACCTGTTAGAATTTATACTAGGTACTATCCTCCTTCTAGGATGTAGATAATTAAGTCCGAGGACATTCAGTAAATGGTGGATGAAGGATTTTGAACCCCTGACTTTCTGACTCTGGAGTCCATGAAATTTCGGAGAAATACACATAAAGCTGCTATCGGTCCTTCATAGTTTTATATTGACTTGGAGAGGAATTAGCAGCACTTACGGCTTGAGGAGTGTGAAAAGTAGGTTGATACTTGACAAAAGAAACATCTAGAGAAGCTGAAAACAGCTCCCAGCTCCCTTACAATGTTGCTTTGAAGCCTGGGCAGGGTTTCTACCCCACTGGCCCTCACCTCCTCCTCTATCTGCTCCCTGATCCAAGTAAGGATATTCTGAGGGAAAAAACTCATTGTGTGAAAATAGCAGCATCAGGATCTCTCTTTCCTAGCATGCCCCCGAGTAACCTCAGTGATATGTAGGAATTTAACAAATTATGCATGAACTTGTGATAGAACAAACAGCCTACAGCCTACCACTGTGTAACTGGGATTTGGCAGCTCAACCAACCAAACATTCTTAGATTAAGAGACCAGAAAGGTGTCAGGAGAGACTTGGAAAGTGCCTCATGCATTTCCATATGCGTCACTCTTTAGGTATGTTTTGATGTTTGGGACAGCAGATGTGGTCAGCCTCTTAGTTCAGAACACCCTGGACTTGGAAGGTGACGGCCAGTGTGAGAGTCCCAGCCTGCAACCTGCCAGCACTGCTGCTTTCAAGGAGTGGCTAAAAAAGAGAACAGATTTAAATCTGGGTGCCATGTGCCATCACTTACAAGAGCTGTCACCTTGGGGAAATTTTACCTAATCTCTTAGTTTCCCCATCTCTGATCATCATAGGATAATTAGACTCTAAGGAGAGAATGAATACAAATGTTCATCTACAGTTCCTGGAATACAGTTAAGTGTGCAGAATGGATAGTCTGAGCCTCAGTTTCCCTTCTGTATAATATTAATCATAACAATTGAAAGATACAGCTGAAAAATATCATACATGGTAGGGTAAATTTTCTTATTCTTTCCAATTCTGGTATCCTATGAAATCACAGCCTTGCCTATAATTCTTAATATCTAAACACTATTCTTGAGAGAAGCTACCGGCCATTCCTATGGAGCTAGAGATGAAAGCAAATTGAGCCTGGCAGTGAAGACTCCTGGTCTCCTTACCATAATCTAGTGTAGCTCTAGACAGCAGTTTTTACAATTCCAGACTACCCTGGGGTGTCTATTTTCTATGAATAAAAATAATGGCACATGATTTTTCCCTAAATGCCTATCAAATAGTCAGATCTTGGAATTCACCATGAACCACAGAGAAGAGAAGCTCAACATAATGAGCAGAGTTTATAGTGATCTGTTCTCCCCATTTGGCCCCTGTACCTACTTTGCAACTTAAGGAGAGTAACTGCTCTGGCAGCATATTTGGATCAAAGTCCATTTAAGGAAGACAATAAGCAGTGAAGAGGCCGGTATTGAACAGCCAGGATTTAGGGTGGGGCTTGCTCTGTGTCTATGTGCCTGGCAACTAAGGCTACAGGAGCAGAAAACAGAAACAACTCATGGTTGGTAGGATACCCATGAGCCACTGGGTCTGTATCAAAGGATCCTGCAAATGATTTAAAAGCACAAGAGCAATTGAGAACGTTTAATATTTGAATAAAAGTTACCAAACTTCTCAACATCTCTGAGTCCTGGTGGGAAAAACTCAAGTCTGAGAACAGTTGCTTCCTTACTTGTAATGGGTGCAGCTCTGAGAATTTAATGCTATAGGTCATCTGTGTTGGCCTTAAAACAGCCCAGCTACAATGGCAAAGAGGAAGCTTGAGGGAAGTTCGACTACCTCTTATCTCTCCCCAGAGCTGAGGTGGGGAGACCCGACATAGCTGCACAAAGAAAATGTCTATCCTAAAGTCTTATTGAACAACTGAGCCTCACCTTCTCTCCATGGGGGTGCAATGTTCAAGTGAATCACCCATTTATCAGGGCTCAGTATGGCAAGACAGGCTGGATGTTTTCATGCACATTCTTTCACTCTCACTAGCATTTGAGCTAGGCACTAGCAGGGGCAGAGAGGACATTGTATATCTAGAAGCATGAGTTCACCACTGTGGTTGAAACGAAGGTGGGAAAATAATTGTTTAAAAATGTAAAGAGAGTGGTTTAGAGAAGATTAGAGATGATGCCAGATTAAGAATCCATGCTTTATCTTAATGGGGAACCTCTAAAGACTTTCAGGATGTGAATCGGAGTTAGGAACAGAAATTTGTCTAACTCTGGCATGTAAGATGATTTTGAAAGGGGAGGAGGCTGAGGTTAGGAAAACTGGTTAGGAAAGAGTTTTAATAATCTGGCCAAAGGGACTGAGGTTTTCTCCTTGGGTAAAAAGGAAGATGGAGAGACATGGTATACTGAATGAGAGAGGAGGGTCTTTCCTGGCAGATAAGCCCGGCTTCTTGCCTGTATGGAAGAATCTGCAACAAAGGCCATGGACTCCACAGACGCCTGAGGGGAGCAGACAGCTGGCCAAGGAACAGGGCAGAATTTCATGTCATGATTACTAAACACAAGTCTGGAGAGGCCACCAGTTCTTCTAGCACTGGCTGCCCAAGGTAACAAACACTGCTGGCCAGGGGTACCCCCTCCCCACCTGATGATTCCTGGAAAAGCCACAGAATTAAAAAATCTCTCCATTCCTCACAGTGTTATAGCTGCTACCACCAGAAAAATCTAGTTTCCTAATGTGCCACCTCCTTTGCTTCTGGACTTCTGGAGAAAAACTTCTCCTCTACATTTGGCCACCTCCAGAAGCCCCCATGTCTGAAAGACAGCAACAGCTGGACCCCCCAGGGCTCAGGGAATTCACACCACTGACAACAGGCAAATGCATTAATATTCACTTTAGATTTCTATGATCAATGACAGTGTCTAAAGAGTTTTTAATGTCAAGAATAGTCTGTGGAATAGAGTAAATGGATTTCAAGGAAAGTTTGTGTTTTTTTCATATAATTTTCTCATATTTAAAAATAAAATATGAATGTGCAGTGAAAACATCCGTTAATGAAATAAATCAGCAATGAGAGGAGAAAGAAAGTGCTCAGCATTATCCCTGGTTCATAGTCAAAGAAATGGAACCCACTGTTATCACAATTTAGGGTGATTCCATGAAATCCAAGAGAAAAGGCCCAACCTTCTGTTAAGCATATAGAACTAGAATTCATGGGGTTGGAATGATGATGTGAAAGTCCTTCACACAGAGGGGCTAGTAGAAATTATGAATGAAGGTTTCCATACTTGTGTGGAACTTACACTTGCATGAGAAAGTAGAGGGCTCAAGCCCAACTCTTGAGGGTCTGGAGGAAGTGGAGCAGGTGGAAACAGGCCAGGTA
Organism: Lemur catta; assembly: GCF_020740605.2. Lineage (NCBI taxonomy): Eukaryota > Metazoa > Chordata > Mammalia > Primates > Lemuridae > Lemur > Lemur catta. The sequence continues at coordinate 73,972,649 of NC_059128.1, read as the reverse complement.
CTTCTAGAAAGGAGGCAGCCAAAGGAGAACATGAAGCCAAAGGCCTGGACAATTGAGAAAAATAAGAGGCCAGAGAGGCCGCAGGAGGGCAATTCTAAAAGGACTCTGCCTACTGTTAATCTCATCTTTTTATGGCAGGCTCTGGGAGCTATGCCCTGGTGTGTGCAGAGTTAGTGAATCCAGAGCTCCCAGCCCACAAGACTTCTGCCATTGCTCAATCTTGTGCTTCCCGGGCCCTAGATCTGAAACCATAAAATGTGCAGTATTTATTTAGCATTAGACCAGGTTCTGAGGATGCTTTTTCTGGAACTGGTTTATGACCACAGAATTGAAAAAGGTTTTGAGATGAAATGCTAGCCCTGTACCCAGGTGGGCCTGTCATTCTTTCCATTTAAAGCCACTGGTAATATGGCTGCAAGATGTATTTTGCCCATTTTTTGAAAGCCATTTTCTACTTTCTACTTTCCAACCACCAAAATATTTGGGAGTGTCATAATTGTTTTTCTCTTTGGAACTTTAGAGAAGATTGTTTTTATGGTAGAAATAGCATTTCTTTAATTTTTTTTCTTTTTTTAATCGCCAATGACTGCCATACCAAACCACGGACTTGGCTCATTATATTTCCAATTCTAGCTTGTGCTTTCTGGCAAATGAGTGTTGTAGGACTGCCCAAAATATTTCTGAGGAGGTTTATCTCAGAGGCTAGTCAGATGCAAGACTGAAAAAATGAAAGTGGACTTAAATGTATTGATTTAGGTAAAGCATTTAGAACAGGGTCTGGCACCGAATAAGCACATATAAGTGCTGGTTGTTATTACTGTAACATTTCAAGATGACACAGCATCAGAGGCTCGAATAGACAAAGAAATGCCATTTATGCTTATGATGGGATAATTGTCCCCTAATGATCCAAAATAAATGATTATCAAAATTTAAAAGACTTTCAAGAAGCTGTTAAAAAGTGAACACAGGTGATAGGCTAAGTACATAAAGAGATTGACCAGTTGGCAGTTGGGTAAACTTACCTAGAAAATTTATCATGGCATGAAAGGTGGAGGAGTTTAGCATTATTAAAACCCAGCTGTAGAACCCACATGCTTTGAAAATGGTTCAATAGTAATTGAAATATAAAAGTGCTTGGAATTGGCATGGAAAGAAAGTATTGATACCCTGAAAAAAGCATGATGTTCAGGCATTTGGAAGTTGTCAAAAGTGTGGAAAGAGATAAATAAGCGAGTTTCTAATCAGGATTCTTTTTCCTTTTACTTAATTACTTTCAAGTTCTCCAGGTTCTCTTGCATTGGGGCAATGTGATTAGAACATTTATGTATAAATGACCTGTTTCTGCAGATTAGTCAGTACATATTTGATACCTATTTGTACAAACATTTGCTCTGAGACATAGGAAAATCACTACAATAAATGCTTTTTAGTGTCAAACATAAACTCCTCCGTCGTTCAGAATATTGCCAAAGATAGAAAGGATGAATCACAGGATATTAGATAAAGGGGAAATAGAGGATCCTCCTCCCAAATGCACATGCTAACAATGTCCCATCTAACTATAACAGAATTTGTATAAGAGTCTTTGAAGAGAATTTGGAGGACCAGACAAATGTTCGGTAAAGATTAAAGGAGTAGGAGAAGACTATATGGGACGTTTTAGAGTTACTGAGACTTCCCTGCAGACTTACTATAGAACAGGGCATTACTTAGACACACAAAAAGAGAAGAAGAAGAAGAAAGAAGAAGAAGAAGAAGAAGAAGAAGAAGAAGAAGAAGAAGAAGAAGAAGAAGAAGAAGAAGAGGAAGAGGAAGAGGAAGAGGAAGAGGAAGAGGAAGAGGAAGAGGAAGAGGAAGAGGAAGAGGAAGAGGAAGAAGGAAGAGGAAGAGGAAGAGGAAGAGGGAAAAGAAAAGTGGTAGTAAAATAAATACAGCTTTCGGTCATCTTAGCCCACTCCCTACCTGGAGCTTGGGCAGCCTCAGAGAACCCATTCCCACAAAAGAAAGAGCCACTAATTCCAGTGGGGAATGATCATAGCCTTACCCTTTGAAACAACCCCTGACCCCGTCATCCCCATCAGTCATCGGAAAGGATAGTAAAGATTTTTTTTTTAAGAAAAAGAGGATTCTGGGCATATTTTCAGACCTGCCAAACATAGAGGTGAGAAGCCCACAGAGCCTTTGGGATAGGACAAGGAAAGCAGTGTTTAATGAAGAAGAATATTCTTGTCAGGAATTTGGAAAATGAGGTTGCAAAACTAGGTCAGGACCTAATTATACAGAACCTTGAAAGCTTAGAAATGAAAGCTCAGAATTTCTCCTCTTGGCACGAGAAGTGAGTGAAAGCCTTGTGAGTTAGAGGGGGGCTAAAACGTTAAAAGGTGCAATGCAGAGAGACTGCTCCTCTGGTTGGTTGTGACTGAGTGGACGGCAGTAGAAGGAAAACTCAAGGCCAGAAGCAGAGAAAACAGGTTGATGTGATCTCATGGATCATGCACACAGGCCTGGATTTCGTGATACCATGCGGCTGAAAACAGGAGAACTTCTTAAACTAAAATTGCATTTGTGTTTTTAGTTTGTTTGTTTGTTTGTCTTTTTTACTTTTTATTATGAACAAGATTCAATCTTCCCTAATAGTAGAGAATACAGTAAAATGACCTCCCAGTATCTACCAACCAATCTCAACAATTGTCAATATTTTGCCAATCTTGTTTTATTTCTTTCTCGCCCAACACTGTTTTTACATGAGTTTAACTTTTTATATTAAAATAATTTTAGACTCACAGAAAAATTCTAAAAATATAATGCCAAAAATCTCATACATTCTTCAACCAGATTCCCCAAATGTTAACATTTTGCTACACTTACTTTAATATTGACTTTTGCTCTCTTTCTCTCTCCCTTTCCTTCTTTTTCTCTCTCTCTTTCCTTCATTTTCCATCTCTGTTTCTCTCTCTCTCCCCCTCTCATATTAATGCTCCAATTGTTGCAGATTTGGCCGGTGGGAGCCCCTGCAGGCTGGCTCCTCAGTCCTTCTGACATTTCCCCATCATTCTTTAAGCCCGTCCTTCTTTTTGACATAATACAATGTTCCAGGCCCATGTTGTACTTTCCATGCCACAAGCCTAGAATCAAACATTTCTCCAAGTACACCTTGTTCCTTTTATGAGGAATGATATATGAAAACAAAAATACGGGCTTTAGGTATACTTATTGTTTTTGCCGCTAGGCCCTGTTAACAGACATACCTAGAAAAATTTATACAGAAATTTATACCTCTAACCATATGTATATCTACATCTACGTATAAAATCATGAGTTCATACTGAGACATTCAACTCCAATACAATACTACAGGGTTTATTCTAGCTTTACTCCTTTCGTAATTTTAATTTCCTCTCTGACAGTGAAAAACCTGACTCATTATACACAATAGAGCTAAAACCACACTTTTTATGAATTATCTCTAGGACTTTATAGAATAACCCTGAATTCACCGGTAGCTTTCTCTCTTTGACTGGCTAGACTTAGTTGCCGCAGAGAAGAGGAAGAAAAATGCCCACCACAAGCAACAGTTGACATATAGGTTCCTCCGCATTTCCAAACACAAAGGCAAACACAGGGTGAAATGTTGTTTCCAGGGCAGTTAAGGACTGGTAACCTCACATCTGTCCTTGGATGGGAGTTTATTTTCTCAGACTAAGTCTGGGCTTGACATTCCAGCCGCTCGCCCTTCCACCGCACAGGGATGTGGAGACGTCTGCCACCAGCCGCTGATGGAGAAAGCAGCTGCTCCAGAGTGGGATGGGCCACCCTCTCCAATCCCCCAATGTTCTCTCTCGTGCAAACACAACATGCGTACATCCACTCACAAATGGAGGGAATAGGACCTTTGTTTGTTGCTAGAAAATCCTATTAGAAGTGAGAAAGTCTCCCTGTAAGTAAATTCTTTTTTAGCCAAAGTTTTCTTTGAAATTATGATTTGCATGAACAGCAATTCAAGCCTGATTATTTTGATTATTTGTGAGTTGTTGCCCTGTGGATTTGCTCAGCTTCCTGAGAAGGTGAGAGAGTGAGCGCATGACCTTGATGAGCTCACTGCCACTTTATTTCAGGAAGTTGGCTTGTAGAGTCCACCTTCATTGATTAAACACATGGTTGTGGAGCACTCCTCTATGTGTCAGACACTGTTAGGAACTTAAAATAGAGATATGGATCAGACTTAAGAGCACACAGTCCAGTCACCAGGAACAGAAGCAGGACCTCTTTTCCCTAGGGGGTGAAAAATTTCTGGTGGCTTCCAAGCAACCATGGATATGTTATAATTTAGATGATGCGTTGTCTCCCTGATACTTCTGATGTCACAATTTCCACCACTGGTGTTTTTTTTAGATTCCTTCCTAAAGGCTTTCTGATCTTATAGAATTTTCCTATTAGAATATAAATACTTTTTTGGCAGGATATTTGTCTTAAGTCATTATGGCAGATAGTGTATTAGTGGTATAATTTAGCCATTACCTTAGAAGAAAGTCTTATGAGTAGGAACTCATAAAAGGAAAGGGAGGTCAGTTGGGAGGTGAAGGCAGGGAATGCCAGCTAACACCATCACCAGTTTCTTAATTTTCTGTCTATAATAACTGAAGTCAGCTGAGAACAATAGTTGATACCTCTTAAAATATTTTATGTAACCAAAATATGTGCTCTGTTTTGTCTGTCCATCACAAAATGTACACAAGCAGTCTTGTCGGCTTCTGTGAAACAAGAACAGATCCCAAACTTAGGTGCAGGCACTCTCCCACACACAATTTAAAAGTAATTATTTTTAATATTTTTTTCAAAATATTTTACAATGAACCTACATCATTCTGCTTTCATATTAAAGTTAGGAGCGGGCACTGAAAAGGAAAAAACCTCTTGCCACACCGTCAGTTGGTTAGGAGTCTTGATTGAGGTGAATAAACTAGCTTAAGGAAGATTTGGAAACTTGCAGAACTAAAATGGATTCAGCAGCAACTCTCATGGAATATAATTCTCCATGGTTCTCTTAGGTCTAGATACTTTGTAAGCAGAGGCAATGATTGACTTTTTTTCAGGGGTATTTGTATAAAGAATAGTTAGTGTCTCACTCTAGAGCAAAGGCAAGAAGGCTTGCTGCCTGTTATAAAAATCTGAGTTTCCTTTTGGATAAAGCACCTCTTGTATTTTCCTGGGTAGAGCTGGAACCCATTCTACTAAGTAAAGTATCCCAAGAATGGAAAAATAAACACCACAAGTACTCACCATCAAATTGGTTTCACTGATCAACACTTAAGAGCACACGTAGGAATAACATTAATGAGTGTCGGGCAGATGGCGGAGGGAGGGGATGGGTGTCTACATTCATAATGAGTGCAATGCGCACCGTCTGGGGGATGGACACACTTGAAGCTCTGACTCAGGGGTAAGGGGGGCAAGGGCACTATACATAACCTAAACTTTTGTATCCCCATAATATGCTGAAATAAAAAAAAATTAAATTATATTAAAAAAAAATGTGTGTTTCCTAAGCTTAGTGTTCCTATTCTGCAATGCAACTCACTGTGAGTGCAGGTGTCTCCTGGTCCTCTTCGCATCACCAGATGGGAACTGGGACTGCAGGCTCTGGCACTCTGACTACTGCTATTGATGTGATAAAGTCCTTTGTCTCTGAACCAAAAGTTTCGTCTTCTACTAGCATCCATAAAACTGTGGCAAGTTAACTTGTTACCTTGCAAGTATGATAAAATCTCAGATCCTTCCCAGCTCTTGTCAACTCAAAGGATCAAAGTAAATACTAATTACTAGAACCAGGGTCTCAAATTCATGCCCTCTGGGACTCTCTTTCTTTCTGTATCTCATCCATTACTGTCTGTTCCTGTTTAGCTTCAGTGTGAAGACAGAAGAGAAAAAATGGCTTTGATCAGTCCCGATCTATGTTCTGGTATCTCAGCAGCTGTCTGTGTATTATTCCCAGAGAAGAACTCCGATTCACTTAATTTAGATCATGCTCCCCTGGCTCTATATTTATTTGACAGGTATACCCATTATCTGTTTACTAAGAGTATATTTCTAGAAGTCATATTCTTGAACATAAAAATTCTTATGACTATAGTCTTCGTAAAATCCGAACAACTTAATAAAGAAAATATTAATGCAAATCATTTATATTCAAAACTTTATACTCATTAATAAGTCTTCAAATGCCCTTCAATTTTACATTTGTTTCTACTCAATATTCAGCTATAACAGGGACTTTGGGCAAAGAGAAATGAAATATTCCTAAAATGGCAGTTAGGAAATAAAACTACAAAAGCTAAAAGAAAAGTGAGTTGGATGAAATAGTCATTTGGAAAGTTGATCATTCAGCAAATTGGTTTTGCATATAATCCTGTAGAGCCCTCCTTTCCACTTCTGCTTTGACCTCTAATAATATCAACACCTCTTCCCTTCACTCCCTTTTTTCTATGTATGTCTACCTTCCCGATAAGCTCCTTATGTTTCACACATAGAAAGTACTTGCTACATACAAAACTTTTAATGTCCACAAGAGAGAAGCTAGCCAGGCTCTTCTCCTGCTGGTTAGTGGGAGATCTTATAAAGTAGCACAAGAAGATTTTCCAAATTCTGATTCATGTTATTCCAAAAATTCTTTCCCTGTAGTTAGAAAAAAGGAATTTCATAAGTTCCAAAGATTTTGAGTAGATTTTAGTTCCCTACTCATGAATTCCAGTTTTGAGAAGTTGCTCAAAATCTAGCTCATTTAAACTAATCAGAATTAAGTTTCCTATTAAATTTTCTGAAGATCGTGATGTCCCATTAAAAAAAGCTCTGCAACTTCTGTTTAAAAACACTTCCCTTAGCTCATGTACCTTCTCCTGCCAACTTTTCCCCAAAATTGCTTAGTTCAAATACTGAAATTTTTAATGAGTCTTTGCTTAATTTTGATAATAATGTTAAAAGAATGTTTACAGCTTGGTGTTTTTATCTGACTCTTCATACTTATTGTTGCCCTTTTATCTCTGTTAAGAGGAAAGAGAGGACAAGGCCTTGGGCTAAAGCCTCTAGATGAAAACGAAGGAGCCAACCTGGCTTCTTCAGGGTCAATGAGTCACAGTACAGTCATAGACTCCCCAGGGACTCAAGCCCATTGGCAGACCAGCTGAGTCTCAGCTTCTGTAGCAGGTGGGACCAGCCAACTGAATGACAGAGGATTAATTTTACTGGTCTTGGTCTGTTTTTCTTTAGTGGAGACTTTCAACTTTATTATATATTTAAGAAATACATAAATCTGTTTAAATCTTTTTTCAAATGATGATGCAGCTGATGATGATTTTACAACCAATATGACACTAGGTAAAGTGACCTCAGGCACCAATATGTTTCTATCACTTCAAGCATAACCTGGCTGCTGTGGACCCCAGACTTTCTGCTAAACTGAATAATTAAGTAACTGCTAACATCATCTTGTTCTGAGTGTTGCTATCTGCCACATTGAAAAAAAAAAGGATGATCATGGATTGCATTAAGTCAGCCCTATAAACACAGTTTCTGAGGCACTTGAAATTGATTCTGAGGGTAACCCCTGTACTTGACCCATGAACCTTTCCTCACAATAGAAAATCTAGTCTATGAGGTGGTCCAGGAGAATCTCGAGAGACTGCTTCTGACTCCCACTTAGACATCTGAAATGCTTCCATGGATGACATACCTATCCATGGAAGTAATCCGACCAGTTGTTCTGATTGGCAAAAAATAAAATAAAATTCCATTTGGGTTGTTAGGCTTTTTTTTATTACCCCAATAAACAATAGCCAAGAAATCAATGTGTCTCATCTTCATAGATTCACATTTAAGAGTTTTGTTGATTTTGTATGATGTTAAGATTCTGAAGGCCTGTACAAAAGGGCAATATATTTTTTCACTGTCGTAACTAGTCATTTAGAATATTTTGGTAATAATACAAGCCAAATGCTTTATTCTGGAATAAATAAATTGCATTCTGAGAGTTCTAAATTTGGGTTAATTCTTGATCAAAGCAAGTACAGTCTTTTCATTGAACAGTGAAATACAAGTTTGTTAGCGGATATCAAATAAGTCAATTACTATAGCTGACCAATATAAGAAATGGCCAGACTTTATAAAATATTACAACAATAATCCTCACAAAATTTTAAAAAGCTAAACAACAAGAAAAACACCTGGTTGAGGAAAAAATATGCAGTAGAGAAAAGAAATTCAAAGGAAAAATAAGGAATGATTCAGTACTCATTATCAATTATGAGAGATAGTTTTCAAATGCTCATTCAGTTAGTTCAATCAACAAAAATTAAATAACTTTTGCAAACTATGAAATCTTACCAACTAAATGTAATTAATATAGGATGAGCCTAACCTAATAATAATAATAAGATGAAAGGAGCCGGTAAAAAGGAGAAAACTAACATATTATATCATTCTTTGTTAAGATTGCATAAAGAGTTCATGCATTAACTTCCCCACTGTCCAAATTGATCTGAACATGTGATGAGTATTCTCAGTGAGTGTTATTTCAAAATACAGAGGCAAGAAAAAAACCTTTTGGTCAGACAATCTAAGACTCCATTTGCTTAGATACTACTTCACATGCCATCAAGAAAATCTAGGTGGGCTGGGATGGATCTTTCTTTCCCTTTATAAATTTGTGCTAAACTTTGATACAATGTTAATATTTTTATAGGCTTAATATCTGTGACTTTTAGAAAGTAGAGGTTGTTTCTTCCCTAATATGGATTATAATATAGATACATAAAAAGGAAATTGGTGAAGAGTTCTTATCTGATTGTGCAGGCTCTTTCCACATGATGTATAATCCCAGTTCAGCAAAATTGATAGACACCAGCTAAATTTAATTTTTCTCTTAAGCTTCTCATTTTCATTGTCCTCTCCTTTCTTCTGAAACCCACTTTCTAGGTATATATCCTAATTCCTACTCCCAAAGGCATTTCATTAGCCAGTTATTATACCTCTGCATCATTAGCACTCTCAAAGGTAAGGGAGGCCATGAGTCCACAGGAAGACTGAAGAAGCCACATTTCCTTCCAAAGGTAAAAACCCTTTACTCTCTGATTGGGTATAGAATTCTGTACCAAAAAGCACGTTTAATGTAGAGTTCTTGAAGCACAATGGTGAAATGACCCACTTATTTCAAAGCAAAGATGCTAAGCCCAGAGGTGGTAGGGAGATACCAGTGTTAAATCCAGCAGATAACTGGGCAACTATTTCCTCAGTGGCCTAGGAGGCGGATTTTCTGCTGTTTTCTGCCTACAGACGCATCGTTCTGACATCTTCCTTGGTCTACACGATAGACCCAGAACTGCCCGTCAGATAGCACTGCCATGTTAGGCCAAACCAGCCTTCCCCAGTGGAAATTTTAGAGCTAGTGACGTTATTTCCTAATGGAAAGTGAAGACCAAAAGCTTGGAGTCAAATCCAGGCCCTGGGTATGTTTTTCTGGGGCAGCCTCCTCCAGGCACATGTGTGTGCACCTCCCACACCTGCACAGCATCGCCTTGCCCAGTTTTAAGAATAGGAAGCCAAACTCCACATGAACACTGGGCAAAGAAACAAGGCAGGGAGAACAGACAAGCCCTGGCCAGTTGTCTTTAACGCCAGGGCACACATGGTGCCCTGGGCCGTCCAAGGGAGGTGTGACACTGTTTACCAGGGAGAGTGGCTGCTGCAGCCTGGCTCCCTACACCCTGTCTGGCCTATGAAATTTGATCTAAATCACAGGAGGCAAAAACATATTACTCTGACCACAATTCACATTCCGTAGGAGGAGACAGGATTAGAACATTTCTATTCTTGCCCAATGCTGCTAAATTTAAAGTCAATTTAACTGTTCACCACAGTCTTCTTTCAAAAGACCAAGGGCAAGCATCATTTGCTGGTGGCAAAATGCTCTGAAATATCGTCACATGCTGTATTGCTGGACAAAGGCAGATGAGAGGTCACAAACAACTATTCCAAACTCACAGCCAAGGCTGCTAGTAGACACCTCCATTTATGACTTCATTCAGACTCTCATTCATTTATGTATGGATGTATTTAATCATTTACTAAGCTTATGTCTAGAACATGAAGATGAATGAGGCACAGTCCCAGCTCTGGAGAGGCAGACAGTGTAATAAAGGAGACAGGCACGCACAGAAACGACAGTGACAACTCATCAGATGAAATCTGGGGTGCTAATGACTCCCCTTCCCCTTTCACCTCTGCACCCTTCTCCAGCTACTCTCAAGTCTAGAGTTTTTAATTTCCTGTTTACTGAAGGATCCTCCTTATCATTTGAAAGGCAACTTAAAAGTAACTGTCTAGCCTTCCTCCTTCAGGAAGCCCATCTGGATTTACCAGGTGAGACACAGGAAGCATTTTACTGTGAACTTTACAATTATCTTCTTCTTTTTTGGTCTTCGTTTCCAGGCTTCAATCCTCACCCTACTCCCTTTACCATTTTTGTAACCAACCTTATTCCATGACAAATAATTTTTTCGGTTATGTTTAATTTCATGAGGAGATCAGCATCTTGATCAGTTTTTCAACCTTCTCCTACCATTTGGGATTCTCAGTGCCTTGTACAGGCTATCAAGCTCCTGGGGACTTCACTCAGCATTGACCTGGCCAGATCTCTGTGACAGGCGTCTAAGGGAAAGCTTCCTCTTCCTCTGCTCAGCACAGGACCACTAAAGGTCCCTGGAGGGACATGTGGGTAGGAGTTGTGGCATCTAAGGTCTTTGTTTGGAATTAATTTTTATTTCTGCTTATTCACCAATCTGAAGGAACTAAATCTAAGGGTTCTTTTTCCACCTCTGCTTGAAATAATGTTATATGCATTATTATATTACAGGAGTGAAAAGGCCAGACTGTAGGTCTAAGGAATGGCCCTGAGCTTACTGCTGCACTTGTACTTGGGCGTAATCAGTGCTATGAAATGAAGGAACCAAGGAGTCTTCTTTTTCACCCTCTCCTCCATCCTTCCCATGACTGATCTAAGGAGAGTCGAGGTTCCTGTCTCCCTTCACTACCACCAGTGGCTGGTACACTGAGCTGATAGTTGAGGTAAAGCAGCTCTTGGGCATGTGGTATTCAAAGCTCTTTGTTCATTTCTGCATGTGTCCTTCTCTCCCCAGAGAAAGCGAGCAAAATAGGCAGGGAAGAGGGATGAGAGACTGAAGAATTAGAGTTAAGATTGGGGTGTGGAGAGGGTTACAGGCAAGGGAAACTTGAGAAATGACCTCTTAGAATAGAATCCAAAGACGGACTAGATATTATTTGCACAGAAAAAAAAAAAAACGTAAAGGAAAGAATTTGAGTTACTTGGAGTTGTCAGCAAAGAATTCTAAACTGTAGTGATCTGTACCAGGAAGGAACAAGCCCCTGGCCTGGCCTCCTGCATCCCTGGGCACCTGAAACAGGAGACTGAGCTCCCAGCATACTGAAATTGCATCAACTGAAATGTTCTTTTCTTTCCATGGAAAAATTATAGCAAAGAGATTAGGGTATGATTTAGTGTATTTCAAAGGAAAATAAACGTTTATTGCAATAAATAACCATAAAATAGGTCTAATAATACTCTACTCTAAAAATACTCTCATGAATTGGAAAAATAGTGAAACCTCTTTTTTACCATGTCTGAATTTTCACAGAGCATTAGATCAATGATTAGAAATTTTCATTGCTAATTTAGGGTCTGGATTGACTCACTGCCTAGCCCTCAGCTGACCAACCTAACCTCTCTGTGACTTCATGTCTTTCCCTGCAACCTCTCCTTTCTGAGGGCATATTCTGAAATAAGTAAAAATAATGGAAGGTTTTATCTCTTATAAAACATGATACTAACAGATACCAGTTTTATTTTCATACACAATCCCTTTATCTAACAATTTTGAATCATCCGACCCCCACTGTAACTCCCCCAATAGACACACACACACACACACACACACACACACACACACACACACACAGAGAGACACAAAGCAAGAGGTTGCAACAAATAGTTACAGAGAGACAGATACTGGAATTGGAGGCCAGACTCAATATCTACTCTGTTCAACAAAACAAATCACTTTCTAAACAATAGCACACTGCATTAAGTCAAGATAAACACATATGAGTTTTGAAAGATACAGCAGTAGCCAACAATTTTCTTTCTACTCTGTGGGCCCATCACAGAATCCATGAGCCATCTCAAAATATCTCAGCCTCCTTGGCAATGTTCCCCAGCCCCCATCTGATCTCTTGCTGGCAGTGTGCTCCCCATAGGTCTAATATACTTCCCATTACCACTTGTGCTTGTTCACATGCTGCCAGTCACCACTGCTGGCTACACTGTCAAAAGCTCTGTCTGGGCCTGACGCAGTGGCTCACGTCTGTAATCCCAGCACTTTGGGAGGCCAAGGCTGGAGGATCTCTTGAGCCCAGGAGTCTGACACCAGCCTAAAGAACATAGAGAGACCCTGTCTCTAAAAAAAAAATAAAGAAAAAGAAAAAATAGCCAGATGTGGTGGTGTGCACCTGTAAGCCAGCTATTCAGGAGGCTGAGGCAGGAGCATCACTTGAATTTGGGAGTTTGAGGTTGCAGTGAGCTATTATGATGCCACTGCACTCTAGCCCAGGTGACAGAGCAAGACCCTGTCTCAAAACGTATATATATATGATATATATATATATATATATATCATATATATATATATATATATATATCTTTAGAGCTTTTAGAAAACACCATTTTCCAGCCTCCACACCCAAAGCTTCTGGTTTAATTGGTCCTGGGTGGGATGAGGCAGCCTGAGTTTAAAAACCTCACCAGGTGATTCAAATGTGCTAGGAATCAAACACCGTGGTTGGCTGAGAGAGGGGTTTTCACTTATCTAGCTGGAAAGAGTGAACAATATTACTGATGTCCAAAATATCTACGTCACTTAAGGAACTACTCTTATGCAAGGTAGGCACAGTTGTGTCCCTGATAGCCCAACTTGTAACTTCGCCAGTTGTAAGTAAAATTCTGTGTTTAATTCTATGCTTTTGGGTAGGTTGACCATATAAATTATTTCTCAAACTAAGACACTTTCAAGAGTGAGTGATGCCGGTACAACCAGACAAACTGGGACATATAAGCCACCACAGTTATGGTAGATTTTTATAATTGGGAGACATTTGTATAACTTATTGCCCCTTGAACAAATTACTTTTCTCATTTGTAAAATGGGCATAATACTTAGCTTGCAATTGGATAGACATTTAAATGAGGACATTTATATGAAATATCCTTGTAAACTTTAAAGTCTTATATAAAAACTTCATGTATTACTATTTGAGCCAAAACACTTGCCAGCAGAGAGCCTGGGATAGCAGAAAATGTTAAAAAAGGAGAATTGATCATTATTATTAGTATTCTCCTTTCTCCTTAAATCCTACTGTGAACTGGGAAGTCAGGTGAGCTAAAAGAAGAAATTCATAGACCCCTGTCAAAGGTGTCCACTGCTTTATCATGTGAGGTGCTATACATCTACCCTGTCAAGAGCCTTTTGCTAAACATCTGGCAGATACGACTTAGAACATCAAGGGGAATTTATAGTTGCAGGATGAGGGTTGCAAAAGTCATTAATAATGGTAGCCAATATCAAATATTTTGTGCTTTACAGGTTAAAAGACAATGTAGTTGGCAAAGGCATGAACTTCAGAGATGCCCACAACCGCTAGCTTTATTTCCTTGAGAGTTTCTTAACTTTTCTCATTCTCAATTTCCTGATGGAGAAATGGGGATAATTAGGCTCTCATCCTGAATTTTTCTGAGGACTGAAGTGGAAATATTAGTGTCCAGCATGTGGAAAGTACCCAAGAAATGGCAGCTATTGCTATTATTATCATGATCACACTCAGTTCCTGATCCTCCCAGCAACTCATGAAGTGAGTAGAGCAAGTCGTGAGAAGAACAGCTCTAACAAGAAGTAAAGGAGCAGCAGGGGAAGAGGAGAAAGGAAAGGATAATCATTCCCACTTTGCACATGTGGATGACCACTGAGGCTCAGGTTTATTTGTGCAAATGGCATATCCCATTGCACCCAGGGAGCACGATTTGCGCAAGGCTGACTGAAAGATTTCCTTTATCCCATAGCCTCACGTTGACAGCACAGTATAGCAGGAATCACACAGTGCCACAGCCACATGCATGGTAGCCACCACCATTCTCTCTTCTGTGGCCCTGTCCTTTGAGGTTATTTTCTTAACCTCCCTGGCCATGCACATTTCACAACCATGTGGTACAGTCCTTAGCATTTAACTAGAAAGTGGAATATCTCAACACATTTAGATAATTTATTTGCAGTGCTAAAATGTTTTTATAGCCTAAACCCAGATTAGGCTGAGCCTTTTCCTCTTTTCCAGTGCAAGAGACGTAATTGAGAGAAATGGCTGAGTGTTATTGCAGGCACAAGAGAGTCATTGAACTGGCATGCAAAAAAGTAGTGATGGACTCAAAAGGAAGAGGAAGAATGCCAGGAAAAGACACTGGAGGTTTCCATAGCTAAGGTCAGAAGGGACAAGGACATGAGGCAGGTAAAAGAGGGCCACTGAGCTGGAGCTTTACGCAATCTATGCTCTCTGCTTTAAGCCTTGATGTACTAGTTGCAAACAGGAGATATCCCTGCCCCTAATTCTTGGGAGAAGCTTGGTGGATGAATGTTGTTGTTAATACCCAATCTGCCTGATTCATGGGTTTCTGTATCTAAATCATAAAAGATTAGTGGGTTTGCCAACCATGAGAAATTTGTTACTGAGAGCTTAGGAAGAACAAGTCAACATGTCCTTGTAAAGAATTTTTTAGTCTTAAGTAAGTTTGAAATCCCAATTCTCAAAATAAACATAAAACTAAGTCTCCTATGTGACACAGTGCCCTATAATTTTCAGCTCACTGAGCTCTATAAATTTCAGCTTTTGAATTCACAGACAACATTTGGATGGGTAAATGAGTTCAGTTGCCTTGAGAACTGGCTACAAGGTTTGGTCCCTAATTGGAACCTACAGCTGAAGACAGTGTTGAGGGAGACGTGGGCACCATGTTTCTCATGCCGTCAGCTCACGTCTTCTAGAAGGAGCAATTCATTGTAATTAAATCAACTGAACTCTAGCTCTAGCTAGCCACATGCTCACAAGAATTCTGTTACATACTAAGATTTTGGTTTCGAGCCAAAAGCATGTGAGGCATATGTCTGAACCAAATGCACAGGAAGGAAAGATCTGCCACCTCTCTC
Organism: Lemur catta; assembly: GCF_020740605.2. Taxonomy (NCBI): domain Eukaryota; kingdom Metazoa; phylum Chordata; class Mammalia; order Primates; family Lemuridae; genus Lemur; species Lemur catta. The sequence goes on along the minus strand of NC_059128.1, from coordinate 73,957,335 downwards.
ACAGGTCTCTCTCCTCCTCACCCCAATTGCCATTTCTCCTTTGCTTATTATTTTGTTACTTGGCTTTGGCTGTTTGAAAGCTGCATGCGTTGTAGACTTTGAATCCCACCACTCATGATGGAATATTCCTTTGGTAGAGAAGTAGAGTGGGCAAAGCCAGTCCAATAATCAGCTTGGTGGGCTTCATCAAAAGAAGGCTGCTAGCAAAATACTGAGATCAACGGAAAGAGAAAGACCACAGAGTTGGAGCACTGACCTCTCCATGTTCATAACTGAAACACAAAGTTAGCAGAGCCTAGGGCTGATTTAGCACTCTCTTCTCCTCTCCTCCTCTCTCCTTTTCCCTTATTTCCTTCCTCTTTCCTGTCCACTACATCACACACACACACACACACACACACACACACACACACACAGACAGACACACACCTTGGATGACAACTTAATGGCAATTCCATACCCATTTTTAATCTGCCCAAATTACCAGGTTCCCACTATCATATGCCAAGGTACCAGTGAGCTTTCTGGTGCCACCCAGCAATTCAGAGTGGTTAGGATGGTAAGATGAGGGCTGTACCTCTGCTGCAGTTTGCCTCATGAATGTCCCTTGCTTATGGCTTTTTAACTTTGCAATAATGAACCCCTTGGAGCTAAAAACCAGGCCAAGGAATGAAGAAGGGATTCCAGACTAAATGGGAAAAGGCGAAGAAAATAAAACACCCATTTTCAAATCATAAGGCAGGAAAAAACAGGGGCAGGAACAAGTCATTAAAGATATTGTTTTTATAGGACTCACGGCAACTAAAAATTCACTTTATGTAAAAAAGACAAGTACATTCATTGATTGGAAACAAGACAAAAATAACAGCCTACATTTCTGTTTTCTTGTTTTAATTTTTAATTACAAATCCATTCTTGTCTTCATAAAGCTTTCTGTGATTTGGTCATTTTCTATTTTGACTATTAAAAAATTCTCCTGCAAACTCAAACTATGAATTGGCTGAATTTTGCAAATAGGATAGAGGAAAACTCTCCTCGACTCACCCTTTTGTATTTAGTCCTTTATTTTATATAGTCCTTAAAGAGCTACCCAAATCCTCTTATCATCAAATATAAAACATTTTGCAATTTCAAGGGTAGCCGATGTCCCACCACACTTTCAGATCCCATCTTAGTTTCTTCTTTGGTATCCCTCTCATTTAACCTTTTTTTTTGTTTTCTTCTCCTATTCTTTTATTCAACGTATGTTTATGTGCTAGGAATATAGCAGTGAAGGAAAAGAACAAAAATCCCAGGCCTTACTGAAATAGAGAAAGAGATAGACAATAAGGACAATAAATACTTACAATATATTTTATGTTTCACCATGATAGGTTAAGGAAAGAATAAAACAAGGAAGGGGGGTTGCCCATCCCAGAAAATAATCCATCTAGTAGCTTGTTTAGGATCTGAGCTTTTTTTAAAAAGTTATATGCATGACTCAAGAGGACACTTGAGATGAGAGGAGCAACAGAGCTTCTGCAATCTCTAATGTCTCAGCAGAGTTTTTAAATAATCCATGAGCCAATGCACATGGAGCTCCAAGATAATTTCCAATTTTTTATCCAAGTCTCTCCCTACCGAGCATAAATTGTCTTCTTTCCTCATGCCTAATTTTCTCTTTGGTAGAATGATTATGAGTTCGATGTTCAGGACCATATTCTTTTCAGTATGATTTTTCCTGTGAACTTCATGAACACCAGGCTTTTTATAGGCTATTTAAATGAGGAAGGCTCTTACCTCTACAAGGAGCTGCTAAACTGGTAAGTGGGCTAACAACTACATTATTATGGCAGGCAATGCTCATTCTTTCTCAAAATCCATTTTCCTCTGATTTTTTTTTTTTTACTGGGCATATGGGCACCCAGAAAAAAAGCCACATTTCCAGGCTTTTTGGTAGATAAGGGTAGCTTCAGTTCTGGTCAATGAGTGGCATATTCCAGAAATCTTCCTTAAAATCATCTTCAGTTGATTTCTGCTTCTAGTATAAAACCAGTCTAACTGAAAGTCAAACCAAGAACTCAATACTTCTACAACAGCTGCAAAGAAAATAAAACATCTAGGAATACACTTAAGCAATGAGATGAAAGATCTCTGCAAGGAGAACTACAAAATACTGATGAAAGAAATCACAGATGACACAAATAAATAGAAAAATATTCCATACTCGTGGATTGGAAGAATCAAAATTTTTTCAATGTCCAGACTACCCAAAGTAATTTACAGATTCAACAGAATTCCCATCAAAATACCAGCACATTTTTCACAGATCTAGAAAAACAGTCCTAAACTTCACATGGAACCAGAAAAGAGCCCAAATAGCCAAAGAAATCTTAAGCAAAAAGAAATCTGGGAACCATCACATTACCTGACTTCAAATTATACTATAGAAACAGCATGGACATGCTTGAAGCTCTGATTCGGGGGTGGGGGGGCAAGGGCAATATACGTAACCTAAACTTTTGTACCCCCATAATATGCTGAAATAAAGAAAAATATATGATACCCATAGGATGCCCTTGGGTATTGCGTGCATTTTGGGGCAGGGGTAAATTGAGACACAGAAAAGCAAATATTAAACCACTTAAAAAATCATGTTTAAGAATTTACATAAATAGTTCTGTAAGTGTTTTGATAAATATAAAGCCAAACAAAATGATTATTTAAAAGATAATAAAATTATCCACTTTATCTGTTTTTTTTTTTTTTTTTAAAGAAAGAAACAGCATGGTACTGGTACAAAGGTAGACACATAGACCAATGAAACAGAATAGAGAACCCAGAAATAAAGCCATATAGCTACACTCAACTGATTTTTGACAAAGCACACAAAATACGCACTGGGGAAAGGACACATTATTCAGTACATGGTGCTGGGAAAAGTGGATAGCCACATGCAGAAAAATTAAACTAGATCCCTATTTGTCACTACATATAAAAGTTATTAATAGTTAAATGTGGATTAATGACTTAAATGTAAGATTTGAAACCATAAAATTCTAGAAGAAAACATAGGAAAAACTATTTTATTCCTCAGACTAGGCAAAGAATTTATGGCTAAGACCCCAAAAGAAAATATAGTAACAATAAAAATAAATAAATGGGACTTAATTAAACTATAAAGTTTGGGCACAGCAAAAGAAATAATGAGTAGAGTAAATAGACAATCTACAGAATGGGAGAAAATATCTGCAAACTGTACATCTGACAAAGGGCTAATATCCAGAATCTACAAAGAACTCAAACAAATCGGCAAGAAAAAAAAAAACCCTATCAAAAAGTGAACAAAAGATACGAACAGATTTTTTTTCAAAAGAAGATATACAAATGGCCAAGAAACATCTGAAAATATGCTCAACATCACTAATCATAACGGAAATGCAAATGAAAACCACAATGAGGTATCACCTTACTCCTGTCAGAATTGTCATTATTAAAAAGTTAAAAAACAATAGATGTTGGCATGGATACAATAAAAAGGGAATGCTTATACATTGTTGATGGGAGTGTAAACTAGTACAACCTCTGTGGAAAACAGCATGAAGAGTCCTCAAAAAACTAAAAGTAGACCTACCATTAGATGTAGCAATCCCACTCCTGGGTGTCTACCCAAAGAAAAATAAGTCATTTTATAAAAAAGACAACTGTGCTCAAATGTTTATCATAGCACCATTCACAATTGCAAAGATAAAAAGGAATGAACTAATGTCTTTTCCAGCAACTTGGATGGAACTGGAGACCATTATCTTAAGTGAAGTATCTCAGAAATGTAAAAACAAATACCACATGTTCTTACTTGCAAGTAGGAGCTAAAGAAGAAATATAGATGGTCATAAAGATCTGTAATAGATATTGAAAACTAAGAAGGGCGAATGTGGGTGGGAGGGATAAAAATCTACCTACTGGGTGCAATGTACAGTATTCTGGTGATGGGTATACCAAAAACCCTGACTTCAGCATTATGAATTGATCTATGTCACAAAAAACACTTATGCTCCCTAAATCTATTGAAAAATTTTAAAAAAGAATAGTTTAAAAAAAGGTGCATAAAATTTTTTAGTAAATAATGACAATAAATTTACAAATTAAATTTTAATTTCTGATTGTTAATAGTATATAGAAATATGATCTATTACTGTATATTTATCTTTATTTTGCTAACTTCCTAAGCTCACTTATTAGTTTTAGAAGCTCCTTTATAGATTCCAATGATTTTTCTACAGAAATGATCATGATACCTGCAAATAAATACCATTTTATTTCTAACTTTCCAATCTACTTTCCTTTTATTTATTTTTTCTCGCCTTATTGTGCTGGCTAGGGCCACCAAAAAAATGATAAATAAAAGTGGTGAGAGTGAACACCCTTGCCTTTTTCCTGAATATAGAGGGAAATTTTTCAGTCTCACACCATTAAGTGTGATGCTAGGTTTAAATTTTTTATAGATGACCTTTCTTGGGTTGTGGAATTTCCCTTATCTTCCTAATCTGATAAAAATTTTATTCAAAAAGAGCATCAAATTTTGTCTAAATATTTTAAAATATATGTTCATATTATCTTATGGGGTTCTTTTTTCCTATTTAGTCTTTACTATGAGCTGTTGTGGATTATTAACTGCAAAAGAGCAAAAGGGAATCTTCTGGGTTGATGGAAATTTTCTGTATCTTGATTATGTTGCTGGTCAGCATTTGTCAAAACTCATCTAACTGTAACTTTACAGTGTGTGCATTTTCTTGTATGTATATTATATTTTTACAAAGTTTATTTTAAAAATACTTTTGAATTACAGTAGTTTCCTCTTATTTTGCTATATCTTCCTCCCTTCTGCTGCCTAAAATCTGTGCATAATAATTAGAATGTTTTTCAAAACAATGAAAGACACGAAGAAGCTTGAACACATTTAACTAGCTTTACAAATCTTAAACAGGTAAATATATATATATATATACATAAAATCACTTAAGTACATAATTTAAAAAAACTGATGGCAAACAAAGGAAAGAATAAAAATATTCAAAACAGGAAAAAATGTAAGTCTGACAGCTGACTTCTTAATGTACAGGATGGGAGCCAGTAAACAATGGGATTATTTCTTCAAAGTGTTGAAAGGAAACAAGCAGCCTCAAATACAATCTGTGACCAGTGAACACAAGCTTGAAAAAGGAAGGCAATAGAACCTTTCTAGACAAACAAAACCTGAGATAATTCTTCATTAGTGAAATAGCACTAAGGGAAATGCTAAAGTGTCTTCTTCAGGCATAAGGAAAGGACTCCAGATAGAAGGATGATAATGAAAGAATTAATAAAGAAGAATATAAAGAATAAAAATGTGATACAGTCCTTTTCTCACTGTGCAGCTTTGCCTTTCTGTGACTTACTGGTGAACATATTCAGTTCCACTAGTAACAGTATCTTTTAATGCACTGATTATATCTGCTTGTTCTATGATGTGTCAACCTTGGTAAACTCTCACTCTAAATAGGTATATTCTCTAGAATGTTAGGAATGTGTATTTGTAAATGCTAACATATTTTAATTATAACCATTTGAAATTGACACTTCCAAATACATAATATATATTTCTATTTTTTCATAAAAATGACATAGGAATTGTACATTTTGGCACTGTTGTGTAAGGGAGGGATTGTTTTAGGGGCCCTGAATGTGATTTCCTCCCATATTAAATAACCTAACACTTTTATTTTTTGAGTCACCTGTAACTTGTTACTCTAGTCAATATGCCCACCTTTCATAGTCCCTCAATATATAATTTGATATTTCTAACCTGCTGTAGAATTGGGAAACAAATAATCAGGCTTATAATTTGCATGTTTACCAAACTGTCAAATACCAGATGCAACATGGATTTTTGGAGCATGGAAAATGGAGGTATATTTCCAAATTCATTTTTTATAAAGTAAGTTTAATTTTGATAACTAAGTTTTTAATATATATTATTCATGAATATGTATGCAAAAATTATAAATAAAATAGCCACCAGAATTATAAGATATATTAGCAAAGAGAATTCAATACTATTTTTAAAAAAATACATTATGACCGAGTAGAATTTATTCTAAGAATGCAATTATGCTTCAATGTTATGAAATTCTTTCATATAATTCAGCAAATTAATACATATAAAAAGGAGAGACATATAATAATTTTACAAATATTAGAAACAGTGTTCAAAGGAATTCAACACCCATTCTTGATTTTAAAAATGTTCAGTAAATTGAGAATGGATAGATGCTTCCTTGACATGATTAGTTCTCAACTCAACATCTTACTTAAATATTGGAAACTTTTCCACTAACATCAAGAACAAGACAAGGATATCCATTCTCCAATACTACTTACCATAATGGAGATATTTACGAATGTAATTTGTCAAGAGAAAACTATTAGAAACATAGAACTAGAAAATAAATAAAATTACCTCTATTTTCAGGTGATATGATAGCATAAGTTAAAGAAACAATGATAAAACTAACTCAAAAAGATAAATAATTCAGTAAAGGAGCAGAAAATGTAACCAACATTAAAAAATCGCATTTATAGGCCAGGCACGGTGGCTCATGCCTGTAATCCTAGCACTCTGGGAGGCCGAGGCAGGTGGATTGTTTGAGCTCAGGAGTTCGAGACCAGCCTGAGCAAGAGTGAGACCCCGTCTATACTAAAAATAGAAAGAAATTATATGGGCAGCTAAAAACATATATATATAGAAAAAAAACTAGCCGGGCATGGTGGTACATGCCTGTAGTCCCAGCTACTCGGGAGGCTGAGGCAGGAGGATTGCTCGAGCCCAGGAGTTTGAGGTTGCTGTGAGCTAGGCTGATGCCACAGCACTCTAGCCTGGGCAACAGAGTGAGACTCTGTCTCAAAAAAAAAAATAATCACATTTATAAACAATAACTAGTTAGAAGTTATAACGGAAGGCAAACTCCTATTTACAACATCAGTAAAAAGGTAACATACTTAGGAAAGATAAACCTTCCTAAAGAAACCATTAAAACACACACCTGTGAAGGATACAAATAGACTTGAACAAAGAGAAATGCACCTCTTGCTCTTGGATTTAACAACCTGACATCGTGAAAATGCTAGTTATGCTTGCATTTATTTATAATTTACTGCAACCAATGAATACAGGTAGCTGATTCTAAAGTTCAAATGGAAAAGTAAGCATGCATGAATAGCTAAGAAAATCCAAACAAAGAAGATGAAAAAGGAGGGTATCGTATTTTAAAATTTACTATAATGCCTGTAGACTTAAAATAGTGTCGCTGGCACACGGAAGACAGACCAATGGAACAGAAGAAAGTCTCAAAATACTCCCAGGAACATGTGGAAATTTATCATTTAAAAAAGGTGCTATCTTAAACTTTATATGTAATAATGCTATAAATTATAACAGAGTTTCTCTGAGTTTCTGAAATGTTTCTAAAACAATTTTATGTATATAAGAGGACTGAACAAATGAATAAATTCTCACTGTCAGAGAAGGGAGATAAAAATATAGAATGCCAGATCTTAACTGTACATTTTCAACAAAAAAATACACCCATATGAACGTCACCTCTTGCCTTTAAAGGCAACTTTTTCTTCCCCCTGAAGCAACTTGCTACTGTTATTTTTTCATCATAGATTTATTTTGCCTGAAATTACACAATATGTATTGTTTGCTGTCTAGCTGTTTCACTCAGTACAATGTTTATGAAATTCATACAGGGTGTGTTATTCAGTAGTTCCTTTATATTGCTGCATAGTATTCTGCTGTAGGGATGCTCTACAATGTGTTTGCCCAGTTTTCCATTGGTGGACTTTGGAGTTATTTCCTCTTTTGGGACTATTACAACTAAAGTGTCTATGAACATTCTTGAACAAATACATTGTATATTTAGTTTATTTTCTTTATTAGGATTTAAATATCATCTCTTTGCATGTTTTAGTGGTAGCTCCAGGGATTATAGTATGCATGTCTAACACATCACAATCTATTATACTTAAATACTGCACTACTTTTAATAAAGTAAAATATAAAATGTTTGCTACAAAAATATATATATATAGAATGGGGGTAAAAAAGGAAAAATTCTACAGTGTTTGATTAGAATTAGAGATAGCATAGATGTATAGACATAGATGCAGATATAATTATAGATGTCAATGTTTTTCAGCTTTATCAACTAAAGGCAGTGATGACCAATAGAAACAAACATACCTAGTATGTAGATCCTGGCATCTAAACACCATTGCATTTTTCTCTAAAAGGAACTAGTGACTTTTCGAGAAATGCAAATTCTAGCCTTGGGGCAAGAAAATTTTTAGGTGTTCTTGAAACACAAAATTGTGGTGTTATGCTAAAAATTAAGGGAGTGGTCAAAATCTGACAGGGTCTCATTAAAATGACACAGGAATCAGCTTAAAGGGGCTTTCTCTTGTCCAAATTTGGATAATATTGAGCATCAAACTGAAAACTATCAGTAATGTATTATGACATATTGAAATGAATTTGGGTTGATACACAAAATGGAAGAACAAATGTACAAATGAATGAATGAGAGGTATAGGAAGGGAAACTCTTATTTATAGAAGAATGGCAACTAATAATGTAGAAGATAACACAGAATATGAAAATCTTCATTTTGCAATTATCATAGTTATAATTGATTCTGCAATGAATCATCAGTGGATGCTAAAATCATTGATTAAAAGATTATTAGGAATCTTTCCCTGACGTAGAGGGAAAGATAACTTTATAAGGAAGAAATCTGGGGTCTACTAACTTAGAAAAATATCCAACTTAATATTACTAGCAGAGAGTCAAACTGGTATCATTTGCCTTTTTTTTTTTTTAGAAATTACTTAGAATGCATCATCATCTATATAGCATTTCCTCCAAATGTGTTTAATCTAAATCTAGTCATGAGGAAACAACCACATAAATTCAAAACGAGGAATATTCTGAAAAACAACTGGCCTGGACTCGTCATAGAAAGAGATATTGATGAAGGTAGGTGAAAGGTATATGAGTGTTTATTAAATTATTCTTGCAAATTTTCTATAGTGAGGGAACATAACATAAAATAAATTCTCAAAAAAAAAAAAAAACTCCAAAAAGGACAGATAAGCCCTGAGTAGAATGCTTAAAGTAGACTCACATAAATCAAATGCACAATGTTTCATGTATGCTTAGCCCCATACCATTTCAGGGGTGTTTGTTTTCTGGCTTTCCGCTGGGTTGCAGGTAGAAAATTTGTTGAATTGCTAAATGAGAGTCTCAAATATGATTAAACAATAGCCATAAAAAATAAGAGGCATATATATACATATATATAATAAATATATCCTTAGTTGCATAGCAAAACAAGATTATGAAATGTAATTGATAACCAGAAAATGTTACAAAATCTAAATTGTAAAGAATATTTTCTACGTTGTGGCCATAGAGCATTTTATGGATACCATTGCTTTGAATGGAGAAATTCCCACCTCATTCATTCCTCTTCTCCAAGGTAGAAGCCAGAACTCTCTCCTCCACATTCCCTTTTAGGTGGGGCACAGGCATGTAACTTGGGTTCTGCCAATCAGATACATCCATGAAAGTCTTTGATTTGTAATGGCTCCATGTGGAAAGAGAGTATGCAGAATTCACTGTTCAGTGAGTGGGGCAGAAGAGGCATCTCTCTTTTGATGCAAAGAATGAAAAAGCTTGTTTCATCTTTCCACCCGCATTTTCATTGCAAGGTCTGGGCTGATGTGCAGCAGCAGATGTGTGTGGTTTGGCCACTCGTCCTCACTGTATACCTTCTACCCTGACTCTCTGGGTCTCTAAGGAAACTGGTGAGCTTCCCAATTTCCTTTAACAAATTCCACTTCTGTTTAAATTAACTAGAGTCTATTCTGGTTTTGCTACTGAGAACCCTGTCAGGTATGACCCTACTAGCATCCAGATTTGCCATCTCTCATGGAATCTTAGGATATTCTAGATTAGAAAAATGTTACCCTTATTAGAATTGTTTCCACCATTTTTACATCTTCATATTTAATTAACCCAAATACTTACATATTATGAGCAGTGATGACAAGATTTATTTTGTTAAACATGAAAATATGAGGCATATCATAATGTCCACAGGACCATGACTTCATTTTTAGAAATGGGCCAACCTGGTGGTTCTTGGATTATGGAAACATTTCCAAATACCTGTCAGTGGTCTTTTAGTTTGTCAAAACCTCAATCACATCTGGAGATTTTGAGAGATTGAATCCATGTGTTTCTAATTTACATTGAGTCAACTCATCCAAGTGAGTCTCCAGGATGATAAAATAATGTCCAACAAGGCAAGGACTCTGTTAATGAATTATTTTGCTGGTTATATATTCTTGACTGTAGTATCTCCAACCTCAGAGATTTGGAAATAAGTTCAGAACTTGGCTCAGTGATTTTCCTTGCTTCAATATAAATTTCATCTGAAACTGAGCTGTGGCAATACCTTGTGGTACTTGTTTCCTTTGTAGTCTACCCATTCCTTACTTTGTGTGTAACTGAAATGCAATCTGAGTTCAGGATGCCCTGGCAGCACTGATAATGAGCTGGACTCATTTTTCCTGGTTTAAAGTGTACATGACAGGGAAATGTCCATGATTTAGGTCTACACTGGTACTGACAGAGTGCAAAATAATTTTTCCACTCCATCAGCTGCATTTGCTTTGGATTTAAGCTGAAGGACACAGTTATTAATGTGTGGCAGAGAATGTTAAGATTTTTGTCTTTCTTGACTAAACTCCCCAACTCCCCCCACCGACTGGTGCCAACCCATCTGTCCCAATTAAACTCTATTGAATTAAGTTTGTTAATTCAATAAAACAATTCATGATCCACTGGAAGTATTTGGTTTCCATGGCATGGAATTCACAGTCTCCACATTAGTATATGTCTATCCCAGGATGCTGTGTGCCCTCTCCCAGGAGTTTCTATTCTTGGAAGAGATGTTAGAATGGTTGTTTGGGGTTGAGATCATAATCTGGGGCAGAAGTTAACCCCTTGGAAATATATTTTTATAGAAACTTTATTCATTTTCAACAAAAGTGCATTGAACCCTAGTGTGCCCAAGGGACTGTGCTAGACACTCTCGTGGATATCATATACCTCTCTCCCCTTCTTCACTATGTTCCAAACTTCTTGATCTTATAGTTTCTCATCTCTGCAAGGTCTTTCTTGCCTAAGACCTACACACGTATTGTTCACTCTGCCTAAACCCACCCCCTACCCTTGTCTATCTTCACAAATAGATACATTCTATTCCCAGATGACACCTTATCCTTAAGGCCTCAGACTAAATGTACCTTTCTCAGAGAGCCTTTTTCTCAATGCCCAATGCAAATTCTCCCTCCTAGCATCCTCTGCTTTCATCTCACATCATAATTTGTGATTAAATATTCATTTGATTGTTTTCTTGTTTACTTTCTCTCTCCTGCAAGAGTGTAGGCTGCACAAGGGCAAGGACCAAGTCTGTTTTGTTAACCACTGTGCACCTGGTGCTGCTGGCACGAGGTCTGGCACAAGGGTGTACTGCACATGACCCATTGGGAGAGTTGCCTGTTCTCATTGTGATCTGATGGACAGTGCGCTTCATTAAACATATTAATAAGTTAGTATGTTTATGCCCAACAGAAGAATCCAATAAAGAAAATACATAGCTATCTTTCCCTATAAGTAGTTATTCCTATGCAGATTAGTCTAAACAGATATTTCCTGGCAATCCTTTCAGACATTCCCGTGAACTTGGGCCAAACAATAAAAGTCATGAACTTTCTCCCACTGAATTCATTTGTGCTTATATTATGTCCACTCCAGAGCAAGAGGAATGGAAGTGGTTTTTCATTATTGGGAAATTTTTTAAAATGCAATGAGTAAGCCATTGTTTTTATATTATTTTCTATTAATCGTCTTTCTGGGTGCTTTATTTCTCTATTCCTCGCTGTTAACTATACTTACCAGAAGTGAATAAGCTTCCAGTATTTCTATGCATGAGCTAAGAGAAGAAAAAAAAAAAGACCAGGCATAGTTTCAAATTGTTCCAGTCATCTATCCTGTTTGGGTGACCTGCATTCTTTCAGTCTACTGGTAAAATGTTAACCATGCCTGACTGAATGAAAATGGAAGACAAGCATTTAAATTCCATGTTTTAATGAATCGTGAGGAAATAATAGCCAACAAGGGGAAAAATCTGGTATTTCAGAGAATTGAGGGCTCCATGTCTTTCTTGTTGATTTTTTGAAGTTATCCCCTAAGGAAGGAAACCCTCTCCAATGACCTTTCATTGGTATTTTTTTGTGCCTTAACCTGTCCACTCTGCTGCCCTGTGTGAGATGGGAATTGGGATAGTTGAGCAGCCCCCTGGGATGGCAAGGAAAAGCAAGCACACTGGAGGCTCTTCAAGGATCCACAGCACTGTGGACATCAGAACACAATGAAGAAAGGGCTCTACATTCCATTCTCCGAAACAGTGTGGGGAAGAGACAGACATGGGCAAGGATATCTGTTTTTGTCTCCACTGTCAACAAAGTTTTAGAATTTGCCCAAAATTTAAATACTTTTTTATTTTTAATCCTACAATCAACCCCTTTCGTGACTCAAAATTTTTCCCAGCCCCATGCAGTACACTCTATTTAGAAAACCTGATGCCCTACTAAGTGCTGGGCATTATATTTCCCTCTACAAAGATGAATGGAACAAACAATGGCTCCTGTCCTGGGGGAGCTTGCTGCCCTGCAGTGGGGTGAAAACGGGACTTGCTAAGGGGGCTGGACTTACACTGCAATGCATTTGAGTGCCATGATGGAAGCACACTCAATATGCCATGAGAATAGAGAGAAGAGATTCCAGGTGGACTTTTTTGAATGTTGTGAAATGAAAATGGTTCCAGTTGCATCTAGCACTGATCAATTTATTTATTTACCTACTGTGTCTGTGGTTTCTAAGACTAACCCCAGATTCTGTAATTCACTGGAAGGATTCACAGAAGTCAGTGTGTAGTCATATTCATGGCTGTGATTTATTATAGTGGAAGAATACAAAGAAAGATCAGGGAAGGGAGAAGGTGAATGGGACAAAGTCCATAAGAAACCAGGCTTCCAAGGTCCCTTTCCCAGAGACTCACACGGGACACACATAATTCTTCCAACAGTGAATTGTAGCAACAGGTGTAAAATGTTGTCTACCAGGGATGCTCATTAGAGACTCATTGCCCAGGGTTTTTATTAGGGACTGGTCATGCAGGCACCTAGCAAGTACCAAAATCTCAGATGCCAAGAAGGAAAACAGGTATTCAGCTATGCAGCACAAACCACATTGTTTGTATAAATGGTTTAGGCACAGTGAGCCACTGTTATGAGTTCTGGGAATAGTGGGAGCCCTCCCAAAATGCAAGTTTCCTGATGCCAATCAAGGGCCAACCTGGCAAGCAGGTCTTTTTGTGGATAGCAGTGTCAGGCCTGCTACATTAACTTGTTTCTGCACAACTATCCACTTATTTGATTACATGTGTGTGTCTATATATCTAGGAAGAGGAGTGGCTGTTGAATTTGTCTTATAGGTTCAACTCATGTTGAAAAATATTGGATCTTCCTTTTTGAATAATATAAAATTAATCTAATGCTTCTTTTTAGTGGTATGCTGGAGCCTCTTGCTGCCTGCATACAGGAACCAATTGTTAAATCTCCAGGAATTTTTGTGAGCTACACTAGCTTAAAATCACCTATGGCAGGAAAATTTACACCAAAGAAATTGGCAAATACTACAAATCAGGGCTTCCCCCACCTCCGAGGAGAGCTGGTTATCAAACATTGACCAGCATACAATTGCCCATTTATGTGTTGCAAAGGAAAGAGTGAGAGAGTAAAAAGAATAAATTTTTACAGCTAAGAAGTAAAATCCTTACTCACATTTATTTATTCATTCATTTAATAAATGTGAAATGCAGAAAAAGCTCTGTAGCCAAGTTCACTGCCTTTACAGAACTTACAATCTAATGGAAGAGACAGATAATAAACACAAACATGACAGGGCAAATTATTCTCACATTCATTTATAATTTCCTTCACTCCCATAGAAGACTCAAAAGGAAGAATAGTATTTTTTTCTTCTCCTACTCTGAGAAGCTGTATCTGTGTCTGGGCTCTCCAATTTTTAATAAAGATGATGGTGCAAGGTTTCCTGAAGACAATCTCCCTACCACCAACAAATGAATGAACAAGCTTTTATTGGAGAGTAAGGGACAAATGAGAGAGGCCGCTGCTGAGAATGGAGAAGCAGGACTGGCTTTCCCACAGGGAACATGTGCTGGTTTGTGTGTCTTTTTTAATCTGGGGAAGGCTGTGTAACTTGGGGTCAGGGCTGGGAGGCTGGGAGGTTGGCCACCAGCTATGGCGTGTGTTGAGATGTGTGCATCCCTCCTATTCCTGTGAACCATGTGGACAAATGACATGCTTGGAGGAGTGACAGGGGCCCTGAAGGAATGGCACATGGAAGCCAGAGGGGCCGCGCTAGGGGGAGGAGCCTTGGAAGCCAACTAAAGATGCTCATGCTCGCAGGCAGCAAGGAGCAAATGGCCACATTTACAGAGCTCTTGCAATGCTCTGGACGCTGTTCCAATCCTTGTACATGCTTTAACACTTTCAATCCACACAACAGCCCTGTGAGGTGGGTATCATTTTGTACAAGAGGAAACTGAGGCACAGAGAAGGTAGGGAACCTTCCCACACAGCTAGGAAGTGTCAGTTTTACATTTGGTTAGTTTGGCCCCAGAAGCCATCGGGCTCACCAGTCCATTCTGCGGCCTCATTGAATGGACACACCCACTCTAAATGGACCACGCAGTTGAGACAACAACCATTTGCACAGCAGTTATCTTGCTTGGAGGGCGAGCGCCCCTTTCTCTATTTTCAGAATACTACTTAAGCCCCTAAATTTCAAGACAGCCCTGGGAATGGAGGGCCAAGCCATGAATTGTGACGGAGATTGAATTTCTTGCTTCCCTGACAAATAAGGGCTTAAAACCAAATAGAACCAGTTCCCTGCTGCTCTGCCATAAAGGAGAGCTCCCAGGCCAGAGGCTGAGACATGACACGTAAATGAGCAGCTCCAGTCTCAGATAAGGTGCTAAGGCCTTTCTCCATGCTCATCTCGCTACCTGTCCCTTGTCTGAGGCCACCTCTGAGAGAGATTTCTTCTCTAAAAGTCTGCAGTTAGGAAGCGAAGGGTGCAGCACTGACGGAGCACTCAGCCCCCCAGCACCAAGCCCCCTCACCCCCGGCTGCTCAGTTCACTCTGCTCCCCGGGACTGTGCAGGGCTTTTCTCAATCGGTGAACATGTCTTCATCAGAAAGTCTTTGGGGCACTGACAAGGGGAAAGGTATGACCCAAACTAGAGCATGATGGAGGGGAGCAATTCAAATACCATGCACATAGGTCCTAGGCAGGGAGGAACATGAGAAGGAAGGGGCGTCCTCGGTGGTAAAACTAGCAACTGTGGCCAAGGTTCACATGCTTTCCTCTCCTACTACCTGATTGTTCATTTTTCTCTTGTTCAAATGACACTCAAGGCTCAGGCCAGGCCAGCAACACCAGTACCAGTGCTCAGAGAGGCATCAAGGAAGGTTATCGGTTGGTCAGTCTTGCCACATTCATCATCCCCCGGGCTTTCACTGTCCTTGGGAGTACTTGACTTAAGTTGTACCTGCTTTCAGAGACTGGAAAGAAACATGAATTCAGCCCAGCCCTCTCCCTATCCATCTCATTTTTCATAAGGCGCTGAAAGAACCACCGTAAGTTTTTGGTTACATAGATTAGATTTTCTTTAAAATGAGGATTAATTATTATGGTCAGCATATTGTGAATGCATTGGAAACATACGGTCTAAAAAGTTAAGCCTTTCCATAGTTATATGTTCTCTGAAAAGATAAAGTGTAACGTAACCTGCCTCAGTGGTCAGCCTGGTGTGATATGATTGTGAAATTGATCTCTCTCTCTATATATATATATCTGAAGAATGCTTAGAGGTTCTCCCTGCCCTTAGGAATCTCATTGGCCCTCTGAGTTTCTTTTTTGTCTTGCTGACTACCCCGGGAGCCTGCTGCAAGCCCTCAACAGGGAAGGATGCTCACGTAGTATGTCATTTTGAAGAAGTCAGTTGCAGTCGCAACTGCATTTGCTAGGTTGGTAAATTGTCTGTGTGAGTTTTGTCCCTTTCCGTGCAATTCTCTCAGAGACCCTCTTGTCTGTCTGAGATTCCGAACAGAAAGCTATGAATTCAACATACGTGCTTTGAAAATATATTCTCAAGAAAACTGCTCCTTGGAAGCTGAGTCTTCTAAAAATTCTTTAATATTTCTTTCTCGCATTTGTTCAATACAAATAAATTGTATAGCGGAATATAGTAATGAGACTACAAGTAGAGAATATTTTTCTCAAAATGGCCAAAAACGGTTGGGAGGAGTTTGTTCCTATCACATCTATTCTTTGCCTCCTGTGTTGCTTTCTTCTCATCTTTTGGCCAAATAAATAAAGTACACGGAGAATCATTCTTTCAAGTTTCCTTTGCCGGAACATTTTCCTGGAATCGTTTTCCTTTCCATTCCACAAACCTACTAACAAAAGTCTCATAATAGTGAGCAAATATTCCCCTCCCAAACTGAAATTCTGCTATTTTCATTCCCGCTTGCCAAAGCCAGTGTGATTTGAGCATTCCTCTTCACTTAATATCAATCCCCATCAGATAACCATGAAATGAATAGAGGCTGCAGGTCAGGAGGAATGCTAGCAATGCAGATAAAGTCCTCAGCACTGGCAGCTGCGAATTAATTCAGCCAGATCACAGCCGGGAGAGTGGCTGTCAAAGGAAGCAAAGGGGGCTGGGGGACTTGGCCACAGTGCCTGCAACTCACAGTGCCTTCCCCTAGGCCAAACAGCCTGGCATTTCATAGCTAGAGTCATCAGGAGTGAGACAAATTCCATTGTCCTATCTGGACCATAGCGAATCAACCCCCTGTGGCTTTTAGAAAGGGAAATAGTCACGTATTTTCACTGTAGGAATGAATTAAAGTAACTACGAAGGAGCCACTGACCTAACTAGGGGACATTGAGAAAAGAGTCAGTTGACCTCTTGAGCCATTTCATTTACTGGTTTCAGACTTAGAATTTCATAGCCTATTAAGTCTGGTAATGCAAGAGGCAGAGCAATTTTTGCTTGAATGTTCCACAGTAATCACAACCTATTGCCTGTTTTAGATTGGCAAGGGCCCTGAGAGAACACGCAAACAGAGCCTCGGGGAATTTAAGTTCTAATCTTATCCCTCTGTTCCGCCTCCTCGGAATAGCCTGCTTATTGGCTGGAATGTACCTTCCCCATCAGCAAGAACCCACTATTTTGAGCTTCTGTGCTCCGTGGCCAATCTCAGCTCAATTTGTGTTGTTTTGTGTCCTCTGCTAGTCGTTTTGGGCTGGGGAACAGTTAGTGTATTCCTGACCTTGACCAGTAGATGGAGGCATTTTTGACCGTGTGACACCTTTGGCTCCCCAGCCCTGAAAAGACCAATCTTTGATTTCTAGGAAAAGCTGAGAAGCTGAGTCACCAGACCCTTTGACATAAAATCTTTTTTTGTGTATGGAATGTATTTCCATATTTAAAAGGTGTGAATATTTTTAGATAAACAAAAAGAAGTAATTTGGAAATGATGAGAGTTTACTTTCAATAGCAACAACCCCCTAGTTCTCTTAAATCCCTCACACTGTTAGTTAAGCAATGTAAAATGAAGACCATGATTTATAATAACTTTTCGCTTAGAGTTGATATAGTTCTCCTTAAATCCCAAAGTGGAATATAAACCTTCCATCTTTAACCAAAGGCTAGTGGGAGGGAAGGGTTTAACATATGTACTCTGCCCAGCTGGCAGGGAAATTGGACTCTAAAGCAAACTATCATCCCACCGAGACCAATTATGGTATCTTCTTAACCTATGCTTCTTAAGGTTGATAGGTTTTAATTCATAAAACATAGACTGTATTTGAGAAGAAAGTCAAAGATATTGTAGGTTATTACTAATCATCGGGAGTGACTCAAATATGGAGCAATTATGTGTCTCGACATAGCTGATAAGTGGATTGATACTGAAACTGAAATATAATCACTCTCTTACTCTGTACCTCCTGAAGCTGAAACCCAAGGCATGTTCGAATAAAGCCTTGGATGACTTTCCTGTCACTGAAAGAAATAAAGTTTGCAATCCATACTCTGAGTTATACCAGAAGAAAGACTGGCAGCCATTAATGGTATTATATGTCTTACACTAGGGCATTCTCCAGCAAAAGTTCCAGGACTCTGTGATAGCTAAAGGTGTCCCAGGGGCACTGTGGGGCATTTGCACATGGGTCAACTTAGAAACTTTGCTGATAAACTCTCCTAAATACATTCTGTTCAGACTAGTTCAGATAGTTAGATAAATAGATAATCTACATGTAATATTTATATATATAATAGTTTACATATATATTCATACACAAGCACACACAGAATGAAAGGCCACATAATCACACAAAAGAGCAAGCATCAGACAAATCCAAATTTACTAATTTCATCTTGTAATTTTAGAGCTTGCCTCAGGTAATTGCTCCAACCTTAAAATAGAGAGTTGTATGACAAATAAGTGAAAGTATATTCTACTTTCTATTCTACTACTGATTTTCTTCTCCAGGCCCTGCTGATCTCAATTTCTCATTTCAGAGACAAATTTCTTGAAGAAGTTGTTTAACTCTATTCCTATTTCCTCACATCCCACTCTTTCTTCAACCTACAGAAATCTAACTTCTTCCCCTTTATACCCTGACAGTTCTTTCACAAAGCCGACCAGTGGCCTAGACATCCCTAAATCTAATAGAAACTTTTCAGTGATTATTTGACCTCCTGCCAGCATTGGACATTATTACTTCTTTTTCAAAACAATCTCTTCTATTGCCTTCTGTAGCACACACTCCCCTGGCATCGCTCCATGCCGTTTCCTCACATCTCAGAATTAGATCCTTGGTCTTTTCAAGGATCTCTCCCTAGGCCATTTCATCCACTTCTGTAGGTCCACTTACCACCTATATACTGATTTTTCATCTTAAACCTAGATGTCTCCTATACATGGACATGTACTTAAAATATGTAACTATGGTGTTTTTCAAACTATAGGTTTCAATTCATTAGTGGGTTTGAAATTAGTTGTATGAATAAAGACAAATATTTTAAAATTAAATATAAAATAGAATAGAATAGGAAATACCAAAGTGATTCATACTTAGGTAATTATCTTTTCATGAAACTTTTTTGTTCATTTGTGTGGAGTGTGGGATTGTGATGTTAAAAATATTTCTTATTCTGGGTCATGGTCAAAAACATTGGAAAGATACTAGTCCACTGGACATCCCTGCATATATATTACAAAGATAATCCATGCAACACATGTTCAAAAATGTTTATCTTTAATCTTCTCATCTTTAACCAAACACCTCTTTCCATTCCAGAAAATCCTATTTCTAGTTCATTGAGCTAGTTACCCAAGTCAGAAACCAGCAAGCAGCCTTGAAGTAAGCTTCTCCTTCATACCCCACAGACAATCATCAACAAACAGCAAATTTGGCCTCTTAATGTGTTTACAACTCATCTCTCCATCTCCACGGCCAACAGGCCAGATCAGGCCACCAAGGTCTTTCTCATGGACTATTGCAATTGCCTCCTGAGTGAATGAATTAGTAATGAATGACCAGTACATCAGACAAGAAGAAGTAAACATACAACATTATTAAACTTCATAAGCAAAATCAGGGTGTCAGTGCATTTCACCTACCATTACAAAATACTACTAACTGAGTAGCTTATAAACAACAGAAATTTATTTCTTCCAATTCTGGAGGCTAGGAAGTCCAAGATCAAAGCACCAGTAGATTTGCTGTCTGGTGAGGGCTTGATCTCTGGTTTATAGATGATGACTTCTAGCTGTGTCCTCACATGGTATAAGGGGGAAAAAAGCTTCTTTGGGCCTCTTTTATAAGGGAACTAATTCTAATCAGGAAGGCTCTATCCTCATGATCTAATAACCTCCCAAAGGCCCTACTTCTTAATCCCATCACCTTGAGGGATAGGATTTTAACATGTGAATTTTAAGAGGACACAGATATTCAGACCATAGCACAGGGTAATATAAAAGTTGAGATAAATATGCAGATGGTACACTTTTAGCAGACTGTTGAGGGATTTGAACAACACACTTAATGTTTTAAGACTGGTATCAATGAACACTCATCCCTGCATTTCACAGTCAGAGAAATGTCACATAAATTATTGACCTTTTGGACTACGCAATTGACCTAGAATGGTTTTCCTTGAGTTCACAGGAGGATAAGAAACCAGTTACCCAAATCCTGATTGTCTGTAGCAGCCATGAGAGCTGCTTCAAAAAAAAGGTTGCCAGGGATTTGGGAAAATGTTAATGATGCTATGAACTGTTATTTCAGTAGCACCTTGAAACTCATGTTTACCGCTCCTCAAGGGCTACTTTCCCAGGCTAAAGCTTATGTAGATAAAACAGAACATTTATCAGAGCATATGCAATGCAGACCATCTTACTTTCTACCATCAGAATTTACATAGGCAGTTAATTGGCTGAGACTTTATTTTTATTAAGTTTATAAGTGAAAATCCTGACTCAGTCCAAACTGAACTAGCCTGTTCAATTTGGGCTGCACCTCCCTGATAATACTCCCAAATTTTAATTTATAGAATAGTAAACATATTATTAGGTAAGAGGAAAACGAAGAATGGTTTGCTAATGGTAATCAGCAGTAACATCACACTGAATTCATATTTGGATGCATTTTGCAACCTAACTAGAAGATCCGCAAGTTTGTCCACAATGCAATGAAACATTCATTCTATTTCTTCCAGGGAATGCCAGGGTCTAACCAGCTAAACCTGGTGAAGGCAAACCAGGCTTTCCACTCGTGGTTGCCTAGCATACGTTGTGACTCAGCCTGGCAAGGGTTAGTGTCATTTCTGAAGTTAAGTTGACCTTATTTACCTAAACCACAAAGTAAATAAACTGGTGTCTAATAAATCCACAGACTTTCAGAGGATTTATTCATTGAAGGCTCCAGGATCTTCTTAATTTCTATTGTTAATAACTTCTATACATTTATAAAATGGGGGAAATCTGCAGCTGCTCTCTCAAGGTTATTCAAGACAATTGACTCATATAAAAACGCCCAGCTTCTTGGCCACATGACCGACTCTTGCTGAGGACTTTCCACAGAAGAGATGGGAGCCTCAGCCTCGGTCAGGGTTGGAGATGCTGCTCTCCTCTTTCTGGATATGGCCCTTATTTCAGGCCTTTTCCATCTGTAGGACAGACAGAAAGGCTTTGTGAGCAGGAAGTGAAGCCAGGGCTACAAAAGCGTGGAGCCTGTGGAGGCAGGCGTCAGGGGCTGCGGACGTCTGCAAAAAAAGTTGAAAATGAGCCAGCGTGTGAAAAGTTGGGAGGTGTTCTAAAGCTCTCTGAAGACATCAAAAGCCAAGCAGCGTAAGAAAAGGAATAAAAAAATTAAAAAACTGCCATTTTTACAGCCTTCTCAAGATCACCACCAATTCAATTTAACTTGGAAATATTTAGTTGGATTAATGCTATTTGTAACCATAAAAGTAATAAAAGCATATTTTTAGACAAAATAAATGTAAAAGTAAAATAAAACCTTTGAGAAGAGAAATCTTTGATAATGAATATTTGAGAATTACTGTATATCAAGCTATTTGACGATGTTTTCCGCCTGACTAGAGCCAGCAGTAAGTCCAGGCATCCTCAGCACTGTCAGGCACGAAGCTCATTTCTGAGTGTAGCCCGGTGTCTGCATCACACCCTGAACGCTTAGAACAGCAGAGAGAATTTACCCAGAGCCACAGGGGTGGAGCTATGCCTAAGAGTTGCACAAGTGTTGAGATAGACTTAATGTAGACATTCAAAAGTGATCCTAATGTGGGTTTAAAAAATCAGTTTGTGTACAAAGATTTTGGAAAGGCATTTTCAGATGATAGACCTTTCAAAAATCATGGGGTCAGTCGGATTTTTGCCAACTCTGTCCAAACTTCTTAAAGCATCTCACTTTTCTCTCCATGCAAAATATTATAAAATTTAAATTTCCATTAAAAGACTTCTTAAAAGATTTATATTTAATGATCTACAGAGGCACAGCCCAATATGGTAGCCACTGGCCACATGTGTTTAAATTTAAATTAATTAAAATTAGTAAAGTTAAAAATTATGTTCCTCAGTCATACTAGCCACAGTTAAAGTGCTTTGTGGTAGCATGTGGCTGCTAGGTCCATGTTGCACAGCACAGAAAAAGAATGTTTCCTATATTGCTGAAAGTTATATTGAACAGCTCTGATCTAAAGGAACTTTCTTTAGTGTGTTCTGCAGTTCACTAACTCTGGCTCTTATTAGGGGTAATGTACAGGGAGTTCTGAGTTAAACACGTTTTTTTCTTTCTTGCTGGCTTTTTGTCCGGGGGAAAGAGGTTGGTGCCTTTATTATGCTGATAAGAACTGTCAGTTTTCAAGTGGAGGCTCTGGGATTTAGAGGTTTCCCAAACCAATTTAGATATCAAACTATTTTATTGTGGAGTAACTTCCAGGACAGTATTCCATGGAACAAACTTTGGGAAATGTGGATCTGTGGAGTAAGTAGGTTGACATCCTATACTATGCCTTACTCACCTCTGTCTACTGTTCTGTGCCCAGAATAAATGCTTTACACTTGGTAGGTATGCGCTGTTGGCTTAACTGAACCAAGTGACATGGCCAAACCAAAGACAAAGACAAAGTGGTAAACAGACGTAGAATGAGAGCTATCTAGTTTTTGGACTCCTAAACCAATTGCTTCTCCACTGGGGCTACCACATAAGATAAAACCATTGCTCTTCTATGCTCGAGTACAAATAACTTTTTAATTTCTACATTTGGATTCACTTTTCTTTGGGGGGTTTTTTTGGGGTTTTTTGTTTTTGTTTTTGTTTTGAGACAGGGTCTTACTCTGTTGTCCTGGCTAGAGTGCAGTGGCATCATCATAGCTCACTGCAACCTCAAACGCCTGGGCTCAAGTGATTCTCCTGCCTCAGCCTCCCCAGTAGCTGGGACTACAGGCATGCACCACCAAACCCAGATAATTTTTCTATTTTTTGTGGAGACAGGGTCTCCAACTCCTGACCTCAAGCAATCCTCCTGCCTCAGCCTCCCAAAGTGCTAGGATTACAGGTGTGAGCCATTGTACCCGGCTGGATTCACTTTTCTGATGTACACCATTTTAATTTTTTAGACGGGGAAAGCAGGAAATATTCTAAAAGTTATATTATCCTTAATTATTAATTAACTTGCTAAATTAAGTTTGGTTGAAGTTTACTTAAAACTCCAGTTTCACTGGAAAGGAAGGAATCTATAGGCCCCCCAAACCCTTTATCTTCCTAGTATTACAGTTTGGACAAGTTCTAATGAGATTTTGGTTTAACTTAAATTTTCTTTTTAGTGACCTCTCTTACCAATGGCTGGCTGGGGCCAGGGAGCAAGAGAACATCCTAGGGAAACCACAAATCCTTCTTTCAAAAATCTCTTTAATATATTAAGGCTTATTTTTCTTTTAACTAGACCCTCCTTAAAATCTTGGCACCGTAGTTGTTCTAAGTCTAAACAGGATACATGCACTGAGACCCTTGTGGGATGAAGAGAAATGAGGGTGAGAGGAAATTGCCTTGACCTTCACAGAGGCCAGATGCTAAGCAAACTCTCCACGGACCTTCCTGCTTCTAAGTCTGCTCTCCCCTCCTTATCTCAGATGTCGTCCTCTTTCCCATCCAAAGACCCATCTTCTCCTGGAGACTTTACCTTCCCCCTCTTCTGAATGCCTATAATGTTCACCACTGGACCTTGTACTTAGCATGGTCCTTGGTTTTCCTTCACTTGGATACATATTTTTATGCCATGTTCTGTCTCCCAGATGATCTGGATGGCTCTTTACAGCAGAAGTAAGATTTATGTTTCTTGAGCACTTAGAACAGTGTCGTGCAAGCACAAAGTGTTCAATAAATAACAGCAAAATTATGATGCTGCAAGTACATATTTTTTAGGTGCATGCCAAGTAGTGAAAATACTATTACATGCACATAGATGAGCTTGTGCATGGACACACACACACCCACACACTGCTTAGAGTAGATTAGTTATACCTATCAGTGAAATTTCCTTTACTTGAAATTGTCTAACTTAGAATTTGTGGTAAGACATATAATAAGGAAGAACTTTGCAAATTATGGAATAGCAAAAATTATGTTTTTATAAATTTAATCTATGTAAAAGAACAAATCATTTTAAGATCTTTAAAGATACCTATTCACATACCAGCCATTTTGATAATGCAGAAGTTAGATAAACTAGAATTTACTAACTCTATTTTTCGATAGTATTTTTTATTGAGATGCATAAAATTCATAAATGTTTGAATGAATTCAAAATTTAGCATTTTAAAGTGTAGGTTTTAGTATATTTACCATGTCGTACTATCACTACCACTCTTTAATTCCAGAACTTTTCTATCATCCTCTTCTAAAAAATATCCCATAATAGTCCAATTAGCCCCAATTTGCTCCCTTCCACCACCCCCTAACTACTAATCTACTTTCTGTCCATATGCATTGCCTATTCTGAGCATTTCATACAAGTGAAATAAGTATGTAGCCTTTTGTATCTGATTTCTTTCTCATAACTTGATGTTTTCAAGTTTCATCCATTTTGTAGCATGTGACAGTATTTCATTTTTTATAGCTGAAAAGTATTTCATTGCATGGATGTACCATACTTTGTTTATCTGATGAACATTTGGGTTATTTATACTTTTTAGATATTATGAATAATGTTGCTGTGAACATTTGCATACAAGTTTTTTTGGGACATATGTTTTCAAATCTCCCAGGTATATACCTAGGAGTAGAATTTCTGTGTTCACACTCTTTTACTCTTCATGTAAATTCTTGAAATTATGCACTTTTATGTCATTCTTATATAATCACTAAAAAAGATTCCTGAGAGATTTCTGTTTGCTAGTGTGTTGCTAACCAAGTGATGGTTCTGAGAAGGCATTTATTTTAAAATAGTCTAATTTAGACTAATTTCTGCAGACTGAAGTCACTTAGTTTCCTGACTCTGCCGGAGCATGGCCTAGGAGGACTTAACCTCCCACCATTTCAACACAGCAGGTCTCCCCAGAGAGATACGTAATCTGGTTAGACCAAGATAGTGTAGGCCAAGTCCCCTAGCCAACTTCCAACCAGATGGCAGCACCTCAGACCTTTCTAATAGAAATTCCAGGGCCAACACTGCTGTCCTCCCGTCTTTCTTAGACTCTGCCTCTTGAGTGACTAGAGCTCCATGACTAAGTGACAGGCAAAATAAACACCAGTCCACCATTTGGCACAGAATCTTTTGGGGAACACTGCTCTGCAATGTGCAATAAGGCTTGTGTAGGACAGGTGGGTAGAGCCACTCCTTAATTTACCATGACAGGGAGGGGGTATCGAGAACAGAGAGGTGGAGATTGCTATAAGGGACCTGGCAGAAAGAATCCTCCTAGACAGTGCGTATGGGAGTAAAACTGCCCACAACAAAGCTCCTATTTCCCCTCTAAGTAAGGCTAATGGCTGATTTGGGATGAAAAGATGTAAATGGTCTATAAAGAGAGGGCCCCTAGGATGAAAACGTATAGCCTATTTCCAAGCTTATAAAAACAAATTTGCTCATATTGGCCTACAAATGATTTAGCAATGCTTTTCAGCCTAGAGATATAAAATCATTTTAATAACTCGCAGCCAGCATTGTTTTATGAAATGGAATAGAATAGTGCATTCCCCAGGTAGCAAGAGTAAGTATTGTTTCTTCAAACTTTGTCTTAGTTGTCCTCATTGCGTGTGTGACTGTGTGTGCCTGTGTGTGACACATGGACATGTGCACCCACAGCTGGACAGTAATATAAAATGCATTTCTTCCTCTGGGTCACCCTCAGAAATATTTGAAAGCCACACCTCTACAGAAATCTTCAGTTACTTTTTCTTGTTTCCTGTTAGCTATGGGCATTTGCAAACATTTCTGAAAATTTTCCTGGCTTATATATAAATATCCTATTTATTTCTGAAGCAGAGGCTAATTTCCATTTTGATCATTCTCCTGCAGCCAAAAGTTATATAAGAGGCATTTGTGGTATCTTTTATGTGAAAAACCAGATGAGGTGTGCTATGGTATGTTGGAAATAAAGATTTCTAAAATTGCTAAATGTTTTTTGAAAGAAAACAGAACAATCAATCTTTTCTACCACCAGGAACATTCCAAACGGGCTTAAAACATTGTTTTGAAGGTGTGACTAAGGAAGCCAAAGAAATTAGCAAACAGCATGAGAACAGGTGCTACCCCAAAACATTCCATGTTTTGTCCAGAAAACTCCAATCTGCCCTTTATGTACATTTTCGCCATACAAAATAAATGGCCTCCAAGCAAAAGTCTTAACATACATGTCTCCTGAGGAAAGGGAGAATGTGTAGATCTCTTTTTAATAGCATAAAAAGGGCAGTAAAACCCATGAAACTTTCATTAGCACTGCCACTAAGTTTCCTGTTTGTAATAAATATCCATTTTGTGGATACCGAAAGAAGGAATGTCCAGTTGACCTCTATTAACACACTTTCTTTCCAACCTCAATTATCACACCAACTCATGTGGGACATAAATCTATACAAGCCATCAAACCTTCACAATTGTAGAGCAATCACATAAATGAACATTTTTCTTGTGAAGGCTCCAGTTGTACTTGTTCTGGAGCCAGTATTTCCAGGCTTTGATTTTTATCTTAAGCACTCCTTAACATGCTTAGAAACCTACACAGAAGTCAAGATATTCTTTCCTGCAAAGCCCCACATTAATTCTTCTTTTTCCCATCTCACTCATAGAAACAATCTTCAGTCTTGACTTCTTACTTATATTCCACATTTCCAAATGCTCATAAGAAACTTTCAACTTCGATATCTAGTTGTCCCACCAATTTCAACATTTGCATCATCCAAACTCTTCATCTCTTTTGAGCCTAATGTCAAGATCCTTCCCAACTATTCCCATTTCATATAGGGCTACCATCGTTTCTTCGGGTAAGAAATACAAACAACATTTTGAAACTATTCATCCACCATTTCCAAACTGTCAATAGGATCTGTCATTTCTTCCTTTGAAATGTCATTGAGATTGGTCCTTTTGTCCATTTGTTCTGGGACCACCATACTCGTGATTGTCATCAACTTATACCTGAATTACTGCTATAGCCCCTTTATTCCTGGTTCAGCTGATGAGGAAATTATAGGCAAGAGGAGAACTTAAAACTTTATTAAGAATGTGCTATGTGTCAGACACTATGCTAGTCACAGAATAAACACCATAAATGAATAAGACCCAACCCCTGACAGCAAGTTGCTCAGAATCTCTTGGCTGCTACTGCTAGGCTGATACCAGGCATTCTTAAGCATCACTGTCATCATGTCACCTTTCTCCTTCAGAACTTGGAATGTTTCCTGTATTTCCTTCATTAAATGCAAATGCTTTTGTCTGGTTTTGTGTTTTTTTCTACTTGAAAGGCTCCAATCTGTCCCACCTTGTTCCGCTTTATTCCCTGACACGGCTCATTTTATGCAACAAGCTACACTTGCTACACTGCCACTGCATGTTCCATGCACTTCTTCATTGTCTGGTCACCCTTCCTGAGTCCTTCCTTTCTCTTTTCCACACAAACCTCACCTATTCCTCAGGGCCCATTTGGCAGTCTCCCTTTTCCACCAGGCCTTCAGAAATTCCTGCAAGCCAATTCTCCCCTTCCCAATTCTTATTGTTCCTATAGTTGGAGGACAATTCTACGTTAGGGCACTGAGTGTGCTCTTACTTGTATCATGTGTTTGAAGATGTCCTTATACACAGAACATAGACTTTTTGATTTTCTCTTAAATCCTCAATTCAGCCCCTTACCACCTAGCACTGTGCCAAAATAATAGTGGGCTTAGCTTTCACCAGTTGCACCATTTCATGATTCCATGACTTCTCCTTATTCATCAAGTAGTCAAGGACTGACCACCTGTGCCTGGCTCAGGGTTAGACATTTTGGGTGCAGAAATTTGCAAATGAATAAATCCTGATGCTAAAAATAAATATGTAGTACAACAGAAGAAGCCCAGAGGAAGGAGAGACTGACGCCTTTCTGAAGATTGGAGGAGCCACTTGAAAGGAATGCTCTTTCCTGCCTGGAATATCCTGCCTTTCTTATTTACCTAGCAAGTTCTCCTTATTCATAAGTCTGAGCTCAGAGTCCATCCCTTCTCTGTAGCTACTTTTTCTTAAAAAAAGAAAAAGATAGGTGCTCTTAAAACTATATGTAAAGAACTAACAGACCCAGAAAAGTGTGATAAATCACCCAAATGGTGCATACATTTTATTTATGTGTTTTCCATGAATATTTTTTCTTTCTCTATTTGTTTTAAGTAATTCTGCTTATACATTCTTATTTTAGATTTTATGATTACTAGATATAAAGGGCAATCTTGGACACTGACTCTAGATATGTTAATTAATGAAAAATTATTTGGGTTCTGTGACCCTCCTTGTCTGTCTTTTTTTTTTTTCTTTCTTTCTATTTCTGTCCTTAATTTCTTGAAGGCTCTGAGTGGACATAACAGAGTCTATAAAGGAGATGTTGTATTCTCCACCTTGAACAAGCCCCAAACTGTATGGCTAATCTAGTGAGTATGTTTTGAAAAGGTCTCCATTTCCTTCCCTAGATCACAGGGAAGAAGTGTTTGATCTAACCCACCTAATCTCTCATTTCCAACCAGTTGTGAAAACATGCTCCTCAGGATTTCAGACCACTGGAACAGAAAGGAGTAAATAATCAGGGGGAAGTGGTTAAATATAGATCAGGGTTTAGATTTACAAGACCTCAGTGAGTTGGTCTGACAATTCCTCCACGGAACTCCCCCCAGAGCTGCTCTTGCCAGTGATGTGTATCTCTTAACTTTGACTAACCATTTTCATGTCAGAGCTCTTTATTTTTTCAACCCTCCTAATAATTCAGCTGTTCTGTTTTGCTTTTGAAAAAAGTATAAAAATTCACTATGTCCACTGAAATTAATTCAGTAATTGTTCATCAAATTCTTCTGCCTCAGACATTTAAAAGGTGCCACTGGGGAAACCACACAAAGGACTCAGCTTAAAATATCACTGTGAAGTCTCCATGAACACAAATGGATATACATCCTTTTAATTCTTTTTCTTTTAAAACACTGTCATATAGTACCTGTGTAGAAAAGAGTATAGAAAACAAAAACTCTCCTTCACTGCTGGTAGGAGTATAGAATGCCATTCTCAGGGTACTTTCTAATCATCTGTCAAAATTTCAAACATTTCTACTTTTTTTTCCTTTAGTCATCTTTGTGGAGAGGGACAAATATTTCTACCTTTGATCTATCAATTCCACTGCCATATATGTACTCTACTGGGTTATTCACACGAATAGGCCAACAGTTATGCATAAGAATTTTTATTACAGCATCATCTATAATAGATGGAATTATGAAATATCTATTCATGGGGATGTTTAGATAAAATCCAGCAAACACATCCAATGAAATGTAATGCAACTTTTTTTTTAAATGACACAGATCCATAGGTACTGATATGAAAATGTCTCTAAGATGTACTGTTTAAAAAACAGTTTACAGCAAACTTTTGAGAAATCATTTCTATTTTTAAAAATGCTTTGTAAGAACTTCCATTTCCAATCATAAATATAACAGCAAAGTACAAAGTAATATATCAGACTTACCTTCTCTTTCCTAAATTACTATAAAGATGAACAAAATAGTCTAGAGCAATTCTGCTCAGGAACTTGACAATAGACAATGCCAAGTTGTCAATGATCTTTGAGAAAAGGGAAACACAAGGATAAGCTCCACATTTACCATGGTGTTTACCTCAAGGAACCCTACCAACTACGGTGCAGGGAGGTGCAGATCTGAAGAGAGATCAACATTAAAGGCTTCTGTCGAAGGTGTAATTTGAAGGACAGAGTAAAGGATAGGAGGGAGCTGTACAGAATATATACATTTCCCTTGAATTCTAAGGTGTGCATATACAGTGTGAAACTCTGAAAAATCTTGGATAATAGCTACTGAAGGGCTGTGAGCTGGATGGAAATTCTGGAGACTGCACGATGCTGAGTTATGTGGGAGTTCCAACCAGCCAGAATGGAGAGACATTGCTAAATACCTTGAGCATTCAGTTAAGACCTCATAAAGGACGTATCATAGCCTAGGGCTACTGTACCCCTGCATAAAAGTAATCCCAGAGTAGCCTCAACAAAGCCACAAACCAAACTTTGCTGACATTACATTGATCTTCCAATAAATCAACTAATTTTCAAAACAAAAGTAGCACTGTTCAAAATGAAAAAAAAAAAAAAAACCTGTCCTCAAGAAAATAGCATCCTTAGTATCCAACATGTGATAAAATAAAATGTTAGACAAGTGAAAAAGCAGGAAATAGGAGTCATAACTGGGTAAAAAAAAAAAAAGGAAATGGAAACAGGTTCGGTGATGATACAGATGTAGAAATTAGAAGAAAACAATTTTAAAAGAGAAAAGAAAAAAATATAAATATAAAGAGAAAATAGGTGGAAAATCTCAGAAGAGAGGATGAAGGAATATACTCCCAAAAAGTATAAAGTGCAAAAACACAATATCTGAAATTAAAAATACAGTAAATATGCTTAATGGAAGATTGGACATTCCAGAAGAAAGTAAAGTCCTCGAAAACTGTTCAATACACAATATAAAATAAAGTGTGCACAGTGAAAAAACCACAGAAAAAAATAGAGACACAGAGGCTGTGAGACAATATTGAGCAACCTAACATATGTGCAATTGGATTTCAAGGAGTGACAGATTGAGGCAAAAAAAAAAGTTTGAAAAATAATGACTAAAAAGTTTTCCAATTTTAAGATAAATGTCAACTGATAGAATTGAAAAGCTTGATGAAAGCGAAGCAAAATAAGCAAAAAAGAAAATCACATCTAGGTAAATCATAATAAAATTGAGAAAGAAAAAATCTAAGATAAAAGAAAATTTTAAAAGCAGCCAGAGAAAGATAGAACACATAGAGAGGGACAATAAAAATAAACACTGGCTTTTCATGAGAAACAATGCAAACTGGAAGACAATAGAACAGCATCTTTTAAGTGCTGGGAGGGAAAATAAGCTTTCACACTGGAATTTCATAGCCTGAGAAAGTATCTTGCAAAAATGAGGGTTAAAACATTTTCAGATAAATAGCTGAAAACATTCATGACTAGCTGAACTACACTACAAAAACTGTAAGAAGTAGTTCTTCAGTCTGCAAAATAACTGATACTAAAAGGAACTTGGATATTGGCAAAGAAATGAAAAATGTCAAAAATAGTAAATATATGGAAAAATATAAAAAGACTTCTTCATCTGGTATCTTAATTTCTTTACAAAACAATTAACTGCTTAAAGGGAAAAAATGACTATGAAGTATTCAGTTTTAACATAAATGAAAGTAAAATTATGGCAACAAGCACAAAGAAAAGAGGAATGTTGTAAAGTTTTTACATTGTATGTAAAGAAATATAATTTTAACTTAAATTATAGCGTGATATTTTAATAATGCATAATGTAATCACAAGACCAATCACTAAAAATTAAAACAAAGAAGTTTATAGAAAAAGCAAAAGGAATAGATAAGTGGGCCGGGTGCAGTGGCTCATGCCTGTAATCCTAGCACTCTGGGAAGCCAAGGCAGAAGGATCACCTGAGGTCAAGAGTTCGAGACCAGCCCGAGCAAGAGCGAGACCCATCTCTCCTAAAAATAGAAAAATTACCTGGGTATGGTGGCATGCGCATGTAGTCCCAGCTACTCCGGAGGCTGAGGCAGGAGGATCATCTGAGCCCAGGAGTCGGAGGTTGCTGTGAGCTAGGCTGATGCCACGGCACTCTAGCCCAGGTGACAGAGTGAGACTGTCTCAAAAAAAAAAAAAAAAAAAAAAAAGGTAAATGGAGCAACAATAAATAGTTGATTGATTTAAAAGATAATAGAAAAAGAGGAAAAACAAAACAAAAGAACAAATGAAATAAATAGGAAAAATAGTAAGATGGTAGACTAAAACTCAATCATATTAACAATTACATAAATGCAATGGAGTAAACACTGACTAAAAGGCACAGATTATCAAACTGCATTAAAAAGCACGATTCAACTGTATTAAAACAGAGACAGTTGAAAATAAGAAAGTGGAAAATATATTTAGAATGCATATGAAAAAAGGAATGTCTACAGATTATAAAGACATTTTAAAAATAAGGGAATATTATTAATTGTTTTGTACCAATATCCAATCCTGCACAAACTGTTTTAGAAAATATTCCTAGTAGAGTAGGAAATACTTCCCAACTCATTTTATGAGGTCAATATTACCTTATTATCAAATCCAGAGAAAACATAAGAAAAAAAGAAAACTATAGAGAAATATTCCTCATGCAAAAATCTGAAAAATTCTTAACAACATGTTAGCAAATTAAATTCAGTGATATATAAAAATCATAATGCATCATGACCAAGTGAGGTTTACCTGGAATACAATGTTGGTTTATCATTTGGAAATCAATCACTGCAAACCACCATGATAACAAAATGAAGGCCAAAAATAACCTCCATATGATTTTTCTAATAAATGCAGAAAAACAATTTAACAAAATTCAACTCCCAATCATGATAAAAATCCTCAGCAAACTCGAAATAAAGGAAAATTCCTCAACCTGATCAAAGGTATCTATAAGAAAACCTACAGCAGAGCACAAGGGATGTTTCCCTACAGGCCCCAGTCCTCAGGAGAGGTTGAAAGGGCTAACGGATTAATCAAAGACTACCTCACCAAACTCACTATTGAGACCCGCCAATCATGGCTTGACCTTTTGCCCTTAGCTCTCACCCGGATCAGGGCAGCCCCTCGATATCCTACCTACCTTAGCCCTTTCGAACTCACGTACAGCCGGCCTTTTCTCATTAACCGCCATCTTCCAGCCCAGTCCCCACCTTTGGCCGCCTGTCTCCTCAGGCACCTTCTCCGGGCCCACGCGGAGGGATATCTGCCTCAGCCTCCGGCGACCGACTCTGATATCGCTCACACCGGTATACGGCCGGCAACTCGGTACTTCTTAAAACTCTTCACCTTGAGCCCCGGTGGACGGGGCCCCATACAGTCGTTTTAACAACACCTACGGCTGTAAAACTCCTAAATGACCGGTTGTTGGCATCACATCTCACATATCAAAAAGGTCCTCACCTCGAGATGCTTCCCCGTCCTACTCCTGCCACCAGGTGGGTCCCACTAAACTCCGTTTTACGCGGGCTTCTATGTCTCCTGGCCCTTCCAACAGCTGCTCCCGATTCAATCTATGTCTGGAGATTTAAAGTACGAGAAACCCGCCCCTCAGGAGACACCCATGTGGCCGGCTCTGCTGACTGCTCTCCAAAAGGCTGCCAAATGGCCCTCACCATTCCCCTGTCCCTGCCATCCGTTGATGGTGCCCCACTTCCGGTTCTATGCTACTTATAAAACCAAACTTTTCACTATTGTCAGGAGCAGGCTGACGTATATGGGGGGTGCCCTAAAATGTCATGTCACTTCCATAATACTAAAAATCCAAAGGGATGGTGCAGTTATAATTATAAGACATACGGATGGGGGCGTAACACATTCTATTTCTCAGACAAAAATAAACTTCAACTAGGTATCCTCGATCCTTGGGACCATTGCTGGGAAATTGGAGTCACAGGCAAAGTATACTGGAAAATATACGACTATTACCCTTCAGCAACTATTCACATGAGCTGTAAATACGTCCTGGCCCACCAGACACAGGTTCAAATAACTATCAATATTCTGGAGGCAGAACAAACTCTAGCAGGACAACTTTCCTCCCACCCTAAACATCCCCCTCCTGCCTCCTGGCTAAATATTATTCAACATGCCCTCACCTTCCTAAACTCTTCTAAAATGATCTCTAATATCTCCCACTGTTTCCTCTGTGCCCCCCTGCAGCGACCCCTACTGGTTGCTGTCCCTCTAAACTATTCTAACCCGGAAACAACTCCCACACTGGCTCCTCTCTGTTCCATTCCACTCACTCACATACCTCTTTGGGAACCTGAGCCCACAGGCCAACCTTACGCAGATCGTGTGTGCTATCTCACCTCCCTCACTGATCCCAACCTACAACTTCATGGATGCTGCCTTACTACCATACTGTGGCCACGACCACCTCTTCTGCTCCGGGACAGTTCTTCTGGTGCAACGAACTGTTACCCGCTGCATCAATACATCCACCCGGGTCCTTGTTTCCCTGTCATGGTGGTCCCTCAATTAACTCTATACAGTGAGTCTGAATTTGGGTGGCTTCTCCCAGGGCCCCGCCCGAAACGAGACATCTTTTTGCCTGTCATGGTAGATCTCAGCCTGGCCTCCTCCATCGCAGCCTCAGGGCCCATGGGAGGCGCCCTGGGCCACAGTGTCATTTCTGCCCAAGATTTTGCAGATTGCCTACAGCTGTCTCTGGAAACCACCTCTGCATCACTAGCTTCCCTGCACAGACAACTGACTTCTCTGGCTCAGGTAGCTCTCCAAAACCGGAGGGCCCTAGACCTATTAACAGCTGAAAAAGGAGGAATCTGCATTTTCCTCCTCGAGGAATGCTGCTACTATGTCAATGAGTCAGGCCTTATAGAACAAAACATAGACAAACTCAACACCCTGAGCAAAGACCTGCACAACCGGCACTGGCAGAATACATCCCCCTTCGGATGGATACAGCCCCCACTAGCCACCTGGCTGTTACCCTTAATAGGGCCCATTGTCATTATTTGCCTAATTTTTCTCTTTGCCCCCTGTCTTTTAGTTTCTTCAATGTTGCCTACAGGAATTATCCAGCATGGCAGTAAATCAGATGCTTCTTCACCCCTATTCTCCCCTTCCAGTCACCCCTCTGCCACCCGACTCCGGCCCATAGACCCCCCACTATGTCCCTCACAAGCAGAAAGTAGCTAGAAAGACCACGACGCCCTATTATCACTAAAAGTCCGGAATATAAGGCTGGTGCCGGGCACCCCTCCCCTCCCTAGGACAAAAAAGCCCACAGGGCCCACCATAAATAACTGGCAGGCCCAGCTAAGTTAAAAATAACCACACCCAGATAAGAATTTCGGTTCCTGGAGTCCACAGATACCACTAGCGCGCCCCCTATCCCTCAATACCTGCCCTGAACCAAACAAAAGAAATTCCTCACTCTTTGCTCCAAAACTTCCCGCCAAAACTCTTCCCGCAGAAGAAACCCCCATCCCCCATCTCTAAAACTTATATAAGCCCACACAAAGCTTCTGGGCACCCGACTTCTCCGGCCCCTCTCTCCCAGGAGCCGGGAACCTCACCTGAGAGCACCCCAATAAGGCCTTGTTGCTCAACCCTTTCTGCTCTGCTCGTCTTTCTTCCTCTGGCGCCGGCAATCCAAAAACCTTATATAACCTAACTAAGGGAAAGGCCATCTAGACTGTCACCTGAAGTACTGACACGGGGGAATTAAAATAGCCATGAAATACATTAGAAACGGGAGGCCCACTGAGTCAGATTTGCTCACATGGCTTTTTATGCAACTACAGAAATACAAATTGGTCCAAATCCAGCTGAAGCAGACAGTGCTTCAGACAGAAATGTAAAGAGAGTCCTTACTAGCAAGGATATGCCACTATTAAATAATTTTGCAAAATGCACATGTAGTTGCAGTCAGCCAAAAGACAGCAGTAGCCGGCAGCTGAAACTTCAAAATCAAAAAATGGCCCAGCACAGAATGCTGTTCATGGGATTGAGGAATTTCTTTCATTATCTAAATCTTTAATATGCTTGCCAAGAAGTTGTCTGGTTTGGATAATCACAAAAGAACAGAGGAGAGAATCAAAGCTATAGGAAAGCAGGAAATGTTTGCTATTTTTTTTCAGACTTTCGACTCTCCTTTGGGCAGCAAAGTGGATTATTAATTAATCTATTTCTGTATACTAATTCCTTCATATTAATAAAAATATTTCTATTTCAATTAATAGAAAATCAGAATCTCCTTGCCCATTTAATTAAATGTTAAATAAATATTTTAAAATTCATTTTGAAATGGTACCAGATTATTAGTCTGGAGACACCCACGTGTCTAGGTCCAGCCTTGGCTGTATTTATGCAGTCTTTCTTTTTATCCTTTTCATCATGGAATCATGAAACAACAAAAAAAACACGGACCTCCCCTAAGATCAGGATTCTCTGAGGGAAAAACTATAGTCTTCAATCACATTAAGAAAGAGGCAGAGAGATAACTTTGAGTGGTGTGTAATTGAATGCTAATGGAATGTCAGTGTGTTTTAGGGATTCAGACATCAGAATGGGCAATAACCAAAAGGCAAGAATTTGCATTTGACGTGAGCCTTGAGCTGCAAATGAAAGATGAGTAGAATTTGGGACTGAGAATTAAGTAGTGCACACAGGCATGAAGCCACTAAAGAACTATGGTAGCCTTAGTTCCTTAGTATAGTTCCCCAGAACTATAGTATTTCTTCTTCTTAGTTGCTCCTCACCATTCCATTTCCATAATTCAATACTTCTCTACATTACATATGCACACACACACACACACACACACACACACACACACACACACACACACACTACATGTAACATGTCCTTATCTTGAAGAAAGATTTTAGGAAAGGTGTGTTGCTGACTATAGGAACAACTTATACAACAAAATTAATTCAGTAATTTTCAAGAGCTTCTCATAGATAATAGTCCTTACTGAATAACAGAATTGCAAAACTAGTCCCAATGAAGACAAATTTTATATCCCTTGGATTCACCCACTGGCATAACTTCCCTTCAAACATCAGTACAGGAGAATGGTTACCAAAAAGTTCCTATTCAGCTTAGGGCAAAATAATAATGCTGTGTCTTTGGCCCCTGCTTGAAATGGAAGATGCTAGTAGCTCTCTTTTGAAAGAGACTTCTGTGAACAACAAGAAGTTGGCCTGCCTTCTGCCCTTTGACACCACCTGTAGTATCGAGGATAAAAACACCAGGATCACTCATTAGGTAAGAGGTGATGTTTTCTGTTTTTCTTCAGCACTGATGTTGGCATGACTGTGTTTCTCTCTTTGGCTGCTGATGGAGAGGTTTTTTTTTTTTTTTTTGAGGTTTCATATAATTATACAGTTTGTATAAAGGTCTTTCACATCTTTGTTGGACTGTTTCTTATTTATTACTTTTTGTTTCAAAAAGTGGAGTACATTAGTGGAGTACAAATGTTTTCATTTACATGGATCACTTTTGTAGTGCTACAGTCAGGGTTAAAAGTGTGCCTGCCACCCAAATAGTGTGCATTGTACCCATTAGGTAGGTTTTTACCCATCCCCTTTTCCCCCTTCCCCCCTGCTTGATTTTCATTGAGTTTTACTTCCCTCTATGCACATATGTGCTTATCAGTTAGTCCCAATTTAATGAGTACCTGTGGTGTTTGTTTTTCTATCCATTAGATACTTCATTTAGGATAATGGTCTCCAGTTCCATCCAAATTGTTGCAAAAGGCATTGTCATCCTTCTTTGTGGCTGAGTAGTATTCCATGGTATACATCTATCACATTTTGTTAATCCACTTTTTGATGCTATTGTGGATGGCATTTTAAAAATATAATTTCTAACTGATGGTTACCGGTAATATGAATAGAATTGATTTTTGTATATTAATTGTATCTAAAAACCCTCCTAAATCTATCATTAATTTGTTTTTCTAAAATTTCTAAAAGTATGGCATCTGTGAAACATGATAGTTTTATTTCCTTCTTTCCAGTATTTATACATTTCATTTCTTTTTTATATTATTGCACTGGATAGAATCTATAGCTCAATGTTGAATAAGAGTAGTGATAATAAGCAACTTTGTTTCTGATCATAGTGAGGAAATATTTAAAAATTTACAATTATAGATCATTTTTACTATAGGTTTCTTGTAGATAACCTTTAACGGGTTAAGAACATTCACTCCTATTATTAGTTTGCTAATAGTGTTTATCATGAAAGGCTGTTGGATTTTATTAAACATCTTTTCTGCATTTATTGAAATAAGGTAGAAAGTGATGTATATATACACAATATATTAATATACTATACATATTATATAATATATATATTCTGAAAGCATTCATGTAAGACTGGTATTTATTCCATAAAATTTGGTATAAATCACTGGTGAATCTTTTTGGGCCTGTAACTTTTTTGGTGGAAAAGATTTTAGTTGTGATTTTTAAATTACTTTAATAAAGACCTATTAAGATTACTTCCTTTTTGTCAGTTTTGATAATTTGTGATTTTCTAGGAAGTTGTCCATTTCATTTATATAAGTATCTTTTTATTATCTTTTAAGGTCTATAGCATCATTGCAGTGGTATGTTGGTAAATGTAACAAGCAGCATGGAATGTGTGCATTGTACGTGTACATGAGTTTATTATAAATTTTATTGATATAAAGGGCATATAACATATACTTTAAAAATAAAAATAAAATAAACTATATAATAATCTTTACTGTAAACCCCATTTAACATTTGATCTCACTGAATGTTTTCTTTGATTTTTTCCAAACTCTTTTACCCATCGTCAATCTGTAGCTTCACAGCAACTTTGTTTTGACAATGGAGTGGCATCCTAAGGTGCTGTATCTTTTCGAGAAAAAAGTATTGTCATTAAAGCTGACATGTCATCTACTGTTGAATAATTTCTCACGTTTGTACAAATGATATTCATTAAACTGAATCCTTTTTCAGCCTCAGCACTATGCATATAGGTATTTCACTTGTCCTTCATGACGTGAACGACTTCTTTGCTGAACTGGATAATAGCTTTCAAATACTGGAAGAATATTTCCTCAAATTTTTGTGGCATTCACAATGTAACAGCTAAAGATGATACAGTTTTAAGAGCACACTGCATTATTAACATTATGTCTATTTTAAAAGTCTAGACAATCAAAAACTAATGAATAAATAAAGCCCAGATCGGAAGCATTTGCTGACTTCCATAGTGTAAATACTCCCAATCAGTTTGAAGGTACCAATATGACATCATTAAACACAGAGTTGGTGAGAGATGCACAGTTGCACTCCATTATATAGTATTTCCACCACACAGACACAGCAGATGTAAACAACCTCAAGAACATAGATGCTAGTGAACTGTAGTAAAATAATTAGGAAGTCGTGAGTTTTAAGTATTTAGTATTTGTTTTTAATTTAACTCATTTAATTGTAAGTGATATAATTTAATTTTAATAATGATGTGTTGAGAATTGGATTGCAAATTTCTGAAAATTTAGTATTCAGCTCTCCTGAACCAGTCCAAGCCTGCTATACCGTACCACTGGATTGTCATAATATCTCCTTTTTCATTCCTGATGTTGGTAATTATGTGGTTCCTTTTCATTTTTTTAAATAAATTTCACCACGAGTTTATCAACTTTATAAGACTTTCTTATAATAAATATTTTTCCTTTGTTGATGTTCTCTATTGTATGTATTCCATTAATTTCTATTCTTGTCTTTGTTTCCTTTCTTCTTCATTTACTTTGTTTTAAATTTGCTGTTCTTTATGTTCTGAGATGAATGCTTAGATCACTGATATTTAGCATTTTCCTTTTATAATATTTGAAGAATATAAACTACCTTCAAAGCACTGCATTAGTTGGATTCACAAGGTACTTTTTCAAGGTTTTACAACGTACTTAATGTTTAAAGCTTTATTTGAGGCATGCTTGACATATCACATACTACACATATTTAACAAGTACAATTTGATAACATTTTGACATACGCATATACCTGTGAAACCGTCATAGTCATGTACAAATTTTTTGTGTGCCATTGCTCTTGGGTAATTTCCTAGAAGTGAAACAGCCAGGCAGATGGCAGGTATATGTTTAACTTTTTATGAAACTGCCAAACTGTTTGCCAACATGGTTTTACCATTTTATAATCCAACCAGTACTGTATGAGAGTTTTACTTGGTACACATTCTCATGACAATTTCATATGGTCAGTCTTTAATCTTAGCAATTTTAATAGGTGTATCGTAGTATCTCATTATAGATTTAATTTGTATTTTCCAATATTTCATTCCTTTTTATTGCTGAGTAACATTCTATCATATGGATATACCACTGTTCATTTATCCATCACCAACTGAAAGACATTTGGGTTGTTCCCAGTTTGGAGCAATTACATATAATTTGCTATAATTGCTATAAACATTCACTCATGACTTTTTGTGAACCCAAGTTTTTATTCCTCTTGTACAAATACTTAGGAGTGTGATTCATGGGTCATATGGTAAAGGTATGTTTAACTTTATGAGAAATTACCAAATGCTTTTCATAGTGGCTCTACCATTTTTTATTCCCACCAGCAATATATGAGTTCCAGATGTTCCTCCACCCTTTTACTTTAAACCAATGCATCTTTACATTTAAAGAAGTAGGCTTCATATGGGCAACATATAGTTATGTCTTTTTTAAACTTAATCTAACAATCTTTGCCTTTTAATGGGAGACTTAAACCACTTACATTTAATGTAATTATTGATAAAGTTGGGTTTAATCTACCATCTTGCTCTTTGTTGCCTGTCTTCTTTTGGATTAAATAGTTTTTTATAATTCTATTTCTTTCCATTGTTAGCTTATTAGCTCCTTGATTTTGTTTTATTTTGGCCATAGCTTTAGGGTTTATAGTACACATCTTTAACTTATCACAGTCTACCTTATGTTATAGAATTTCATATGTAATATGAGAACCTTACAACAGTATACTTTGTTTCTTATGGTACTTCAGGGGGCACCAAATTGATCTCTGTGCCACTGGATTTCCCACAGTCCAAGAGCTTTGTAGTGGGAAATATTCAGTGGCTATTTCAGTACAATTTCGTTATTAAATTATACTTACTTAATTTGTGATGAAACTTTTGATTATGCTTAACTTTGTCACCTCCATTTTCCTTAATGCTACTTTAGAGTCTACCTAAGTTACACAGCACTACCCTGAAGCAATTGGTATCAAGATTCCACTCTCTGGAACTAAGGATAGTTTTGAGAAAACATGGGAAGGATTCTAAAATGTAAATGATCAAAAGGTTAATTAACTGATATCAACTTAAAATTTAAGTTATAACATTTTGTAAGTAATACAACAAGATTTTCTCTTTTCTGATATCTAAGTGTAAGGAAACCATTATTGTGTGATCTCATAATTTTTAGAGTTTATAAAAGAGTTTATAGCATGTATTTATATAAAATTCATATACATATGACTTTAATTATGGGTTGAATAGTATTTAAAAATTAAGAATCTTAACTACACTGCCATAAACAATAGCAATCGGATCCAGCAAATATTTATTAAATGAATACTCTATGCTATGCTCTTGGGGTACATCCTTAAAAAATTTTTATTTTGCTTAATTATTTCAAAACAGCAGGCTATTTCATGTTCTTTATTTTGCATGGGTTAATTTCACATCCCATATATATTAAAAACTCTTAAAATAATTTCTTCAGTTCAATAATAGATTTTTTCTTTTTCTTTTTAGTTGACATGTAGTAACTGTACATATTTATTGGCTATAGAGTAACATTTAGATACATGAATACAATGTATAATGATCAAATTAAGGTAATTAGAATATCCATCACTTCAAACATTTATCATTACTTTGTACTGTAAACATTCTAAATCTTCTCTAGATTTTTGAAAATATACAATAAATTACCCTTAACCATGTTTACCCTGCAGTGCTATAGAACACTAGAACTTATTCCTCCTATCTAGCTATGCTTTTTAATCTGTTCACTAACCTCTCCCCATTCTCCCCTGCCTCCTACACTCCCCACCCTTTGATAACCACAATTCTACGCTCTACTTCTAGGGGCTGAACACTTTTAGCTCCCACATATGAGTGAGAACAGATGGTATTTATCTTTCTGTGCCTGACCTGCTTCACTTAACATAATGTCCTCCAGGACTAAACAATAGACTTTTATTTATCCTCCTAACTGTTTAGTATCACATTTAAAAAAAGGAGTGACTGATTTTGACAAAATTCCTGACTTCCAACCAATTATTATAGCATGTAGATGTATATTATGAGAACACAAATAAATGCATAATAAAATGTAAAAACTTTTTCTTTGGAATTTGTAAACCAAAAGAACAAAATGGTCCAATGTAATTGAACCTGAAATGGGACCCAGATTATAAATACAACCTTGTGTATAATTGCTTAATTACAATAAGTTAAGTGGGATTTTTCTGTTTAGTTTCAAAATTAAACCTACAGTATGTCTTTTGCCTACTAGAAATATTCACACTAATTATTACGTATAATAACAAGTTTTCTCCCTCTACCATAACTCCCCAGAAATGCCCACTTCTGAAAGGGAAACATTGTCAGACAAAATAAGATTTTTAGGCAAGTGTAATGCCACATAGCAAAATTTCCATGAAAATATTTTCATAGGTACCGAAGGAAATATTATGAGCCAGTTCTTAAGCATATTCACTGGGAACTAGTTAAAATGTTTGAGAATGCTAAGTATACTCCAAAAAGTATTTCCCTTTTTCCAATTCAACCCAATTTACCATAAGTCTACATTTCTCAATATTTTGGGTGCAAATTCACTATCAAAAGTACTTTGGCTTTTAAAAGTCAAGCAAAACACATTTTAATAAATTTTGATGAGAAAAAAATTTCTTGCAAAATTATTGCTTTTAAAAAGTTGATATTTTTAATATAGGCCTTTGTTAATGACACTGAAAATTATTTTAAAGGGCATGGAATTTGATAAATGAACCCTCAAGAATTGTACCCAGATTTGTTTTAAAGGAAACCTATAATTAACCAAAGAAGTTAGACTAAGGCTGTGGAGTCCTACAACTTACATATCTAAGATGGATTGAAAATAAATGGGAGGGCATAAAACACATTTTCACCAAAAGGTTGAGATCAATCGTAAATATCCACACCAGACCAAAGAATAATGGAATCATTTATTGTCTGCAGACATGCATCTCTGTGCAGTATAAAGCTTGATCCTAGGGTTATTAGTAAGTTTAAGTTTGGCTCCTGAAATGGACTTCAGGTTAGCTAATTCGTGATTATTCATTTAACATGTCAAATCAGTGACTCAACTACACAATGACTTGATTGATCAGTGCTGTTACTAAGACCAGTGCCAAAAATATGCTTAGTTCAAGGTATACCAAGTCAAGATTGAGTCTCTCACCACAGGATTTGAAATACAAGGCCAGACCCTGCTCAGTGAGCTGGTCTGCTGTGCCTTTCAGAGATGGATTAACTTTTCCAAGTCATCAGAATCCATTTCCAAATGTGGCCTGCTAGGAGCCCAAAGGGAGTAGAAAAATCAGTCTCTTGCTCTTAAAGTGATGAAAATCTAAGAGACAGAAACTACACAGTAAAATCTATTATCCCTCATGGTTAGTAAATTCTAAACAATCAAACATTGCAGTAAGAGTCCATGCATGTTTAGAGAATTAGAAATAAGAAGAGTTTTAACTCCATGTGTCACAATATAAGCATAGTAATAAAATATATTTGTAATAATTCAAAGAGCCCTTCGGCATTTTACAGTGTGTCAAAGTTCCCATTGCAACCAATTGTCATCATATTTATAAGACTGAGCAGCTCCGACCTTCTGAGAGGCCTTCATTAGCCCCACTAGAGATCAAGGGCCTACAAAAAAGGAGCAGACTCTAGGGAGGGGACTTCCCCAGCCGGGTTTTCCCTAATTTGCCCTCAAGAAGAAGCCTCTCTCTTTGCTGGTGCCTGGTTGCTACTCCCTGTGCTCTGATCTGTTTTCTATGCCTTTATGCCCTGTGACCCCAGGATGAAATCATTCATTGGGAAAGTTCCAATATTTTTCTAGTCTCATTCTGGTCCAGGCACTGTTCATGTTCACCCTTTGTTGTATACCTAAAGCCTCCAGCCAGTTTTTGCTCAATTCTTTGCTGATCCCTGAAAAATGGAGATTATTACCCTAGGAGGAGATTTCATACATCTGCTGCCATTTCCATGCTTTAACAGAAGGGAGCTATCCTGTGGCTCCATTGCAAAAGCCACACTTAGAAACATGGGAAGGAGCTATGGAGCACTGGGTAACCCAGGCTAACCCAGCAAGCTTTTCCCACTGCCAGGGCCTCACACTTGAATGCATATGAAAGCCTGAACCTAGCACTTGAAAAGGGCACAGGGTGCAGAATGACCATACTCTGCATCATTGCTAAGAAAGCTTTGCTGCATATACCAAATATAGTCTTAATACAGGGATGACATTTCTTATCATCATATCCAGAAGGTTAAAGAATCACCTGGAATCTTAGAGGAAATGTACTGAAACACACTTAGGAAAATGTTCTCCTATTAAAATAACCATCTCTAAATGCTCTATAATTTAGTTTTAAAAGGGAAATGGCTAAAATATTGGAAAATATTATTTGGGATTAATTCCTCTGGAGGCAATGTTTATTTCCACTGTTTCAGAATGACATCCAAGATAGCTAAGCTACTTGTC
The DNA here is from genome assembly GCF_020740605.2 of Lemur catta. NCBI lineage: Eukaryota > Metazoa > Chordata > Mammalia > Primates > Lemuridae > Lemur > Lemur catta. The sequence continues at coordinate 73,912,403 of NC_059128.1, read as the reverse complement.
ATGTTATTATTGTATTTGTCCAATTAGCCGCAGCTGTCAACATCATAGTAGTACTGCCCTTTGAGGACACCATCATTCATAACATGTTTTCTCATAAAATGTTATGAGAAAATCAAATGCAGCATTTTATCACCATGGAGAAATGGAGAAACTTGTTTTCCTGTTGAAATCATATTTATGTATTAAAACAGCACACAGCCTATATACAGAGGAGAGAAAGAGAGAGTTCAAATAAATAAGAAAATATGTAAATCCAAGTAGGAAAGGGAATAAAAAGCATGAATAAATCACAAAAGAGAATATGCAAAGACTAAGAAACATTTTTTAAAAATCTTCCATAATAAGAAAAAATAAATCAAAGAATAATTTCCTTCCTATAACAGTAGCAAACACTTAAAAAATACTCCTTTCTTGCAATGATATGAGAAATAAGAATTGCTAGTAGAAGTTTGAATTGGTAAGCTCTTTCTGAAAAGCAAGTATGCAATTTTTATCAAGAGCATTAAAATGTTTATAACTTTTAGCATAGAAGTATCTATGCTGAGGGAGTAATCAGAGATGGTGACAGATATTAGAATAGAACAAAAAAAAAGTCCTTTTCTTCATTGTTTATCACAGGAAAAAAAGAAGCAGCCTGAAGGAAAATGGATAAATAAATCATGGTAATAACATAAAAGGAAATGTTACTCAGCCAGGTACATATCTCAAAAAAAAAGAGACATGAGAAAAAAATGTTCATAATCTAATATTTAGTAAAAAATAAAAGCATGTGTGTGTGTGCATGTGTGTATGTATGTAATAAAAAGAAGAACACACACACTACACACTCTTTAGGAAAATGTACTAGAATAGCATTCCTTTTCTAATTTTTTAAGGATGGCAGGTAACTATACAGTGAAACAACACGTGCTACATATGGATGAAATTTAATTTTAAACGAACAAATGGCATGTTTATATAATGCAGTTTGTGAATCTTCATAACACATTTTCACCAAATGTTTTTGTAAAGACAATACTAAATTACCTTACAGTTTTTTTCTGGGTCCACTGTGAGATTAGCTGTAGTTGCCACTATTTAGAAATATCAGGAGAGAGAACGAAAAATGACGGACAAACAAGCACTGGAGTATTAGTCTGTGACACTTCTGCTGAGTGGCAACATCTCAGGATTAGGAGCATTGGGAAGAATTGTTTCCTTTTCATTAAAATGAAAATGTGAAATCTTACTTTGTAAACTGAGTCAAAAAATAAATGAGAGAATAAAGAGTAAAGTCAGAACATATGCATCTAAGTACGTGAAGAGGTAAGAAAGGAGAGCACATATGCATACAGTGCATGGAACAAAGCAAGCATCAAAAACCCCAGTAAATATTATTCCCAGAAGCCAGACAGTTTTATGAGTTTCATGCCTTGGCGGTTATAGGGTCTGGGCTCTAATCCTGGCTCTGTGACTTACCAACTGTGCTGTCTGGGGCAACCTGCTTTATACTTTTTAAGTCTTATTTTTATTTTTTAAAATCTGCTTAGCTCTGAGGGTATGGTGATATTAAATGAGATTATATATGTTATAGAAAGCACTTCTTTTCCTAGCAAATCAGAACAATTAGAGTAAGGGAGGTGATAATGGTGGTGTTGTGTGATGAAAATTAAGGTGAAGGATTTATTTTCAGGCATGTAAAATCACCTCCCCTCTCCATTTCTAATCCATGGCACATGATTACATTTATCAGTTTGTCTCGAGCAGCAAAAACTGACCACAGAGCAGCATTATAATGAAGACATGATCAGGGTATGAAATGTTTTATGGGAAAATATTATTTCATCTTATAGAAAATACAAATATTGTTTTTTAGGAATTGAAATTTATAAAGTGTTAATATCATTTAAAAAATTAAACAGAGCTGAATTACATTTAAATAATTTAACTTGGTTAAATTAGTGAAATCTAATTGATGGAATCTGATATTAATAGGGAGAGATGAAAGCGGGCAGAGCAGAGGTAGAAAACATTCTGAAATTTATTTCTATGTTATGGAAGAGGTAGCTTCTTTTATTTTCACTTTTCTTTTTGCAGTTTTTAATTTTTTCAATGGTTGCATTGCTATTATAGCTAGAAAAAAATTAAAATTATTTCATGTTTTAGTGTATTTCTAGCTAAAGTACCTTTCTATAATACAAGCCTCAGAGTGTAGCCTACAGATGAAACGAGCAGACCTTACTGTCACTAGATCACATCAACTCAGTCTCCTACACCAATACTGATCACAAACCATCACTTTGTCATCCTCTTGCTACCATAGTTTTCCTTGTACTAACTAGGGGGATTGGGGGTGGGGAGAAAAATAAATAAATAAATAGATAAACTTAGAGGCATTAAATAAGTTGTTGGGCTGTGTAGTGGGTTGAATTGTGCCCCACCCCCCAAAATTTATCCACATCCTAATCCACTGGAATTCTTAGATATAACCTCATTTGGAAAAGGGGTCTTTACAGATGTAATTTAGTTCAAGATCTCAAGATGAGATCATACTGGATTGTGACCTCAATCCAATAAGAGTGTCCTTATAAGAGACAAAAGAGAAGACAGAAGGGAGGAAGAGAAAGCCATGTGAAGAGGGAGGCAGAGATTGGAGTGAGCAGTCACAAGCCAAGGAACACCTAGAGCCACCAGAAGCTGGAAGAGGCAGAGAAGGATTCTCCACAAGTCTTCAAAGGGAGAGCAGCCCCAAGAATACCTGTATTTCAGACTTCTGGCCTCCAGAACTGTGATAGAAACAATTGCTGTTGTTTTAAGCCACCCAATTTGTGCTAATTTGTTGTATTAATAGAAGCTCCAGCAAACTCATACAGGTTGTGAGGAAATTAACCCCATGAAATAACTTCTCTTCCCAAAGTCAGCAACAAGTGAGCCCACGGTGCCCTTTCCTTTTTAAAACGTACTGTGTCTCCTTAGAGCTCTCCCTCTCCAAGGCTGACGGCAGATCAGCACCTCCTTACTCCGTACTTTCCCTTCTTTCCTGCTCTTTGAAACAAAGGTTCTCAACCTATGGGTCACTGGTGCCAGGGGAGAGGATGCTACTGCAGCCACTGTCTGGACTCCCTCCAGGCACTCCACCATCTCCAGTATAGGGACTAACGTTTTGCCAATATGTGCAGATGAGGTTAGTGAAATGAAACATTTATTTCAAATGGTTATCAAGTTTTGGTGGATATTAATGTTCTCAATGAAAAGATGTTGAATAAATAAGTATTATTGTGGGGGAAAGAGGCACTTAAATCTTTTTGACAAATTAAAGAGATCTTTACATTAAAAAGATTGGAGCCGCTGCTTCAAAACAAACAGAAATACCTTCCACGCAGTGTAGAATAAATTGTTCTCTCTTCTGTACAGACGTACCACCTACTGCACACTAGTGTTCAGATTTACCGTTAACCATAGCATGGAAAGCTATGTGCACAAATGAATGAACTTCAAAACCCAGTGATTTCTCATGATAGACTCTCATATATGCATTAGGCCCTGGGGAATATAAAAGTGAATGTCTGTTGAATTGAATGGATTGAACATTTTTTTAAAACTGATCAATAAAGAAAACAATAGTATCACTGTACGTATATTGGACCACTTTTTAGCTTTGGAAATCTTGGTTTTTTAATCACTTTCAGCCTTGGTTTCCTAAACTGTAAAATGAGTTCTTCTATTGAGTTGGAGAGAAGACTAAGTGAGTTTATGAATGTGAATGGCCCCTCAGAGGGCTCAACACACAACGGACGTGATAAATGTAACTTTCCCCTGCCCCTTTGTTCCTTGTATGAACTGCACCTATGAGTTGGTGACTTTGCAACCACCAGAGTAAGTCTGGGGAGAAAACCTACCTCTCCCAACCCAGATATTAGTTATTATTTGGTCCTGTTTGGTGCTCTTACATAGGCAATTTATATAAAAAGGTGGTTATTTGTTCTTACTGATTTTTAGAAAAATGTCTAGAATCATATTAAAGTTCTTATTGGCTCGTATACCATTAAAAAGTAACATCTAACTTTTTCTAAACAGACCCTTTGTTTTTCTAGTAGTTAAAAAGCGATCACTTTCTTGTTTGATAAATAAACATATATATTGAAATTTACACAAGCATTTTGGTTTGAGAGACAAAATAATTGACTAAATATAAAGCCACTGGGAAGATGGGGTGGGGTGAGGAGTTTTCTATAGAACCTGAGGGTGGGTTATAAGCGTATGGCCTTTCAGTGAGACAAAACTGGTCTGTTTATTTGGTTTATTTAAGTAATTAGTTGTAAAATTAGGTTGGGATTTTTAAGCCTATGGTAGTTATTCTTTATGAGTCTGGGCCCTGAGCAAAAATATTTCTTTAAGTTTTTTATATGAGAATTGCTTTCTTCAGGTGAGCTCTGGCAAACACTATAAAAATGTATAAATCTGGAACACTAGGAAGTATAGAAAAGGGAAGGAAATTACCTCAGTTTGGCAGGAGGCACAATGTTACTTTCTTTAAATAAAATGCATCCTCTGTCCTGACTCACCCAGTGCAGCCCGATTGAGCATTTCATTGTACTCTGTGACTTGGCCCTGCCAGCCAGAGAAGGGAGCTGACACTGAGGACCTGAGGTTACAAAGAGCCCATGTGTCCCCGCTCAGGTCTGCACATTCCCGGGAGGGCTTGAGGGCGGAGCTGCTTTGTTATTTTTCTCAAGTCCCATCACAAATGGTCTTTGACAGAGATGCCCAGAAGGCCTGAGCAGGAACTGAGCGTGAACCCAAGTGCCCATGGGAGGTGGAAGGGGGCTCTGTCTGAAGGCACCAAGTGACGGTCCCTGGCTCTAGCAGAGAAAAGCCAGTTGTCAGCACACGTCCATGACTGAAGGGAAGAGAAGCTCTGACAGGAAGGAGAAGGACTGGGCGTGAGAGAATACAAGGACAGGTCACAGAAACCTCTTGCCACCTTGGGCCAAGGGCCACAGTGGTTTCCACAACATTGCAGCCAACCAGGTGGTGGTTTTTATAATGGAAAAATATCTCCCTAGGTCTTTTTCCATGCATTTGCTCTAAAATTCCAAATGAGCCCAGTGTCTAGTGGGTATAGTGATAAGGAATGTCACCCCTATATTAGTATTAATATAACATTTGGCATGTGCAGCGTATCTTCCTTATCAGTGACTCCAATGATGATAATTCTGTCTGCACCCTTGCATTTCTACATATTGTGACTAGCACAATTCATTGTGATTATTTGATTAAGAGTTAAGTTGTTAAATATAAACTGTAAACATATCCCATAATTATTAAAGCCAAAGTTTAGCATGATTTTTTTACTGTAGTAAGAGACCATGAACTCCCTGTTTTAGCCCTAACAGATTTTTAAGAGAAACCAAATATATTCCACCCTCTAATAATGTGATTCAAGGAGCATCTGTCTCACTGGTTCTCCCCACATCAGCCTCCTCAGGCCCCGGGCTTTTCTCATCTCAGTGCCATTGGCCTGTGGCAAGGATGACTGAAGGTCATGGGCATCCAGGCTGGGACACACTTCAGAGAAGTATAGGCAATTCTCTCCCTTACTAGGAAATGTGTATTACTTATGAGAATCTCTCCTTAGGGATGTCAATCTCAAGGCAGTAGAACACTCATTTATTATTGAGGACTTCGTGGTCTTAAGAAATATATACAAGGAAGGAGTTGTAATTAGAAAATTTTCTAATAAAAGCCCCTGTAAATTCTGCAAAGCGAAGTGATATTTGACAGTAAAGGTGATTAATGAAGCTCTGGAACAGAGGCCAGTGAAATTCATTTCTTCTCTTTTCTCTGGGGAGTTAGTAATGAGGTCAGTAACTTTCTCTAGCTCCTCAAACACTGAAATTTTACTCTGTCAAAAATTGACTTCTCCTAGTAAAAACAAAATAGAACACAGCTATTCAAGTTCCTGTTATTAATACAAATACACTACTAGGTCTCATAGCAGATTCAGCTATGGATAATACATACCCACCTATTTAATTCAGAACCATGGGAGCAGAACTAGTATGTCTACAAACAGACCTTTTCTCACTCATTTTAAAACTCTGCTTTATAACATTTAACAAAATTTCATATAAGGTGAAGGATTGAGATTATATCCCTGCATCCACATGAATCCATATGAATGAATTATGGAAGAGTAGTTGAAATGTGCCTTAAGTGGAATTTTGAGTTAGAGATGGTGAGGAGGATATAATAGAAATGAAGTCAATAATAATCTTTAAACAACGATTCAAGATGGAAAAGTATGAGGATTTTCTGATTCAGAAAATCCAATATCTACATGCAGTGGAGTATAGAAGGGTGACACAAAAGTAGATTGGCGCATATTGTGGCAGATCTTAATGTCCAAGGGAAGAGTCAGTTCTTTACTCAGAAGGGAAGAGGAAATATTCAAATTTTAAAAAATAGGGTGCTATTTTTGGAGATTTACCACATGTTGGCAGCCATGGTATGGATTGGAGGAGGACAGGCAGCAGTCAGACCTCCAGTTTGAGGACTTTTGAAATAATCTGAGTGAGAATTGATCAGGACTTAAATAGAGATGGTAACAATGGAAAGAGAAAGGGAGGGACACAGGTCTTCACGGTTGTAGACTAAAACTATCTAATTCTGCTGTCCCCAAACCCTGGGCTGCTGCCTGTTAGGGACCAGGCCGCAGAGCTCTGCACAACACCCCACCCCACATCCATGGAAAACTGTCTTGCATAAAACTGGTCCCTGGTGCCAGAAAGGTTGGAGACCACTGATCCAATTGCCTCCTCTGATCCATGTCTTCCTTCACCTCTCTATATCCAAAAATAACTACGTAGTTTAAAGGTAGGAAAACCAAGGGAGCTACTGATGTGTCTTTAAAAAGGAATATGAAAGGAGAAAAGCAGAGGAAGCTGATTTCAATAGAAAATATTTATTAATCAATATATTAATTAATAAAAATGTTAATCACACAATTCCAACTTGTCTTGAGCAATTGTGCTAAAACCGACTCAGACAGAAGGAAGCAATACTGTGGCACTTGACTACCTTTATTGTGTAGGATACAAACCTAATATTCTGCATAAATTAAAAGGGCAGCAAAGTAAGTTTTTCTAAACTCCCAAAGTACATTTGTTGAAAACTACATGAAGAAAATATGGACATAGCTTTATCATTATTTACAGGGGTAATTAGCTGTTTTTTTTTTTTTTCCTGTGGTTTCAGGAAAAGATAATTCAGGTCAATGTCCAATAGGCTCCATCCTATGATCTATCTTCCCTGCTCTTCTCTTAGTCCCTCAAGGTCACCTTCACATCCCATTTGGGGAGTTTTACATTTGCTTCTCTTCTGCTTGGTATTTACATCAGGTATCTTGCTTCCTCACTTCAGATAATCTTCAGCTTGAACATGATCTCTCTAAGAAGCATTTGCCTGATGTCTTACTGAAAACACTGCCACAGCCATCACCAGCACCAACCATTTTTATCTTCTTTCTCATTTAAATTTTATTTATAATTTACTGATTACCATCTGAAATTGCACCTGAATTGCTATCTGAAATTGCATTGCAATTGCATTCTCGTTGGTTGCCCCCATGGAATACAAGCTGTTTGTCTCTTCAGTTCATCTTATGTCCTCGGTACCCTGAAGTATCCAATGCATATTGTGTACTTGGTAAATATTTGCTGAATATCATTATTATTAATGAATGCATGAAACGAAGTAATTCCAGGGGAATTTTGAAACATCAATATGGAATTTACTGAACACTTTCTAAGTACTAGGTGGAGAGACATTCAAAGTCAACGCAAAGAATAATTTGCCCTAGGGGGGTAGAGAAAGTAAAAGCATAAGGAATTAGCATTTGCCATTTTTTCTTGTTTTCTCACTGGAAGTTAATTAATGAATCCTTCTAGATCATTCTGGAGTATAACTATAGGAGGAGGGCACAGAAGACACTAAAGAGAGGAGCCCAGGAAGGCTTCAGCAAGGGAAAAAAAGAAGGCACTAGAGGATTGTCCCCAGTCTGTCTAAATCATCGTTTGAGGACCTTATGTCAGATCCCACCAGCGCCACATGTGCCACATCTCTGCTGACTGCCTGGTGCAAACACGTCCCTGGGTGAGAGGATGGGATGGAAGCCTTCCGTGCCTTCTGTTTTCCTCATGTCTCCAGTTAGGCTCTTTGGCAGGGTGTGTGCGGGTGTGTGTGAGCATGTGTGAGTGTGTGTGTGTTTCTTTTCCTTGGCTCCCAAGTCAAATCAGTCCGCTCCTGGTACTTGGCAACCCAGCACGCTTCCTCCCACTAACGACAAGCCTGTCTGCAAAACAGAACAACATCTTTGAGATGGGGTGTTTATCTGGGCAGCACGCAGCCTCTGCAGCCCACAGGGGCCCCTCCTTCAAAGGCATTGCTGAACGGGGCTCACCTGATGAAAGCCCGGACTGTGTGTGCTTGACTTGATTTACGGGCAACAGCCAACTCATTAGGAGCACTGGCCTGAGGAAGCCTGTCGGCGGTGGGGACAAATGTTTTTGTAGCTCCGTGGTGCCCACAGGGTTGCTTGCAGCTCAGGGGCTAGAGTACAAAGGGGACAGTGATAAGGGGCTCTGGAATCCATGCCTGGCTCAGGGAGCGCTAACTGCCCAAGAGATTGATATCTAGGGTGCAAAGGCTAAAAAATTAGATTAATTTAGCTCAGCTGTGCTCACTGAAGGATTGGGTTGCAGCTGGTGCTGAAACATTAACAATCAGACCTCAGAGATCAGGGGGCAAGTCTCAAGTTGGAAGGGAGGGAGGAAGATGGATTGCCTGTCAGCATGACTGCTCCCCAGGAAAACGATGGCTTCCAAAGGTAGCCCACGTTATGGATAATCCTATAGAGCCCCCGGTAAGGACGCAAGTGGTGTGTTCCTTGGGATATGGCATTAGCAGTTGGGAGCACTGCCTTCTAATCCTGGGAACGTCACCTGCGACAAACTGCTTTAAAAACATTCTCAACTTCAGTCTCTTCCTCCGTGACTAAACAATAACAAATATGTCAGAAAACGTGAACAACAAGGAGAATCCTCTCTGAATTCTAGTATTTTGGTATAAGATATTCATTCCAATATCTGCAATTGTAGATTGATTATTTTTCTGAGGCCCTGAACCTTTGTCTCCCAAGTTTATCTCCTTAGAAAATATCTTCACCTGTAAGATTGCCTACAAAAATACTCCTAATTTGATTCTTAGGTGGAAACTCTAGTGGACTTCCAATTCCACATCACATATAGTACAGGAAAGAAAACATTTTTCTCACCAGTACCCATTGCTCTGTGCTAATGTTTAAGGGAACAGTTCTTAAGTATACTTGTCAGTAAATTATCGACTCTTTTCGCCTTTTTTAATAAGGCTCCTTTTAAAAGTTACCATTTATTGAACACTTGCTATGTGCCAGGCACTATGCCAATGCTTTAGGTAATGAGAAGAGTCATTGTCCAAATTGACACATATTGTACAAGAGTAATTATTAATAATACTACTTCCTTTCTCAAAAGTTTCTAAGTTTAAATTGTAAATTTTATGCTCACTCCATATATAATTAATTCACAGATTAAAAGTACACATGTGTTACTCAACCAGTAGTGACACAGTGAAACCTGACAAGGCTCTGACTATAAAATTGAACGTGACAATGGAGGAAGCAAAGCTTAGATAAATAAAGCCCACTCCTCACAATGTTTCTTATTCCGATTTGTGTGAATGCCATTTGGGAAGTAGGCTGAAGCTGGCACAAAAGAGATTGTTGGCTTCTCAAACTGAGAATTGTAAAAAGTGTACCTTGAGGAAGGCAGAGTCTTTGGGGGAGTGCCATGTTACATGGTGGAATAAGGACTGATGTGGAAACTAGAAGACCAAGTTCTCAGCCCTCACTCTGTCATGGATGAGTTCCATGATCCAAGGGAAACCGCTTCTTCCAGAACGTTCCTCATTTGTAAAACATTGGCATCAAACTAGTTAGCATACAGGAAATTTCACTGAAAATTATAAAGCCTGGAAGCTCATGAAGAAATTCTACATCTCAGAGAGGTTGTGACATTTCCAAAGTCGCACATCCACTAAGTAGCAAAGGGGAAAACCAATGCTCATGTCTCCTGATCCCCACCTCAGTGCCTCTCTGTCACACCCCCAGCTCCCTGTAACGACTGGGGAAAGTCCAGGTGCTTAATGGAACGCAAAGTGAAATCAAGGAATAGCCACAAACCACTATTTAAACAGAGCCACAAAATCAAACATTTACAGAGGGTGAAATTAACGTTCTTGGATCAAGTTCAGTGGCGAGCAAAGCAGTGTACAACCAGAACTGCTTTGACATAGAAATTCATGGGATGACCGTCCAGAGGTACTAGGAGGTACGTTACCTCTCACAGAACAGGCATCTCATTTAAGTGGCCCTAAATTCAACCAGCACAGAAATACAAGGAAGACTTCTGCAAAAACACCACTCGTGATAGCAAAAACGAAGCCATTATTAACTTTTAAGAAAGCTGCACCAATAGAGTGGTAGTGCAGAAATCAGACTCTGGGACAGGAGTTTGTGACCCAAATGCCTGCAAGAGTGAGGAACTGCAAAGATGAATGAAGTAGGCTGGAGGTTAGAGTCAGTGCAGAGTGTTGGGACTGTAGCAAATTAGAAAGAAGATGCTACATCACTACCCAACTTCAGTCCATTGGAGTCACATCAGAATGCATCAGCAGTGGGGCTTGATCTAACAATGTTTCAAGAAAAGACAGAAATCAGGATTTTATGTAAAGCTCCTCAATTTTTTTAATGCTTACAATAAATTAAAACACTATTCAGGCCAAAAAAAAAAAAGTATGTCTCTGGGCATCATTTTGTAACCTTTGTTCATGAGGTGGAGAGGAAACAGAAGCAGAGAGCATGGGCTGGAGACCAAGGCTTGGTGTTAGGTGGGAGAGGAATAAGAATGGAATATCCCAGGAAAAGGAGTAGAGCAAAAGCCAAAGCTAGTTTCCTCCAGTCACCCATGTCCACTGTGACAATACAGAAGCTAACTCATTTTCAACTCTGATTAGTCACCTTTACAATTAAGAAGTCTTGACCAATAAGCAAGGCCAATTGGAAAAGTCAAGAAATAGCAGTACATGGGGCAATAGGATGAAAACTTGTTTTCTACACCTCAGCATGATGGTACATGTTCCAATTTAGGCAAGCCTCACACTGAGTGCAAAAAAGAAAATGGATCCTACCAAAGATTGGCTAACATGTCACCGACCAGAGTTAAATATTGCCATTATAACCTGGTTAAAGCACTTAAGAGATAAGACCAATATTCAATGCTGTCATACATGTGACCGTGTAAATATTGTTCTCAGCTGAGTCAAATAGTAAAATAGAATTAAATTTCCATTTTTGCTCACTTTTTTCCTTTCTGGGGTTAATAACTGTCTCTATTTTAATAGTTTTTAAATTGACCTGCTACTAATTTATCCCCAAACATCTATCAGAACTCTGAAACTCCTCTTTCTCTGGAGTGGTGGACTCTTCAGGCGTGCCGAGCAGCTGTGATCCTGGAAGTTCACTTCACCACCAAGCTGGGAGCTTCCTTTGCTTCTCCTACATTGGGCCTCCTAGATCACATGCCTATCTTCTTGCTTTAACTCCATATATTGGTGGAGGAGAACTTCTTCCTGAGTATAGATGTATAGTGGGAAATTTTTTTAGGTTTTTCATATTAGGCATGTATTTATTTTTCTTATATTTGATTAACAGTGTGGCTAAATAAGGAAATAATTTTCCCTCATGATTTTGAAGGCATTACTCCACTATATTTTAGTTTCCAGTGCTGCTTGGAAAATTCTGTGCCATTCTGATTCTGACCCTTTGCATATGATGTGCTTTATTTCTCTGGATGCAAATATGTATTATCTTTATGCTAAAATTCTAAAATTTCTGATTCATAAAGACTGGTCCATATCATAAAGGCTGGTCTAGTTTTGAAGACTGGCAAAAATAACAAGTCAGATTTGTCTCTTATTTCACTATGGATTCCAAGGAAAAAAAAGAGAGGTTACAACACAAAATTTCCTGTCAGCATGGCTCCCTGATGCTTCCCTAGTCTGTCATGAAAACTAATCTAGAACATAATGTTCTCAACCTCAACAAAGTGCACAGACGAGGGATCTGCCAGGCTAGAGAAGCTTGGGAAGACAAGTTCACTGCCTTCTGCGTGATTTAGGCTAAGCAGTGCTGGGGAGATTAGAAAGAATTAATATATAATAATATAAGAAAAAATTAAAATATTCTATACAAGAAAGAATTAATATATTATATAATAATACAATAAACATATACTACATAATAATGAAGTATAAAACCTGTGCCGAGTCAGTAGTATCAGTTGATTCATCCAAAGAGATTGAATAATATATATTTTCCTTTTGATGTATTGCATGAAATGTTCTGTTAAGTTGAAGGCTAATTCATGCTGCCCATCAGTTATGGTTCTCCTTGAAAGAGGCAGAGTTGTTTGTACTTTGAAACATTATTGGGGTGAGCATCCTACAACTTTGACAATGCATTTTTTCACAATTTCTACATCACTGAATGGTTTCCCTTTTTTCCCGAGTATATAAGCTACTTTATAAGTTGCTTCAGTGGCATGATTTCCAGGTCTTATTGCCACTTGAAAGAATTGTCTTTCCTTTTGCTTTTTATCTTTTAATTTCTGCAATGCAACTTTTCATGCCTCTACTTCTAGTTTAAAATATCTGTGGTCTTTATGAGTGTTATAATGCTGATGAGCATTGAATTTCTTTAATGTTTATGTTACAGTATCACAAAGCAAGCAAATCTTCTTATCTTTAGCAGAAACAAGATAATATTGCTATTCCCAATCCTCATTAAAAAATCTGTTTTCTTCCATCAGCATTCTCTTGGTCTTCTCTGACATGATGGGCTGCTAAGCAGACAGTTAAAAAATACTGTGGAGCTGTGCAACTATTCACAAATTTCACTTCAAACAAAAACACAGTGCGCAGTCATCAAAAGCTGATAGACTGGCATACTCAACCCCCATAAACTCTCACCAACCAGCCTCATGCGGTAGTGGCGCCAGTCAGGTGGGGGAAGTGAGAACTAAATCACAAGCACAGCAACCGCCAAGTTAGCCCTACGGCTTACTAAGGTTCTAATTGTGCCAGTCAATCTGGGAGGATTATTTCTTTGGAACTTATTTTATTCTTTGGTATTTTAAATATGTTCATTTTAAAAATAAAAATATAAAAGATGAACAAAAATATATTAATAAAAATAAAAGAATTTGTTCTGTAAAATTTGGATTCAGTCAAAAGGCCATACTTAAGGACCTAAAAAGACACATGTGGCCTTAAGGCCACAGGTTTCCCATCCCTGGTATCAGCTAATATAGCAAATATTTTTATGGATTAAATATGTGCATATTATCACATATAAAATGTACATAAACATGAAGAGAAATCTTTAACCTATCTTAATTAGTTTTAATGAAAAAGATATAGACTGTAAATACAATAGGAAACAAAATTTTTACATACTAGACAAATGTTTTCTTCTTAAACTAGACATACCATTCCTTTTTTTTTTTTTTTTTTTTTTTTTTTTTTTTTAATATATTTTTTTTTATTTCAGCTCATCATGGGGGTACATAAGTTCAGATCATATACATTGTCCCTGTCCCGCCCATCCCCCCGAGTCAGAGTCCCAAGCGCGTCCGCTCCCACTCTCCAGACAGTGCGCCTGGCACTCGCCATGTATTCATACCTCGATCCCCTCCCCCCCCACCTCCCCGGGTCTGCACCCTCAGGCATGACCATTCCCCAGAGGGTGCGCAATGCACTCGTCATGTAGGCATACACCCATCCCCTCCCCCCACCCCCCCATCCCAGTCTGATATCCAATTGGTATCCTTCCCTGATGTACATTTAGGTGATGATCAGGGAAACCAGTTTTCTGGTGAGTACATGTGATGCTTGTTTTTCCATTCTTTGGATACTTCACTTAGTATAATGGGTTCCAGCTCTCTCCAGGAGAACCAAAGAGATGTCGTATCATCGTTATTTCTTATAGCTGAGTAGTACTCCATGGTATACATATACCACAGTTTACTAATCCATTCGTGGATCAATGGGCACTTGGGTTGTTTCCACATCTTTGCGATTGTGAATTGTGCTGCTATAAACATTCGGGTACAGGTGTCTTTGTTAAAAAATGACTTTTGTTCTTCTGGGTATATGCCCAATAATGGAATTGCTGGATCAAATGGTAGGTCTACTTGAATCTGTTTAAGGTATCTCCATATTGCTTTCCATAGGGGTTGCACTAGTTTGCATTCCCACCAGCAGTGTATGAGTGTTCCTGTCTCTCCGCATCCACGCCAACACGTGTTGTTTTGGGATTTTTTGATAAAGGCCATTCTCACCGGAGTTAAGTGGTATCTCATTGTGGTTTTGATTTGCATTTCCCTGATGATTAGGGATGTTGAGCATTTTTTGATACGTTTTTTGGCCATTCTTATGTCTTCTTTTGAAAAATTTCTATTCATGTCCTTTGCCCATTTTTTGATAGGATTGTTTGATTTTTTCTTGCTGATTTTCCTGAGTTCTAAATAGATTCTTGTTATCAGTCTTTTATCTGATGTGTAGTATGCAAAAATTTTTTCCCATTCTGTAGGCTGTCTGTTTATTTTCGTGACTGTTTCTTTGGCTGTGCAGAAGCTTTTTAATTTAATCAGGTCCCATTCGTTTATTTTTGTTGTTGCTGCAATTGCCTTAGGGGTTTTCTTCATAAATTCTTTGCCTAGACCAACGTCTGTGAGAGTCTTTCCTACATTTTCTTCTAGAATTCTAATCGTTTCCCATTTAAGGTTTAAATCTGTTATCCACCGTGATTTGATTTTTGTGAGAGGTGAAATCTGTGGGTCCTGTTTCAGTCTTCTACATGTGGCTATCCAGTTTTCCCAGCACCATTTATTGAATAGGGACTCTTGTCCCCAGAGTATTTTTTTGTCTATTTTGTCAAAGATTAGATGATTATATGAGGATGGTTTTATATTTGGGTTTTCTGTTCTGTTCCACTGGTCTGTGTCCCTGCCCTTGTGCCAGTACCAAGCAGTTTTAAGCACCACAGCTTTGTAGTATAGTTTGAAGTCTGGCAAATCAATACCTCCCATTTTGTTTTTATTGCTTAAGATTGCTTTTGCTATACGGGGTCTTCTCTGTTTCCATACAAAGTGTATAATTATTTTTTCTAAGTCTGTGAAAAATGATGTTGGTAATTTAATAGGAATTGCATTGAATCTATAGATTACTTTGGGTAGTATAGACATTTTAACGATGTTAATTCTTCCAATCCATGAGCATGGTATGGATTTCCACTTATTTACGTGTTCTGCAATTTCCTTCCTTAGCGTTTCATAGTTCTCTTTATAGAGGTCCTTTACCTCTTTAGTTAAATATATTCCTAGATATTTTATTTTCTTTGTTGCTATTTTGAAAGGTATTGAGTCCTTAATTTGGTTCTCCAATTGAATGGTATTGGCATATATGAATGCCTCTGATTTGTGTGTATTGACTTTGTAACCTGAGACATTACTGAATTCGTTAATTAATTCCAGGAGTCTCTTGGTTGAGTCCTTGGGGTTTTCCAGATACAACATCATATCATCAGCGAAGAGTGAGAGTTTGATCTCTTCTGTCCCTATTTGGACACCTTTGATTCTGCTCTCTTGTCTGATAGCTCTCGCAAGGACTTCCAATACAATGTTGAAAAGTAATGGGGACAGTGGGCAGCCTTGTCTGGTTCCAGTTCTGAGTGGGAATGCTTTCAATTTTTCCCCATTCAGTATGATGTTGGCTGTGGGTTTGTCATATATGGCTTGTATTATTTTTAGGTAGGTCCCATTTATGCCTATGTTGTTAAGTGTTTTTATCATAAAAGGGTGTTGAATTTTGTCAAATGCTTTTTCTGCATCTATTGAGAGGATCATATGGTCTTTATTTTTGCTTCTATTTATGTGGTTAATTACATTTATAGATTTTCGTATGTTGAACCACCCCTGCATCTCTGGGATGAAGCCTACTTGGTCGTGATGAATTATTTTTTTAATCAGCACTTGGATACGATTTGCTAGGATTTTATTGAGAATTTTTGCATCTACGTTCATGAGAGAAATTGGTCTGTAGTTTTCTTTTTTTGTTGCATCCTTTCCTGGTTTTGGTATCAATGTTATATTGGCTTGGTAGAATGTGTTGGGGAGAATTCCATCCTTCTCAATATTGAAGAATAGTTTATGTAGGATGGGCACCAGTTCATCTTTGTATGTATGGTAAAATTCAGGTGTGAACCCATCTGGACCAGGGCTTTTCTTTTTGGGAAGGTTTTTTATTGCTGTTTCAATTTCAGTTCTTGATATTGGTCTATTCAGGAATTCTATTTCTTCCTGATTGAGCTTGGGAAGGCTGTGTGTTTCTAAAAATTTGTCCATTTCCTCCTCATTTTCCAATTTGTGTGCATAAAGATTTTTGTAATATTCATAGATAATGTCATGTATCTCTGTGGCTTCGGTTGTGATTTCTCCTTTCATGTTCCTGATGGAGGTTATTAAAGATTTTTCTTTTCTGCTCTTGGTTAGTCTAGCCAGTGGTGTGTCTATTTTATTTATCTTTTCAAAGAACCAACTTTTTGTTTTATTAATTTCCCTTATAGTATTTTTGTTGTCTTTTTCATTTAATTCTGATTTGATCTTAACAATTTCTCGCCTTCTGCTGGGTTTGGGGTCAGTCTGTTCTTCTTTCTCCAGCTCTTTGAGTCTATTCATTAAGTTGTCTATTTGTAAGTTGTCTGTCTTTTTGAAATAAGCATTTATGGAAATGAATTTTCCTCTCAGGACTGCTTTAGCTGCATCCCATAGATTTTGATAAGTTGTGTCACCTTTGTCGTTTAATTCAAAGAATGTTTTGATTTCTGACTTAATTTCTTCTTTTACAAAATTGTTATTCAGAAGAAGGTTGTTTAGCTTCCATGACCTTGAGTAGGAATGAGAGTTCCTGTTAGGGTTCATTATTACTTTTATTCCATTGTGGTCTGAGAAGATGCAGGGTATGATTTCTATTTTTTTAATTTTTTTAAGACTTGCTTTATGGCCTAGGATATGGTCAATCTTAGAGAATGTTCCGTGAGCCGATGAGAAGAATGTATATTCAGTGGATTTAGGGTAGAATGTCCTGTAGATGTCAGTCAGGCCCATTTGTTCTAGCCTTCTGTTTAAGTCTACTATGTCTTTGCTTATTTTCTGCTTGGAGGATCTGTCCTGTGCTGTCAGTGGGGTGTTAAAGTCTCCAACTATTAAAGTGTTGTTGTCTATCATTTGGTTTAGATCGAGTAGGATTTGCTTTATGAATCTGGGTGCACCTAGATTGGGTGTATATATATTAAGTATGGTTATGTCTTCTTGTTGAATTGTGCCTTTCACCAGTATGTAGTAACCGTCTTTGTCTTTTATTACTTTTGTTGGTTTAAAGACTAAGTTATTGGAAATTAAAACTGCCACACCAGCTTTCTTTTGGCTACCATTTGCTTGAAATATCAAGTTCCATCCTTTTATTTTCAGTCTAAATGCATCTTTGCCGGTTAAGTGTGTTTCCTGAAGGCAGCAGATACTTGGTTTGTGTTTTTTTATCCATTGGCCCAGTCTATGTCTCTTGAGTGGGGAATTCAGGCCATTGACATTTAGTGAGAGAACTGATAATTGGGACAGATTTCTGTTTATCTTATTGGGTAGAACTTCTTTTCTATGTTTTCTCTCTTGAGCCATTGTGGTGGCTAGAATTTGATCTTTAGTTCTTGGGTGGCTTTACATTCGTGGGCCTTTGTTGTGATGATCCGTGTGTAACTCTCTTTTGAGTACTTCTTGGAGGGGTGGTCTTGTCTTGGTGAATTCCCTCAGTCCTTGTTTATCTGAGAATGTCTTAATTTCTCCTTCATATAGAAAGCTTAGCTTAGCTGGGTACAAGATTCTAGGCTGGGCATTATTCTGTTTCAGAAGAGTGAGAATGGGGCCCCAACTTCTTCTTGCTTGTAAAGTTTCATTTGAGAAATCTGGCGTAATTCTAATGGGTCTCCCTTTGTATGTTACTTGTTTCTTTCTCCTTACAGCTCGAAGAAGTGTCTCTTTAGTGGATATTTTGGTCAGTCTGACGACTACGTGGCGTGGTGTTTTCCTATTTGCTATGAATCTACCAGGGGTTCTTTGAGCTTCTTGAACCTGTATATCTAAAGTTTTAGCAAGGCCTGGGAAATTTTCTTCTATTATGTCTTCAAATAGTTTATCCAGCCCTTGCTTATTATCTTCTTCACCTTCAGGGATGCCTATAACTCTCACATTAGGTTTCTTCACATAATCCCACATTTCTTGAAGACTCTGATCTTTTTTCTTATTTCTTTGCTCTATCTCTGTGACTGTCTTATTTAATTGGAAAGAGTTATCTTCGATTTCTGAGATTCTGTCTTCTATTTGATCTACCCTGTTCTTGAGACTTTCCACTGTGTTTTGTAGCTCCCTGAATAAATCCCTCATTTCTAGGAGTTCATTTTGGTTTTTTTTCAATACGTCTATTTCTTTAGTGAATTTTTCTTCCAAATCCTGGAATTTTTTTGCGGTTTCTTTGCGGTGGATATCAATTTTTTCTTGTATATCATTCAGCTTATTTATAACCCAAGACTGAAATTCTTCTGGTAACATGTTGGTATTCTGAAACTGGCTTGTGCCAATTGGAGGAGAGTTGGTATTTCTCTTTGGGGGCGAGGTTTCCGTTTGGTTTTTTGTGCTCCCCATATTTTTCCGCTGAGCCCTTCCCATCTGGCTCTATCGTTAGATCTTTTCTCACAGCTTTAGTCTAGTTAACAGCACGTCTTGTACTCTGTTCTTAGGCTGTGGAACAGTCTAGGAATGTTGCTTCCTTTATCTATAGGGGGAGACTGTTGTGTGCTGTTTAGAGTTTCTTTTTTCTATCTCAGTTGGGGGACTGCTTCTGATGGGTCCACCCCCAGAGGGTTGGCTTGACCTAAGACCAGTTTGGCAAGTTAAATCACTGTGTTGTGGACTTTCAGTTAGTAGGCAGGATTCACACTATTTGCAAGCAGAAAGCCTCTTCTCTCTCTCTTTTTCTTTCCCTTCCTTCTTCTCTTTCTTTTTTTTTCTTCTCCCTCCTTCCTCTTTCTTCCCTTCCTCTCTCTTCCTCTTCCTTCTTCTTCCCCCCCTGACTTTTGGTTCTTCCTCTGGATGTGTGGTTTCTGTCTCTTTCTGCAGGAAAGACACTGGCTAGGCAGAGGAGGCAGTGCCCTCACTCCCTCAGTGCCCCAGCTGCTGCAGCTCCCACGGGCAAGGGTCTACACTGTCCCAGTGTTCCCAAGGTCCAGGCTCCACACTCTTGCGTCTGGGGAAGCACTCAGTGTTCACACCTGGGAAGGGGACCTGGAGAGGGTCTATGGATCAGGGGATGGAGCCTCCTGGGGAGCCGCCTGGCACCCTATGGCTCTGCAGCAGTTAGACCTTGGCCCTCACAATTGCTGCTGCCCACCCGCAGTTCGCTGGTACTGGGGGGCAATATTCAGGGACCAATAGGAATCAGACCTGGGGGTCTGGAGCACTCAGGAGTATACAGTAGCTCTTGGGCTGGAGGGCCACCGGAAAGGAAAAAAGAAAAAAAAAGAAAAAAAAAAAAAAAGAGAGAGAGAGAGAGAGAAACAATATGAATAGCAAGGAGAATAAAGAGAAAACAAGAATGAAAAGAGAAAGAAAGAAAGAGAGAAAAAAAAAAAAGAGAGAGAGAGAGAGAGAAACAGTATGAATAACAAGGAGAATAAAGAGAAAACAAGAAAGAAAAGAGAAAGAAAGAAAGAAAGAGGGAAATAAAAAAAAAAAAAAAAAAAAAAAAAAAAAAAAAAAAAAAAAAGAAAGAAAAAATCTCGCTTTAATATTTCACACTCGCGGCCCCTCGCCTCGGCGCAGGCCCGCGTCTGTCCCTTTAAGAGATAGGGCGCCGGAGCGCCGCCAGAGGCTTAGCTGTGGGAACCAAGATGGCGACCGCGCATCCGCCGGTTGCAGGCGCCCGGAGAGAGCGTTCAGAGCTCGGCAGGCGCCAGGGCCCACAGTAGCTCCCCAGCCGGAGAGCTGCCGTGGGGGCAGAAAAAAGCAAAAAAAGTCCCGCTTTAATATTTCACGCTCACGGCCCCTCGCTTCGGCGCAGGCCCGCGTCTGTCCCTTTAAGAGGTAGGGCTCCAGAGACGCGTCAGAGGCTTAGCTGTGGGAACCAAGATGGCGACCGCGCATCCGCCGGTTGCAGGCGCCCGGGGAGAGCGTTCAGAGCTCGGCAGGCGCCAGGGCCCACAGTAGCTCCCCAGCCGGAGAGCTGCCGTGGGGGCAGGAAAAAGCAAAAAAAGTCCCGCTTTAATATTTCACGCTCGCGGCCCCTCGCTTCAGCTCAGGCCCGCGTCTGTCCCTTTAAGAGATAGGGCTCCAGAGACGCGTCAGAGGCTTAGCTGTGGGAACCAAGATGGCGACCGCGCATCCGCCGGTTGCAGGCGCCCGGAGAGAGCGTTCAGAGCTCGGCAGGCGCCAGGGCCCACAGTAGCTCCCCAGCCGGAGAGCTGCCGTGGGGGCAGAAAAAAGCAAAAAAAGTCCCGCTTTAATATTTCACGCTCGCGGCCCCTCGCTTCAGCTCAGGCCCGCGTCTGTCCCTTTAAGAGGTAGGGCTCCAGAGACGCGTCAGAGGCTTAGCTGTGGGAACCAAGATGGCGACCGCGCATCCGCCGGTTGCAGGCGCCCGGGGAGAGCGTTCAGAGCTCGGCAGGCGCCAGGGCCCACGGCAGTTCCCCAGCCGGAGAGCTGCCGTAGGGGTAAAAAAAAAAGCAAAAAAGTCCCGCTTTAATATTTCACGCTCGCGGCCCCTGGCCTCGGCTCAGGCCCGCGTCTGTCCCTTTAAGAGATAGGGCGCCGGAGAGCCGCCAGGGTCCAAGCTCTTGCCCGCCTATGTCACCTGTCCTCGGAGCTCCAGGTCTCCCGCGGTGATTCTGCTCCGATTTCAGTCAGATCCTTGACCGAGTGGATGTGGGGGTCAGTGGGGAGATCAAGCCGCTTTGCTGTGGGGCTGCACCCGCCCCACTCGCCGGTGAGGCAGGCACGGCCGTCCCGCACTCCGCTGTCTGTTTTCCGTCCCGCACTCTCCAAATTATCTCGGTCTGATTTCCCACTCGCCTCTGTTTTTTACTGTTCCCTGTGTCCGACGGTGATTCTCCGTGGGTTCACCTCACCCTTCCTGTGGAGGAGCAATCCTCCAGTGTTGTGGCAGGTGGAGATCCACGCCTTCCTCTCCGGGAGCACAAATCCAGGAGGTCACCTCCACTCCGCCATCTTCTCTCTGACATACCATTCCTATCTACTAGTTCATGAGTATATGCTGTGAAGCTGTATTTTAATTTAAACTGTCCATTAAATACACTCATTTTTTAAAAACAGTTTAGTCAGAAGCTGTGAGTCTACATAAATAAGGAAGAGTAAGAAAGTTTTATTATAAATTGCTTAAACAGGCAGACTAAATGAAATCTTTAAAAAATGCTACACCTTTAGAAGTGACCAGAAGTTCTTTCTGAATAACTCCATTGACTGCTGTTGCTTACATTGGCTTTTAAATACTAGCTTCCAGTTTTGCAAAATGATGAGGACAAATAGGATGAGAAATATTATATTCAGAAGGCAATTTTATTAATTAGGGCATTTACTTACCTAGATTGAATTAAGGGGGTTTTTTTGCCCTAAAATAATGTTTTTATTATAAAATAACAAAAAATAAATAAAAGCTTAAAAAATACTTTCCTGTTTTTTCAGAAAGTTTCACAGAACATGGAGTCACAGAGTTGGAAGTATTTTATAGCTAAGGCACCAATCGGATGTTTAAATCTTTTATGCCAATTATGAAGATAATTTTCCCAATTTTTGATAAAATTTATACTTTTCATGAAACACATACTTGGAGACATTTACAGAAGATATATATACAAATCTACAATACTTTGGGTACATGCTCATCTAAGAGTGATTTTGCTTTTCTGTGTTTTATAATTCATGGTGGTGGCTTGATTCAAATATATGGGTGTCAGGGCTGCTTTCTCTGACTTTTGGGCTCCAGCCTGCATTGTATCTCTGTCAAGAAACTCTAAAGAGTCTATTGTATTTCTCTCTAGGAGTGGAAAACAAAGAAACAAAAATAAAAGATCGTTTTGTAAACATCCAGGTGAATTTTTTCAAACTATTTCTAACTGATTTTCCAGAGGAAATCATACTGAATTAATTTTGTAAATTAATTCCAGCTGCTACTTTAAAATAACAATATTTCTCTGGAAGTAGGTGAACAACACTTTCTCATACCAATAGCTAGAGACTAAGAAAGAAAACAGAACAAAACACATGGGCGTACACGCGTACACACGTACACACACATTTACACACACACATTTTGAGGGGAGAGGGGGAAAAAGTCTGTTTCTGTCAGCTAGTCCACTGAGCAAGTCCTGCTCCATTCCTGAGAGAATGAGCTCACACTGCGACAACCTCACAATTAAGCCTCTCCAAATTTATGAGGACTCCAAGGAAATACACCACATATATGATGCATTTTAATATACTTGTGGCCTTAGTCTCCTTTGGGATGATTTCCGTGTGCAGCTCGTTGTACTCTCCTACACAACCATAAGAAAAATGAACACAGCCAGAAAGCTCTTCAGAGTCAACGTTAAGTATTATCCTTATTACATGCCAAAGTCAATATGATTTCTTTAAGACATAGACTGTATTTCCCAACTAAAATATAAATAAAATGAATAATTGGTTCAAAATATCTTATGTAAATTCCCTTTGATAATAATATTCAGAAATACATCCTAATAAATAAATCAAAGTCAAATATATTTTACATTATTGTATAATCTCTGTCATATAAAAAATAGCTTGAGACTTAAAGAAACACTATTTAAATAAGACAATTCACTACAAGTGTATTATTATATGCTCCTCTTTCTGTCTCTCTTTTTCTTTCATAAAACATAAGTTGCTGTACTAAGTTATAGGTAGAAGATCTTTTGTGTACAGACATAATATTTCATTGAGGGATGGGAACAAGTATAATAATCTTGTGACTAGTTAGTTCATTTTTGAGAGGGGTATGGATATCTAGCGTCAAATCTAATCTGCTTAATAATACTTCTCCCTTTGATGATTAGATATTTTTATTATCCTTAATTTTCATATATTTTAGGTCTTTTTAAAATTGTATATATTTAAGGTGCACAACATGATGTTTTGATATACATATACCTAGTGAACTGATTGCACAGTTAAGCAAATTATCATATCCATCATCTTATATAGTTACCTTTCTTCTTTTTTTGGTAGTAAGAATACCTAAAATCTACTCTTTTCACACATTTCCAGTATACAGTATGATTAACTGTAGTCATTATGTTGGACATTGGATCTCTAGTTTTAGTTATCCCAGATAACTGCAACTTTGTACCCTTGACCGACATCTTTCCATTCCCCTAACCCCGTAGGCCTGGTAACCACTGTTATACTCTCTGTGTGTGTTAATTAGGTCTTTTTGGTGATAACCTGTACATCCTCTTAACTTAAAATGCCTTGCCTTCATCTAAATAATGTGTGAGAGTTATAGAATTGTTGGTGTTTATCTGATCTATTGACACAGGGGCTGCAAATGCAGTTTCCCTGACATCAAACTGTCAAGGAAGCACATATGTACCTCTGGGTTCGTGAACTCCAACTTTGTGTCACAGGACGCCTAGAGCCCAGCAGACAAAAATAATTTTATTAAAAACATCCAAGGAGAAGCATCTCCAAATAGGAGGCAAGCTTCCTCAGACAGGAACACCTTCTTGTCTACTTTGCCCCACTCTTGCACCCAGCATGAGATGTGGACTGTTACGGTATAGTTGGGGGGATTATAAATGGCAGTGGGAGAAGGCATTCACTTTTATTTACATGTTGACCAAATGTACTCCCTTAGAGGTGGGACATGCATTGCCTGGCAGGCATCATGACTTCGTTATTACACTTTATCTTCCCTGCACAGCCCTATCAATAGTCAAGGGGCCATGGAAGCCAAGGGGAAGAACTGTGGGTACTTGTAACATTAATAACTAATTTGTTAATAGTTTAGGCCATAGTCTTTTCCCCTTCAGGCCAAATCCTTCCTGATCTAGCAGAAAGTCCTGTGACATGCTAGGGGCAAGCATAATGTCCAGCTGAATCACTCAGGGAAGTACAAGTCTGGGGCTGGGTTCAAATGGGAGTTCTACATCTCGGGAGTCAAAATCAAGCTTAAGGACAAAGCATCACCGAGCCAGAAACTGGTGCTTGAAGACTAGGAAGTTGTTCAGGGGGTAGCAAACCCACAAGCATCCGGGTACATAGTCAATAGGATGGAGTGTGACAGCAGAGGAGGATGCCCGGGGCCCCCAGGAGGGGCCTCTCTCCTGCCTCTCTTAGGATTCCCCACTCTCACCTTCATGAATGGAAGTTGTTAAGGCTCTTGAAAAGGCTTGTGAAATGATAATGGGGAGAGGTTTTTGCTTTTGTTTTTGCTTTTAGTACCTATTGCTTAAGATGTGCTCTCTTGGCAAGATTTAAGACATGCAAAATTAAGACATCCCCATGGACCAGGGATGGATAAAAGGCCTGGAGTCATGCTGGCTTGGATGAATGTGCAGGTGTAGCTGCTTTGTATTGTATACAGCATCCTTGACACAAGGGTAGAGCAGAGCCAGACAGAGAAGGCAATGTATATTTTGATTGTAACCCCATAGGCCTTATGCCGCATTTTATTCTAAAATGATAGCTGTAGCCTGGACTACCTATTGGAGAATTTGATTTCTGGGCTTCCCACCCAAAAGTCTTGCTTTATAACAAAAAAATACTGGACCCAAGCTGGTGCTCCTGCCTTGCCACCCACTGAATTGTTTCCTTGGTAATTGGAGTGGGTTTGTTCTGATCCGGCCACAGCCACCACCTTAGACAAAAATCATGCCGTCAATGCACCCCTCTCCCTGGCCTCAGCACCCACCTCTCTCTTCTGATACTTCTCTAGCCATCAGCATGCTGTCCTTGGCCCATGTGGGTCTTCCTCTCACCTTGTCACACCCAAGGCAACATCTTTAATTTGGACTTCCACAGCTTCCTTGTTCAATCAAATTTTATTTGTGCAATTTTCACTTCCGTGGGGGTCTTCTCCAAAGACAAGTAAAGAAGAAGACTGAAGTTCCACGGAGGAATTAAACCTATGACTTTGAACTCATTATCACAACTTTCTAAACTACTAAGTAAAAAGGCCATATTTAAGCCCAGTACAAACACCTTGTCCTTACATGCCCCAGCCCCTCTTGCAGGAGAAGAAAATTGTGCTGGTATGTTTAAAGGCTGAAAGTAAAGGAAGGAAACCTTAAGCTAAGTAAATTGAAAATAAATATTATTTTTCTCCAAATCTTCACAAATGTGAAAAATCTCCTTCAAGAAACAAACTTTGCTATTAGATGTCAATGTGCCAAAAAGTCAGAGATAGTAGCTCCTGTTCCACACCTCTCCAAAGGAAAGTAAGTGGATGCTTTTTCTCAGATTGTAAACTCAGTGTTATTTAGGATCCCTTCTAAACTTCCAGCATTCTAGGGTTCAAAAATATTTAAGTTTCCAGTTCAAAAAGAGAGAGAGTTGATTTTGAAAATCCCTTTGGCAGCTTTGCTTGCCTAAATAAAAGTTTTAGAAATCTTAATTGGATAATTAAAATCCTTTATGGTGTTTACCTAGAAACACACCTCAATATCTAAATGGCACTTAAAAATTACCAGAATGGTGGTTATGGCCATTGGATACAGAAACAAATAATATCAAAATACTATCTACGACTAGGTTTTGCCTTTCCTGGGGGGAGGTGTGTGGAGAAAGTATACAGAAAGAAAATATATCAATCAAAAGGCACAAGTCACCTAAGGTCCAGGTGGTTTTTGACTTGTTTAAAAGCATTTAGGAAGAGAAAACTGACAAATCCAAAGTAGCCTGACACCTGAGCACTTCCCATACAGGGGTGTCCTTCCTCTCTCTTTATTTAGTGACCCTTCTTTCCTCACTGTCATTTATTTTTCTTATCAATTAAGGTTGGGTACTAGTTTTGCAGTGCACTTTGAGTACCAAATAACCTTGGCCAGCCTTCTCTCCAGAAGTACTTTACTGATTTCTTAAGCAGGTTTAGAATAATTATTCCCCGGAACTCATTCTCTGACACGAGCCTTGTGTGCTTTAAGACCACCCGTAGCATTCACAACACTTTCCTCCTCAATGATGGCTAGCGTCTTGGAAGGTGGAGGTAGAATTGCTTCCGTCGGAAGGTTTGCAACCTCAAAACACTAGAAGCCTGTCATTCTCCTTCTTTCCAGACATACTATTAAATTTCCCCATGCATCCCACATGTTCCAGTTCTTTTTCATCGCAGTTGACTGCCAGGAGTTAGTTAACTTTGGAAGTTCTTTCAGATTGGAGATGATGAAACAGGTACTCATTCTTTGTGAAAATCGTAGTTTATAACTATGTTTCTATTTAATAATAACCCATTTCCTGACTATAAAAGTGATACCATCCTCTTGTTGAACATACAAAACAAACAAAAAATCCACAGCCCAAAGATAACTACAGGTCATCTAAGGGGTGTGTGTGTGTCTGTGTGTGTGTCTGTGTGTGTGTGTGTGTGTGTGTGTATTTGAAGGCACACTGAAAATATGACTTTGTGTCCTATGTATTGTACTAAATCATAAACATCTGCCCATGTCCCTAAAAACAGTCTGTACAAAAGATATACTTAATGGCTACACACTGTTCAATTGTATGTTTATTCTATTAGATTGATCCACATGAAATTGCTGATATTTAATCTTTTTAACCAACAAAAAAATAGCAATTTGATGTTGTTCAACCTAGTAAAATGTATTTAAATTTTGTCCCCCAGTTATTGGGCATCATGTCTAGATTTTCCAAAATGTTAAATAACTAACCTATAACATTTCTGAATATATTTGTATTTGTTCACATATTTAACCATTTTCTCAGAATAATTTCCAGAAAAAGAAAGAATTAGTTTGGAAGATATGAAAATATGGAGGCTGTTAACACCTATTTTGAAATTCCTTGTAGAGAGGTTATAGCAATTTATATTCCTCTTGATTATGAACTCTACCCTACCAATTTTACCCTACCCTCACAAAACTGACAATTATAATATTTCTATCTTTGCTAATCATATAAGTAAAAATTATATGCCATATTACTCAGCATGTCTATAATTAGTATAATGCATATTTCCTCCAATTTTTGCTCAAGGTGATAAAAATGCAATTTATAAATATATGAAATTGATTGAGAGGTAGACCCCTAAATCTAAAATAGGACTGGGTTTAATATCATGATATTGAATTATTCTCCAATTACCCCAGATCCATAATAACAAACTGTCTTTAATAAAGAATAGGAAACTATAGTGGAGGTTCCAATTTAATTGCTACTATCTTTGATTTATGTGAGAGGTTATAAAATTTCTCACTGTAAGTAGATAATTTGCATAAAAATAATATTTATGGATTTGCCATATTTCTTCAGCAGAGGAGGTTTTGTTTCTGTTTTATTTTGTTGCAAAGCCTCATTTAAAGCATGAGTGCTATTCCTATCCTTGAAAGTCATTATAGCAATGAAATAAATGCCATGTGCAGCTCAATTACAAAATATTAACAACTTGGGAGAGAGGGCAAAGTAACTATGTACAACAACATCTGGAAATGTCACTGTCATTTTTACTGCAAGCTAACTTGGCTTTGTTGCTGCATCTGCCAGGCTCAGCACAGATTTTTGCACAGAAAATCATAATATGTTGCACTGAATAGAGAGTGATCTGGAGGTGCAGCCCCCAAATCATCACAACATTTCTATATTCTATAGCCTATGTTTCTTTATCATTTAGGGTTCTTGATATTTTGGGACCTGTATAACTTTCTTATAAGAAATACAGTGAATAGCTCAATTACTGTTCACAAGATGATAGGATTTCCAGAATGTTGTGAATGTTAATGGTACAGATTATTAAAACTGTCATGATCTTGGAAATTCCAAGAAGTATAGTTGCATCATTATATTATCTTGTCAGTGTAGATGCCAGCATGACCAAATCATTGTCACTCTTACCTTATAGGCAACATTTCAATTAATAGTATCATGGTATGCCCAGGCATATAGTCTTTCTGTGGCTTTTCTTAGACATTTCTAATCTAGAAATTCCTGCTTCCATTGCAGTAGAAGAAACATCAGATAGCTCTGAAATTAGAGTCTGAGAAGGAGGGAAGGCCTGAAGTATTGGGGTGGATGCAGTGGCTGCCCTCCCCAAGATACCCGTGGGCGGGCTCGGTCTTCACCACATGCATGAAGGAATTCTGACCACGGCTGAGCTCATGCTGAACAGCCGGAAGCATGATTTGAGCCCACCACAGCCTGCCTTCCAGCATCTTATGTAACCAAGCATGAAAATAAACAGCAGTGCTCTCAAGTCTGCTAAGATATCTTTATTAATTCTGTTATGTAAAACATTTCTTCCTAAGATTCGCAGATACCTGGCATCCTTAGATATATTGTTCAGAGAAATTCGCAAGTGTTCTACGAGAATTTTTTATTTTCTGTTTTCATCTCAATGATAGTATTCAAAATACAAGGTAAACATGTTCATGAATATATTTATATCCTACTTTTAATTGCTAATAAAATACACACGCATAGACGCACACACACACACTGTGTGTGTGTGTGTGTATATATATATATATATATATAGGTTTGTTGAATTCAAAATAACCTGAGCCATTGGAGAGCCATATTCAACATTCTGCTGATTTATTTAATATCACTTGGATGACTTCTTTGCAGGTCTTGTCCTGCCCCAGTTCACTAATAACACTAGGAAACCCAAAATGCAAACGTTTTCAACTCTAGATTCCATCATCCATTAGTTTAGATGTCTATTAAGGAAGATTTCAATTGCATCTCAAAGCTAATCTAAATATCAGGCAAATGACAGCTTCACCAAGGAATCAAGTGAGTTAGCATTTAAAATTGTAATTCTGGTAATGCTCCCTTAAAAAAAACTCAGGCAAATAGAAAGTCTGATTCTCTGGAAATAACAAAGCGCTAAAATCATTAATTCCTAATTATATCACATATTTATACAAGCAAGAATTCTCAACATGAACATTACTCAAATCAAAATGAAACAGGTTACAGACAGGGCCAGACATAAAACTGCATCTTTTACTTTTAAATTAAACCACTGTGGTTTAGTTGGAACAAAATTGTATGTGGTCATGTTAAATTAATGTTGCTAATTTTACTCTTATTTATTTTTTAGTTTGTATTATATCTAAAATTCTTCAGATTTTGTAGTTACATAAGGAGTTTTAGCATAGGGAATCTATTCCAAGATTTATTTTGAATATATTTAAGTAACAATTTAATAAAATCAATGTGTGTCAACACTCAGATCCAGCAGAATTCATTTTCTTTAAAAGAAAATTACATTACATTTAAGAAAAGCTGTATTAAAAGCAAGCAAAGATTCTACTTGGATGTCTTCAATCTAAGTGTGACACCTTATGTATGGTATTTTTATTGGTCATTGTCCACCAGAAATGAAATTTTTTAGCTTTTTTGAAGCTTCCTAATTGTTCATATTAGTGTTCTCAACCTTGATCATGCATTGCAGTCATTTAAGGAATTTTTTTAAATTTATGCTGCCTGGATCCCACCCCCAGAGATCTTGATTTAATTGGTCTGGAGAAAGGCCTGAGTATCAAGATTTTGGAACAATTCCTGGGAGATTCTAATGTACAGCTGAGGTTGAGAACTGCTGCATCATTCTGAAAGACTAGAAAGAGAGCATCTCTAAAGCTCATCCAGAGAAGTCCAAAGTGCCACTGTAACCCATGCACACGAAAAGAAGCACTGCCTCATAGAGAAGACTGTTTTACCAAAGGCATAATCTTCCACTATGCCCATCAGCCACATGCCCAGCACTGCCTTCTCTGCTCAGCAATGTACATCATTGCCAATTAAGCAGAGAGGAAGCTGGAGCCACAAACATATGATGCAGACAGAATTGCTGATGTCATCATTGGAGTCCAGTTCCCGTAATTGTTAGTCAACCTGATATGCTAATTGTAGCCTGTGCTCAGTCCCTCAGCAAGAGTGACTCCCTGCTCCCCCAAACTCCTGTTCTACTCTGTGAAGATAAATTCTACCTAATTTCCATGTTATAAGCAAATCCATTATAATTGTTCATTTGTTGTCAATACAGTCCAAATTCGGGAAGATCTAACATGAAACATCAAAACAAAAAATTATGCAATGATAAAATATACTTACTGGTATTAAAAAAGAAATGACACATGAGACTGTCTTGTCAAAATCCACAAAACTCAGTATCAGGATCAGTCCTTCATTGCTGTGTGAGATGAATTGACTTGGATATGGGAATCTAGCAATTGGTCTCTCATGGCGCCATCAGGCTACTCCATGGATACTGAAATTAAGCATTTAATGAAAGAAATTATGGCCCTAAAATAAGTCAGAGGCTGTTATGATTTATTTTAAAAGCTTTCTGAAAAACAAGGAGGAGTATACCTCTGATTATATATTATTTAAACTATAGTTTTATAAAACATTTTTTATTATGTAGTATTACTTAAATATATAATCAATTGAGCAATCTTTGCATTAGATGGGCAAATTTAAACTCCCTGTAGACATCCTATAAATGTATCTTTATACAGAAATTTTTGTTTGAGACAAAGTTTCACTCTGTTGCCCCAGGTAGAGTGCAATGGTGTGATCATAGCTCACTGCAATCTCAAACTCCTGGGCTCAAGCTATCCTCCTGCCTCAGCCTCCCAAGTAGCTGGGACTGCAGGTGTGCACCCTCACACCCAGATATTTTTTTCTGTTTTTGGTAGAGACAGGGTCTCACTCTTGTTCAGGCTGGTCTCAAACTCCCAACCTCAAGCAATCCTCCCACCTTGGCTTCCCAAAGTGCTAGATTTACACATAAATTTTTTAAGTCAAAGTTTAATTTTTAAGTTAAATGTTAAAAGTTATTGCTTTGGGAGACTTCTGAGAAGATGGCAGATATAGCAAATACTCTATTCTAATATAATGTAAATGTCAATAAAATAATCTATGTGTTCTATCTAAAAATTATCTTGGTTATTTTTTTAAATAATAAAACAATAAAATATAATTTTTGTGTTTGTTTTAAATATCGAATAGTGTACACCAAGAAAAAAATCATAAAGCAAAAGGTAAAAAAAGCAAAAGGAAATTTGGGAGAATTATAAGACAAAGATAAAGAAGGAATTAGTATTATTCTTTGAGAAAGTTCCAATATATTAAAATAACAAATCTATAGGAATTAAAAATGAAATTTGGAAAACATTGAATCCCACTCAGAAAGACCTAAAAGAGGCTATCCAATCATCAAGAAAGAATATAAAAATTATGTATTGCAATATTTTGTATTACACTCTGTTAAGAACATTGTTGAGGGAAATAAAAAAAAGAATTTATGTTAAAGAACCATAAGCAGACTATAAAATCAGGGAACATCTCTAGAGCATGAAAACATTATTTAAAAATCAAAGATAACAAAAGAGGAAGATCTAGAGACTCTAGTTTAGAAATTTATCCTGACAGCTTGAAATGTTGGAGAGTGTATGATGCTGAATTGATCAATGTGACTTCAGAACTGAATTTAAATAATATCCTTTGATCTTCTTCTGCTTTTAAGAAGGCTTAAGTCTACTAGTATAAAAAGAATTAGATAAAAAAAAACATAATTTTGCAAGGTGGGAAGCAAAAGGTAAATATTGAAAAGACTCTAAAGCTAAATCATATGCCAGAAGAGGAGATGGATGAGAAGCAAACCTATTCACAAAGCGAAACCTTGGAAAAGCTCAGAAATTGATGGACTCAGTTACTTTTGTAAGTGGATTTGAAGAACTAAATAAATCTCTATTTGAGAAGCATTAAAATTTGTGTTACACTTTCAGTTAAGATGTAGGAAACTGTAGGAATGTCATACCATCCTAACAATAAGGAAAAGCCAGCTAATCTATAACATCCCAAATTTTCTTCAGCCCAATAGAGAGTTCAGTTTGCAAGGCAATTAGTGATCTTAATTCCAAATGGTGTGTATCCTCTGTAAGGAGAAATGGAATACACACTCTTTCACCTATGGAGATGAATGCCATACAAGTGAATAAAGAGAAAGGAACTGAAACCTTAACAAAACTTTCAAGAAAAATGTAGTCTACCATGTCAGTTTAGATTCCACGAGAGGACCAATACAAGGAATGCCTGCACTCATTTGCTGCCCTTTTTCCCCTCATGGGTGATCATAAAAATAAGGCAGATCTGAAAGCCAGCCTTGGTGGCAACAAGCCACTTTAGAACTTACCTTTCATTTCTAAGCAAAACCCATAATCCACATAAACCACTAAAGGAAAGAAATCCTTGTGGGTATTGGGGCCAAATTCCAGCATTCCTTTCTCAGTAGTTGATAGAACAAGTAGGGAAAAAAATCAGTAAAGACATAGAAGATTTTAACAACATGGCTAATCAAATTGACCTGACATTTACAGAATACCTAACAACGCAGAGTACACATTCTCTTCAGATGTGCTTGGATCATTCACCAAAATAGACCATGTGGTCTAATTTAAATAATATAGCTTAAGGAAAATAGCCCATAGAGTCTAATTTAAATGCTCATCAACTAATTTCAAAGGGTTGAAACAATATGACATATTTTTTCTGAGCACAATGAATTAAACCAAAAAATCAACAAAAGATATTTGGAAAATCTCTACTATTTGGAAATTAAACAATATAGTTAGAAATAACCCATGGGTCAAACAAGAAATCAGAAATAAAAAATTCGTAAATATTTTCTAATTTCTGATTGAAAATGAAAAGGCAAAATGCAATCAAAGCAGTATTTCAAGGGAAATGTATAGCATCAAATATTTGTATTATGAAAGAAGAAAATCATCAAATCAGTGATATGGCATTCTAACTTAATAACTAGAAAAGAGAAAAGCAAGTTAAGCCTGAAGTAAACAGAAGAAAAGAAACAGCAGTGAAAAGAACAAAAATTAATAAAATGAAAATCAGAAAAACAATAGAGAAAAATAAATTAAACCAGACACTGGTTCATTGAAAAGATAAATAAAATGTATATACCTTCTAGTCATACTGATCAAGAAAAAATGATGGAAGGCACAAATGACTAATATCAGTTATTAAAAGAGGAAGAATCACAATGAATCCTACAGATATTAGAAAGATAAGAGAGTATTATAAAGTACTCTATGCCAATATATTTCACAGCTTATATGAAATAAACAAATTCTTAGAAAGACACAAACTGTGTAAGATCAACTATGAAAAGCAGATAACTTAAACAGCACTATGTCTGTTAAATAAGTAAGTTGTAGAAACAAATATTTCCACATTAAACATGTGCTATGTATTATATATAAATCATAATACAATAAACAAACAAAAATATAAAACCTCCCACAAAATAAACTCCAGGACAAGACAGCTTCATTGATGAGTTCTACCAAACATTTAAGAAAAAAATATATAAAACTTTTCCAGAAAATAGAAGATAAAGGAATATTTATCAACTCATTTTTGAGGCAAATATTTTAGGATACTAAAATCAAAGCCATTACAAGAAGGAAATCTGTAGACCAATATCCCTAATGAGCATAGACATAAGAAGCCTTAACAACATATCAGCAAATTGAAACCATCAGTACATTAAATAGATAATACAACCTGAACAAGTAGAGTTTATTCCAAGAATACAAGGTCACTTTAACTTTCAAAGATTAATCAAAATAATCAATCTTCATATTAATAGCCTGAAAAGAAAAGAATATGATCTTTTCAGATGCAGAAAAAGCAAAATTTAACACCCACTCATAATTTAAAAAAACAAATGAAAAAATCTTTATACAAACTAAAAGGAAACATTGTCAATCTGAAAAAAAATCTACAAAAATTTATAGCTAACATCATACATAATACTGAAATATTAAATTCTTTCACCCTAAGATCAGGTAAAAGACAAGCATGTCTGTTCTTACAAGATATATTCAACATGGTACTACATATGCTAGCTACTATGGTAAGACAAATTAAAAATGAATAAAAGGCTTAAAAATTACAAAGGGAAAAAATAAAATTATCTTTACTCACTGACATGAGTGACCATGTGGAAAATCCCCTAAAATCTACAAAAGGCATTTGACCTTGAATGTGGCAAGGTCACAGAATATAAGGTCAGTACATAAAATTGATTATATTTCTAAATTCTAGAAATTTAAAATTGTTGTGACATGATCCAATTTATGTGGGGTTTTTTTTAAATGACAAGTGTGAATTGTGGCAAGTGACAGGAGACTCAGAATAAGGCCATTTAGGGAACTTTGGTGTTACAACAGGTGTTGGTGATCACTTGGCCTAGAGTGATGGTGGAGGTAAAAAGTAGATGGATTCCACGAATGTTTATAAAGTAAAACCAACAGAAGTGGGTGGGGAATTAGACATTCAAGGAACGAGATGTATTAAGCCACTTTTCCTGGCTTGAGCAAATAGGTGGAAGATGGCACATTTCATTGAGAGAGGCAATTCTAGAAAAGAGCCTGGTTGGAAACAAAGATTATTGTTTAGTTTTAGATGTAATCAGCCCAAGGAGCCTTTGAGATACTAAGAGAAATAATCAGATATGTCACTCAGGGGACTTGGTTTAAAGTAAAATACAGTGATCCATCCACACCTACTTAATAACAAGTTGGGATTCAAATCACCTAGGTAGAGAGTACAGAATAGAAAATGAAAAAAATTCAGATTGAGCTTCCAAGAATCAAATGTTTAAGGGCAGAGTGGGAAGGGTAAAACTAGGAAAGAGGAAAAATAATGCTTAGCAAGATGGAGGGAAAAGACATTATTTTTGTCTTAGAGGCTAAGAGAAGAATCATCAAACGGTACATATTAAGAAAAATGTGCTTCTACACATTGGAGCTATATTTTATTAATTGGCATAATGATTATATAATAATTAATAATTGCCTTTGTTGTTTTTCCTGTATTATAGATGTCAGTTATATATACAAGTTACTGCCATAAGATATAAGTCAATATGAAGGTCATAGATACGCTGTCCCCTGGTTTCCTACTCAGGAAATATCGCAGAAGAATGGGCAGAAAGATTGTAGGAGGTGGGGAATGGCATGGATTGAGGGAAAAATGTTCCTCACCACAGAAGCAGAAACACTGTGCTAGCCTAGAGTGCTCAAAAATTGTTATAAAGTAGACTAGGCAGGTACCAAGATAACTACTGGGCCCAGGAAAAGTGCCCAGCACTGCCTTGGATGCCTCAGCACTTTCTTGTCTTGAAACAACCGCTCAAACCGGCCCTGACTGCTTTAGAGCTGCTTTGGTTGTCCTATAGTGCTCTTTAGCTAATTGTAATGCTAAAATCCCCACCTAGTAGAAAATTGTAGTATCAACATGGGTTGAATGACAGCATATGATAATGATACTGCACTTGCGTGGTGATTTGTTCCACTGTAAACAAGCAAAGACACAATACAAAAACTTTGCTTCATTCAATGGTAAGGTCTGTCAGTCTTATCCTGGCTGGGACAGTAGCTGCTATTGCAATGGCCACCTCTTACGGAGGTTTTGTTTATCATAAAGTCATCCTAAGAAACTTGTCTACTCAGCTAGAAGTTCTGGCCCAGACTACAAGAGATACTTGAACTAAGCTCAAGGCTTCCTTGGATTCTTTAGCCAATATAGAAATGGATAACCTATTAGCCTTAGATTATTTATTGGCTAAACAAGGTGGTGTTTGTGCAGTAATCAATAAAACTTGCTGTACTTATGTTGATGACAGTGAACAAATAAAAGAAGACATAAAAAATATATAAGCAGGCTAAATGGCTACACAGTTTTGGTCAAGGTGCCACCGCAGTGGAAACTATCTTGGATTCAATAAAAGGGTTTTTAGTGTCTGTTACCTGGTTTCTGCCCCCATTAGGGCCTTTAGTTGCAATTTTATTGCTACTAATCTTAGACCCCTGCTTGTTTAACTTTCTTGTAAAGTTTATGTCTTCTAGACTACAAAAATTCCACACAAAGATGATACTGGCACAGGACTTCCAACCCATCCTGCCTTCTGAGCTGGAAAATAAAAAACATCCTGCCCTTGGACCCCTTAGACCAGGAATCCAGAGGTTTTTACTCCTCCCCAGATAGACAGGGTCAATGTCCCTAAATCAGCCTGCAGGAGCTACAGAAGATAGAACTTCATCCTTTGACAATCCCTGAAGATTAAGGAATATATCATCTCTGAGAGGGGAATGACATAGGGAACTGGCAGGCTTTGCTCAATAAGGAGTCATCAGATCCAAACCAAGGTCTCTGATAAAACAGGAGGCAGTAGAGAAACCAGCCAAAACCAGATAGAACAAAGATGGCCACAAAAAAGACCTCAGGTTACCCTCCCTCACTGCTCATGATACCCAGCTTATGATGTATTAGCACATTAAAAGGAAGTCCTACCTGTGCCATGATGGTTTACAAGTGCCATGGCAACTCCCGAAAGTTATCCAGCATAGTTTAAAAAGAGAAGGGACCCCCGGTTCCAGGAACTCTCCACCCCTTTCCCAGAAATTTTATGAATAATCCTCCCTCTGCTTAACATAAAATTAAATAGAAAGTATAAAATAAGACCCTAGAAACTCACAAAGTGCTACTCTCTGTTGCTCTGAGAGATAGCCACTGCTCTGCTTATGGAGAAAGCCTTCCTTCTGTTTCTGTTACTTCAATAACTTGCTTTTGCTTTACTCTGTTGGCTCACTCTTGAATTCTTTCCTGCATGAAGCCAAGAACCCACTTAGCTTTCAGGCCAGACCCAGTTTGGGGGTCCATTTTTCTGTATCAATAATAATTGGAGAAACAGTTTCCTTAGGAAAGAAGGGCCTATGCTTTTTTCTCCTAAATTCAAAATGAAAAACAAATATTTGAAAAAAGGACAGAATTGTGATTTTTTTTTTAAACTAGAGTTGCTCTTGGAAACAAGTAACAAGGACAATTTGTTCATTGCAACAGGCCTAACAAATTTAAGACATCAAATGTGTAATTGCAAGTTTGTTATCACTTGGAAAGATCTTTCTTTTTAAAAGCACAGGCGTCTACCAGCAATAGGATGGTGTCAAGCAAATAGCCAAGTCAAATAGTGGTTGCTTACTGTTTGGCTTGCAGATGGTTGGAGCCGTGAAACTGTTTCTCAGAGAAGTCCAAAGCCCTTGAGGAATGCCTTGGAGGAGGGCAGAGTGCAGGGGGTTGAAGGGAGGGTGGTGTGAGCCATAATGAACTGGGAAAGAATACCAGTACACATATTGGAATTGGGGACAGAAGTTTTACAACTTTTTGATCTAAGTAAGAAAAACAAATATTTCTAAAGCAGACATTGATACAAGACATGACTTACAACAATAACAAAAATGGGTAATATTTATTAAGTACTGGGTACATACCAGATAGCATGCTAAGCTCTTTAAATGTCATATCTAATTCTCAAAACAACTCAATTTTATTGATGAAACGTCTGATTCTTAGTGAGATCAAGTAACCTGCCCAGATCACATAACTAGAGACAGAGCCAACAATTAAGCCCACATCTGTCTGACTTTAATACTACGCTTATTAAAACCCCCCGCCTCTTCCCCACCACACACTAAACTGAAATGGAGGCGTTTTGTTTATCTCGATTTTGCTTTTGGCTTTTGAGATACAGTGAGAGCCGCTTCTTTATCCCCTCTTCCTTTCAGAATTCACCAAGGATAAGGGGATGCAGTGAAAAGAGTTGAGACAAGCTTCTCGGCTAAGGAAGATGCAGTCTGAAAGTTTCTACTTCTTTTGAGCTGTTCTTATATTGTTGCTTTTTCTTACAGTGGATATGTAAAGCAAAACCGGGTGTATTTCAGGATGTGTGGTTTCAGCGGACACTCCTAAAGCAAGCAAAGGAAGGACTGTAAATCAACAGATGTGCAGGTGGTACTGTGGGAAGAAGCATGGGGCAATCTGCTAATGTCCAGTGCATCTCCACAGCTCAGGCACCTCCTGACCTCTGCCCAGCACCACCACGCTCCTGTGGTTGCTCAGTTTCCCTCTCAATGGCTGCAGAGAGAGGTTGAAAGAAACATCCCACAAGAGTGGTGCTTTCTCCCTCTTTCTGTGCTCCTTCAGCAGGAGACATGTCATCAAGGAAGAAATCCTTGTAGTAGAAATCAACATAGTAACACATGCAGAGAGAGTTTCTGTGTCCATGAGAAATGGAAAGATCAACTCTCCATGGTTCTCCACCTGCCCGTGTCCTGGAGACTGACCTGCCTGCCCTGCTGCAGCTCCAGTCCAGCAGCCCTCTCCACCTGTGCTCTGCACTGGGGCTCCCATAACCCTCCCTCCCTTTGTCTTTCCAGGCTGCCGTGAAAGTGCTGCCCACCCTTCATGGCCTTCTATGGCGTCCCTGTACTCTGCTCACAACTGTGAACATCATTTCTTTCTTAAACTCTCATTACATTATGCATTTTAGGGTGCCATCTGTTTCATGCCAATACGCCAACCGATTCAATCCTACATGACGTTAAACAAACTACATACCCAAAGGAAATGAAATCAGCACCTTATAAGGATAACTGCACTTCCATGTTCATCGCAGCATTATTCACAATAGCCAAGATATGGAAACAACCTAAGTGTCCACTGAAAAATGAATGGACAAAGAAATTCTGGGGTATACATACAATGGAATAGTAGTCAGCTTTTAAAAAGAAGGAAATCCTGCCATTTGCAACAGCATGGATGAATCTGAACCTGGAGGTCATTTTGCTAAGTGAAATAAGCCAGACACAGAAAGAAAAACAGTGCATGATCTCAGTTGGATGTGGAATCTTAAGAAAAGTCAAATACATAGATACAGAGAGTAGATCTAGATTGACTGTAGCAATCATTTCACTGTGTATATCAAAATAACATGTTGGATACCTTTACTATATAACATAAAAAAAGAAATTTGATATAGGAAGATACTATAAAAGTCCTCCTTCACCTTCATCATCGTGCTCAGTCCCTTCTCCCTCAGATTCCATATGCTCCACACTTCACTCTCCCGCCTCTCACATCATTGTTTTCTCCTCTTACCTCTGTGGATCTTGATTCATGTGTTGAAGCTGCTACCCCTCCAACCCCCACCCCACGCCAACCTCCCCATGCCACCTCTGCCCCTTACTCCCAGGACTGCCTGTGAAATCACCGGTGCAGACTCTTCTTTTCACCTCTGTCAGCTTCAGGGTGCTGCCTTGGAAAGGATTTTCTTCTGCTGACACCTCCAAAGCACTTCATTTCCCCCCTACCCACCAAATCATAATGCTGCCACCATTAAAAGTCTGAATGACATTCTACTTCATCTACGAAGGCTTTATTACAGAATCAAGAGCTGTTTCTGGAAAACATTAGATTCTTTCACACTGACTTCAATGTAATCACAGTCTTCTCCAAATCTTCATGCATGTTCGAAATTTTTACTCTTGAAGGAGTCCTGGCCAGGCACTGTGGCTCACGCCTGTAATCCTAGCACTCTGGGAGGCTGAGGCGGGAGGATCGCTTGAGGTCAGGAGTTCAAGACCAGCCTGAGCAAGAGCGAGACTCTGTCTCTACTGAAAAATAGAAAGGAATTATCTGGACAACTAAAAATATATAGAAAAAATTAGCGGGGCATGGTGGTGCATGCCTGTAGTCCCAGCTACTCAGGAGGCTGAGGCAGAAGGATCGATTAAGTCCAGGAGTTTGAGGTTGCTGTGAGCTAACCTGACGCCATGGCACTTTAGCCAGGGCAAAAGAGCGAGACTCTGTCTCAAAGAAGAAAAAAAAAAAAACAAAAAAGAATGAGACCTAAATGCATATTCAAAAGTTCATTTGCTTGTTACCTCTACACACAGTTACTTGCTCCTGGGATAGCCATGCCTTCTTTACAAGGTATGTTGTCCTTGACAAGGGATGCTCAGTATCTGTTTCTAGGACTGCTAGTCAGAGGAGAGGGAAATGCAAAGTTCCGGTTTCTTCTCTCTCTCTCTCTCTCTCTCTCGTTCTCTCTCTCTCTTTCTCTCTCTACATATATATATATGTATATATATATATATACATATGTATATATATGTAACTCTCTCTCTCTCATCTCAGTCTCTCTCTTATCAAAAGTGAGTCTCAAAAAGTTTTTCTCACTGGGTACATTTTTCAACACATAGGCTATTCAAATGCTCATTCTACATTTGAACCAGCATGGAATGTGTAATAACAGGAAAGAGAAATATACAGACTCTCTGTGCTTGGCATGGCAATGTGTCATGTGGTTTGGAAAGGTATGTCTGGGAGTATCATATGGCTGTTACTCAACCTGGACACAGAAGAGCTTTGTATGGCATCTCTCACTGTCCAGCCCCAAATAACAGACATTCGGCTGAACTGGCTCCCATCAATGGGGAGAAGTTTCAATCTAGTTCATGAAATATTATTTCAACTGCAAAATATTCATTTTTTTCCCAAAAGAAAAAATGCAATCACTCCTTTATCCTTAGTCCCAATCCAAGATCATCTTTTGTTTCATGGTTCCCACATTTACACCTTGAATCTAACAACTTAACTTTCTTAATTCTCATAGCACGCATGAGTACTTGGAGTGCTTTCTGTAAAATATATTCTCATGCTATAATTGATTCCCATTAACTGGATGTTTATAAAGGCGACAACAACCCTATGAAGGTGGTACCATTTTACAAATACCAAAAACAAGGCTCAGGACATTGAAGAAACTTTGCCTAAATTCACACCTTAATATGTGGAGATCTTGAGTTCAAATGCAGAGCTGTCTAATTCCAGATCCCAAGCTCTTTACCACCATACTACTAGCACATTGGAGTAGACCAGTGTTGACTTTCTTCAGTGAAATGCAAAACCAGGACAATTTATTCCAAAAGTCTTAAGACTCTTGTTTTTCTAAGAAAGTCACCAAGAAAGCTATATCACATAGCAGTGGGATGGGTTCATGCGCCAAGGACAGTACTTGTATCATTTCAAGACAAGAATAAGCAGAAAATTCTTGGAGTAGCTTGCGAACCAAGTAGCCAGGAATAGCAAATCTACCTCTTTCTGCTTCTTATCAGAGGTGATGGAGAACTGCACTGCTTCTTGGTCGTGAACCCCAAAAGATTGTCAATGATAAGGATTTTCCATGATGGAGTTGATTTCCAACAATTTAAGATTTTTGACCAAATCTCTGATTTTTCAAGCTTTGTTGAAGAGTTCTAAATTAAACTGGTTTGAGGGAAGGACGAAGTCATTAAAACCAGTGGTATCAGTCACTTAGAAAATGACAAGGGCTGGGAAGTAGCAAATGAGAAGCTGGCAAGACGTGTGATTCTCTGGGTCACTGAACAGTTCTCATGGGTTTTCTTTTCAAAGGACGAAGCCACAGCCACTAGAAGAAAAGCCCAAACACAGCATCCACAACAGAATTAAAGTTGCCCTAAAACATGGCTTCCTAACTACCAGGGCATAGGAACCAGATCTTATCCCACTCCCCATCTCCCAAAAAAGGATATTTGTGTCCCACAGTTTGGCAACTTGTGAGGTTCTTTCTTTTTGCTAAAGACATGAGAGAAATAAACTGGGAGGCTCTGTGGCTGACCCCTAGTGCTTCCTGTTTTGTACAAATGCAGCTATGGATTTCTCTAAAAAGTCAACTGGAACCATTTCACTATGTGCTTTATCACGACCACTTGGAGCAACAGCAAAAATTGTATCAGGTCCTAAATCTTCAATCTAGTTATTTATGTCTATAAGGCAGCTATTTTTAATAGACACCAAATAATTTAACCACAGTAA
The DNA here is from genome assembly GCF_020740605.2 of Lemur catta. Lineage (NCBI taxonomy): Eukaryota > Metazoa > Chordata > Mammalia > Primates > Lemuridae > Lemur > Lemur catta. Next base: position 73,870,191 of record NC_059128.1, on the reverse strand, counting down.
ATACTTGGGACCACCCAGCCACTGTCCCTTTCTTCCCAATAGTATATGTAATCACATGCATTCATTGTATATAAATGATGCTGATCCTTCAGAACCACAAAGACATTGCCCATGGTGTTGTCTGCATGTAAGTGTGACTGGATACTCTGCAGCAGTGCCTTCCCCCCAGGGACATGCGAGTATCCTGAACTGAGGTGGCCACACTGGGGCCTTTTTGAGGGTCTGGCTGCTTGCCACCTTGTTCTATAGTGGCGGTTACAGTCCTTAACACCCCACAGTTTAATCTTTTTTTAAAAAATTAACTTTATTGAAATATAATTTATATAATTTAATATGCACCCATATTAAATGTACAATTTGATGAGTTTTGACAAATGTGTACACTCATGTAACTAGCTTCCCTAAGGATAAAGACCATTTCCATCAGCCCAGGAAGTTTTTCACAACCCTCTACAGTCAAGCTCGACTACACCCCACTCGTGATTTCTATCACTGTAGATCAGTTTTGCTGATTCTAGAACTTCATATAAATGGAACCATACAATATAGGCCATTAGCTAAGCTTCAGTTTTGTAGAGCCTGTCTACATGTACAGTTATACTGTATCACACATGCTGCTATATCCAGTAACACATCTTTCAGCCTCTCAATGCCTATCACAACCACAGTCCTTTCCCAGACAAATGGCTCAAACTTAGACTTTGGGTAAAACCAGTCCTGCCATTGCTGATGGAAACAGGAATCATGGCATAAAAGCAAAGTAATCCTATCTAGGTCTACCTATGTTATAAATAAGAGAGGCTTCTAGCTCAAAGCTGGCTCAAATGCTGCCATAAGAGGGTGTTCCATATCAAATGGGCAAACACCAAATCACATCCTTTTTTTGGAGAAGTATAAATACTAGGTGAACACAAACTCAGTGGATCAGTTAAGGTCGGGCTGTCATTGCAAATGAAGCAGTTACTCTGTTGACTTATTTGTGAATCCTTGAGAGCCAGAGGGATTGGTTTGCTTCTGAAGCCCTTTCCATAATACCCCACATTCCTGTGCTTCTGTGCAGAAAATTGCCAGTGTTGAAGCAAACCTACACGTATCTGTTTAAAGAGCCTAAGACAGCATCTATTATTTCAACCCTTAAAAAAAACTCATGAAGTAAATATTTTAATTCCTTTTCAAAGTTGCAGAAACTGGCTCATAAAGCTTAAGTGGCCTGCTCAACGTCCCACAGATAGTAGGTGGAAGATGCTCTGTGTGCTGGGGTAGTGGCATGTTCTTCAAAGCCAAGGCACTGTACCAGTCCCTACATAAAAGGATCAGCAGGAGGGAGTCCTTTACCACCCAGGGCTTCCCTCCTAGCCCCATGCTCTTACACTGGTACCTTCTCCAGGACTCCAGCTATTAAATCCATCCTGCAATGGTTTATCTGCCCATCTTTAACCCATGCAATCCCAGTTCTTTTAGACTTCCAAGTTATAATCAGCTAACTGATGAAGACATCCCATCGTCCCTTCTCTCCTCCTAGGGCCATCATTCTACTCCAGGAGTCCTTCTCATAGTTCTATGTTGTAACTTTTACTCTAATATTGAAGTGTCAGGTGTGGTGGAAAGGAAGGCAGTTAGGTTCCAAGTTGATGGTGCTGATAATAGTTTGGGACCAGTGAGGCCTTGTAACATGCTTGGAGCCTCCTACATGGCTACCTACTTGTGATCGACTTTCATTGTTGAGCATTTTATCATCATCCCAGACATGTTTTAATAATAAATAGTAATACATTCTCACGAACGTTTAAGTTTTGGAAAGGAGCCAGGCCCTACAGAGAAAAAACTTTGAAGGATGTTTTTGTAGGATAGCTGCCTTTGCAGGTTGCTGTCAACAGGGACAGCTATTAGCAGGACATTTAAGCAGCTGGAACAGTGTCATCCTGGGATTTGTCTGCTGCCTCTGGGTGGAAGAAGGTATTCAATGCACATTCCAAGTAATAAAAGAATCAGCTGCCAGAGAACTCTGGAGCTTTGATGAACTCCACTAGCATCCCATAAATTAAACTAATAAAAAAATATTTGTCCAAGAAGGTAGCACATGCTGGTCTCTCAACAAATGAGAGCTACCTTTATTTCTTATACATTGATGAAAATAACCAAAGAGTCACATATGATGATTTGTTTATGGAAGCACTTAGTAGATTTTCATTGAATAACATACGTTAGGTAATCACCCAGAGAGAAATAAACCCTAGATAAATATTAGATGACCAAGAAAATAAAAGCAATCATCTAAAGTGTAGTTCCCACCTCCAGTAACTCTGCAACTGTAGTATTTATTTTTATAGTACTTACCACAATCTGAAATTATCTGTTTTGTTCACTATTGTATCCCCAGAATAGTGCCTGCCTGACATACAGTATGTGCTCAATAAAGGTGCATTGAATAAGTACACAGATACATACCTACAGTGTTTAATGAATATTTATTGAATCAATCAATAAAAGTGAACTATTAAGAAGTCCTATGGTAGAACAGTTAAGTTCAGAATATGAGTTGAAAGGGCTTCTTTCAGGCTCAATAAAGCTATGCTCTGGCCATATAACCTTGGGCAGGTCACTTGATTCATTTCTTCACCTATAAAGGAATAATGACACCTTTATCACCAGGTTGCTATGAAGAGTAAATAGTTTAATATACATAAAAACAATGTATAAAACGTAGGCACCATGCAAATATTAAGACTATTAAAATGAAAAACATAAGCACAGTGAGATAATGGGGTTATTGTGTAGTCAAGAGCTGATTCCACTGGGAAGTAGACTCTCATTCTGAGTCCCACTTTTCCAAACAATTCTTTAATACACTTGCTCCTTCCTGAGCTCATAATGTATATATATCTTTCCTATCTCCTTCCCTAGCAATGTGCACAAATAGCAATCTTAACATCTTCCACCTAACTCTTACATATCCCCAGAGACATAATTCAGGGGCAGCTTCCTCCCAGAAGTCTTTCCTGATGTTCCCCCTGAATCCTACCAACTCCCACACCCTAAATTGCATCTTTCTTACCTGTAAGCAGACAACTATCTATGCATATTTCTTTGCTTAATCAACTGGGCTACACCAAAAATTCTTTGAGGATTGTGCTTTTCTTCTGATTATCATCTGTACCTAGAATAGTGTCTGGGACAAAGTAAGAATTCAGTAAATGTGGAATGAATTAATTATGAGTGAATGAGACTTAGAAAGACTGAAGTTTGCATGGGTCAGCATTGCAGAAAATCCCTTACTAAGGCAAGTTAATAGTTAATCTTCCAAATGTATTCTAAAGACTGACTCAGAGACCTTCAGGAATGTGTGTCCTTGAAGGGGTTAGAAAAATGTCAAGCTGGGCATGACTGTTTATCTATTAAATGACATTTTCCTCCTCTTATTTTCCTTATATGTCTCCTCTAGCAATAAACAGGGTCTCTCTTCTTACCATGGCATGAATACGGCATAAACCACAGGCTCCACACATTCCTCTTACTGAAGCAATGGTACATGTTTTCCAAAAATGAAGGAAAAAAAACGAAGTTAGATGCAAGACGTAGAAGTCATCAGCAATAAGGTCCCAACGATCATTAAAGAAATCAACATTTGTGAAATCACTTTGAACTCTGGCATTCAACAGCTTTTTGAATGTTCCATACAATGAAAAGTTCCATTCCCATAAAGTCAGAAATACCTTCCTGGGCTCATTTCATGTCAGAATGCAATAAGGTTCATAAACGTCTCTGTGAAGTTTGAGTGTAATAAAGTTCAGCTATAAAACGTTTAATATGCAACAGGCTTCTACAGCAGTTGAAGCACTCACTCTGTTTAATACAGCTCCCTTTATAGCATGCTTCATCAGAAAGAAGAAACATTTTCAAAAATCTCTAAATACCTGCAATACAACTGTCAGAGGCTTTTTTACCCTTATTACACTTGCCGAAGCAAATTGATATTCACGATCACTCTACCCAAGGTACATTCATAGAAAGCTCTTGTAACTCTGTCCCCAAAGAGCATTTACAATCCATTTCTTGGTAGGATATGTCATTCAGCAGTTGATTCTCCAGCAGCTTCAGCAACAGCCTCTCCTACAAAATGAGGATTTTTTTCTTTTGTGAACCAAAGAAGCAGGTTCCTTCCACCTGTCCAAAGTTGTTTGTGTACCTCCTCTTCAGTCCAGTCCCAGTTCTACCGCTGAGCCATTGGACCCTGGACAGAGCAATCATATTAACAGAGTTCAGGGTATAATTTCAGTTTGCAGTTTGGGCCTACAGGCTCAGGGTGTTTCTTTCCTAGAAATGACCACATCAGTCAACGGGGGGATCCCCTCTCTTTTCATGCTTCTCCAAGGCTAACAGAACTGCAGCTACAAGGGCTTAAAGAAAACTACAGAATCACACCCAAAGCTCACTCTCACTTCATTCAGGTTTCTTCTGAAATGTCTTTGCCACATTCAGCTCTTTCCTGGTTACCTTGATTAAATACACCTCCAATTATGCTTTATCCCCTTATCCTATTTTATTTTTTATAACTTTTATTATCCCTTGTCGTATTTACTCAGTGAGACAAACTCATTGTTTTTCTCTCCTCATTAGAATGTGAGCCTCATGAAAGCTGGGATTTTATTTCACCCATTTATTTCTATGTTCTCAGAGGTTAGAATTATTTCTACCTGCTTGATGCTCAAGAACTATCTGTTGACTTTAGTATGAATGAATGAATGACAGATGTAGGAAGTTGTGGACAGATGGTATAAAGGAAGACTAGGGAAGCCCAAATTGTAGTTAGCCCATATCCAAATATGACATGCAGTCACATGCCTCTCTGTTTTTATTCATGTTGTTCCCTCTGCCCATGATGTCCCAATTCCCTTCAAAGGCACCTGTCCTTATACACCTAGTGCCGATATCACCTACTCTCTGCAGCTGCCACAGCACCAGGCAGACAGCCACGCCCTTCTCTGTTACAATTGCATTTTAAATTTACACCTATGAAATCCATGTAGTTGGGTCCCCCTCACACACACACACACACACACACACACACACACACACACACACACCTGTTGCCTCCTATATAAGTGCACTTTCTGTGTACAGACATAGCCTGGTATACAGCAGAGTCACACAACATACACTGATTGGGCATGGACTGCTTGAGGCACTTAGTAAGCAAAATACATCAGTAAGCAAAATACACAAAGATCCCTAAACTCATTGAAATTATGCTCTGATAAATGTGTACTGTTTCAAAAACAGATTTTTCTCCACGCTATCTGACTCAGCATTCTCATCCATGAACTCAGCATCTTACTTTGTACATTAAATCATCAGAGAAGGACAGTTGTTTGTCAAGTGGGCAAGGAGAAAGGCAAGTCTTTCTTTTTTAAAGGTTTCAGCCATTAAGTGTCATTTCAGAGGTCAGGTTGAGAAGCCCAGCTTTCCGTTGACCAGGAAAAAAAAAGGGAGAGAGAAAAGTGGGAAAATCAAAGCTTTCCCGAGGAATAGGGTGAGTCAGCAGCGTAAGAGGCACCAGGGCAGCAGGAGCACAGCAGAGGGTGGCGGAGGGCACTGCCTCGCTGCGCACTCCAGCTCCATCCTCCAACCATGCGGACCGAGTGCTGGGCCTGGCCCCACAGCAGCCACGCAAATGGAATTCCACTGTGTGTGCAGGAAGCTTGGAAAAACCACTTCCAAGTAAGGGCAGCTGGTAGTTAAACCCATGATCAGAACATATACAGTTTGGTGTAGTAGTAATACTCTATTTTTTTAATACATAAAGAAGGCAGTCAAGGAAGAGGGGTCCTTTAATTTGAAATATTTGAAGACCAAGGAAGCTCAAAATTATTTAAGATGTTAGGAAATCTAGCCTTTCCCATAAGGCCTCTACACATAATTATTTGTTCTTTTCATCACTGACACCTCCTTGCCCTGTCGATAAAGTGTCAATATTCTCTAAATCTCAAATCAGAACAGGTCATGTGTCGAGCAGAGGTGGGCCTACAGCACAGGGAGTCAGAAAGTTTGAAATCAGAACCATCCCACAAAATATGGAATTATGAGCACCATACCAATGGAAAAATGCCCCAATCTTTTTTTTTTCAGTTTTAAATATCTCGTTTTATTCTATTTTTTAATTTCAAAATATTAAGGGGTACAAATACTTTAGGTTACATGGATCATCTTCGTAATGCTTAAGTCCTGGCTATAGGTGTGTCCATCACCCAAAAAGTGTTCACAGTACCTTCCCCCAACCCCCTCCCCACCTTCCCCCAACCCCTGTTGCTTTCCATTTAGTTTTACTTCCCTCTATGTACGTGTGTTCATCGATTAGTTCAAATTTAATAATGAGTGCATGTGATATTTGTTTTTCCATCTTATGATACTTCACTTAAGAGAATAGACTCCAATTCATCCAGATTGCTGTAAAACGTATTAATTCATCTTTTTCATGGCTGAGTGGTACTCCATAGTGTACATATACCACATTTTGTTAATCCACTCCTGAATTGATGGGCACTTGGGTTGATCCATATCTTTGTAATTGTGAATTGTGCTGCAATAAACATTCTAGTGCAGGTGTCTTTTTGATAAAATGACTTCTTTTTCATTGGGTAAATACACAGTAGTGGAATTGCTGGATTGAATGGTAGGTCTACTTTTAGTTCTTTGAGGAATCTCCATACTGTTTTCCATAGAGAGTGTACTAATCTGCAGTCCCATCAACAGTGTATAAGTGTCCCTTTCTCTCTGCGTCCACACCAGCATCTATTGTTTCTGGACTTTTTAAAAAGCCATTCTAACCGGGGTAAGGTGATATCTCATTGTGGTTCATCATCAGGGAAATGCCTCAATCTTAATAACAGGTTTCTGCTGGGGAATACAGGAAACAAAATTAATGCTTTACCCAGAATCTATTTCCACATTCATCAAAAAAGCAGTGCATTAGTTTTTGGTTATTCAAACCAATGTCAGGTAGAAACAACAGAATTTTAGGAGCATCAGGGACCGTAAGTGATCCCATCCATCCTTCCAACTAGTGTTTGCACCTTCCCTGAAACAACCCTTTTGAGCTGATACCCACCTGCTCCTTGAACATCTTCAGGGGAGATTACTTATTGTTCATTTGTCTTCAAACATCCTCACACATCTCTCGAAGGTATTTTAGAGCTGATGTTCAGGTATCTGCAAATACATATACTGATCTGAAAAAAGAAGAAAAAAACTTTTAAAAGTCTTATTCCCAAATGTTTCTTCAGAAGAGAAACATTCAGTGAGACGGACAGGTGGGGGCTGTACAAGTCAGATGCAGACGCCCCAGCACAATGTTCTCTTCTGTGTCTCACAATCACAAGAAGAATTAACTCGAGGTTAATTCAATCTGTGCAATGCTCTCAGAGGAGGAAAGAAATAACTTTCCCCCGATTTTTCAAGCTATTTACCTTCATGTCCCCTGGAACCTTTTAAATAACATTGCTTGAAAATCCAGTCTGTAAGCTGCCCTTGGCTCCAAGAATCATTAAAGAATTTATAAGCTGTTTTCTCTCCTATCCCCTGGAGCTACTGCCAGGGGAAGCAAAATCCAGACGTTTGCAACTCAACACCAGTGAGTGCCTGGTTAATCTGATCAATGAGGAGGCAACAGTCCCAGTCACCTCTGCACGGGACGTCTGACAGGCGGTGGTGCTCTGTTCGTGCTCGTGGTACTGCAGGGCACTCTCCTGGCCTTTTTCCACCCTGGTGGAGCTCTGGGATTTAGGGGGTGGGGACTTCCAGGCCCAGGTACCAAGCCAGACAAAGCCGACCTCTCCTGTCTGCCAGGGCCTCTCTGGAAAGCTCAGGAGGACAGACTGTCTTGGGAGGCTTCTGATATTTCCTGCTGGTGACGTCCAAGTGATGATGGTAATGGCATGCAATGTCCACCTGAGGCCCTCGGGGTAGTATATAACCCTGTCGAGGCGGTCCAAACAAATGTGCCGATTTAATCATCCAATGCTAGTGGTGGCATTTGGGATCTCATAAATCATGAAAAAATGGTTTTCTGTCTGAGTTCCTCAGAGAGTTTCCAACAACAGCGCTTTAGCCAGGCCTGTGCAAAGCCAAGGAATTCTCTTTAGTCACCTGCTTGTGATGGCAAACTTGAGGAAGCCTGAGTGCGGGGAAGGACCCAGTGGTGCAGGGGCCACAGCAGTGCAGTCGTCGTCTGTTCCGAGGGGCACCCTTTACCCCACCTTCCCGGCCCTGGCTTAGGGAAGGGTTTCTCAAGGGGCCGGGGGCGAAAGGGAGGTGGCGGCAGGGCTCTATCTTTTAGGTTCTCTTATTCCTTTTACATTTTTAAGTTTCCGTATTCCTCTTCACCTAAAATTTACCTAATAATTCTTGTGAGAAGTAAGGATTTCTTGAAAACCTGGAGATCAAAATAAGATCAGAAATCTCTTCTACTTGACAGAAAATAAAAGCATGTGCATTAAAGTGTATGTGTACACACACACGTGCACACACACACACACATACACACTAAATTGATTGGCTTCAACCAACTCTCCTAGTTTGTACCAGTCTGATATTACTTTTTCCTGATTTATATTCTTCCTGAGGAGGTAAATAATTGGTTGTTTTAGCTATAAGAATGACAACCCAGACAGTCAAGATTGCCAAACCAATTTATTTTATTTAGTAGGATGGGGAAAGTGGTTAGGATGGCCCATCGGTTATTTCACTGACACACAGCCAAGGGCTTGCCTGAGGTTGGGCACATTTCAAAGAAAAGCATACGAATACCTTGAAAAGACTAACACTGTATCTTTGCACAAGAAAGTTGTGACACACTGTCAGTGTGATGCTATGAGTGGCCCACACCATCCAGACCATCAAGTGCCCGACCTTGACCATCCACTGTGATGGGTTATTCTCCACTTGCTTCATACGTCTTAGTCTTAACTTGCCTAGGAATTGTGCAGGTGCACTGAAAGCAGGAATCACGTCTTCTGCTGCTTCTACATCTCTAGTAGCAAAGTGTAATAGTGAAGTGTCTCAGTGACACCCAGAGAAGATGTATAGGGACTCTGTAAGGGAAAACTGCCCTCTGTGAAGGGCGCATAGCTCCCAGGGATGGATTAAGTTCATTCCTCCCCACAGGCATGGGTTGAGGTATAGACTCAGGCACAAAGGCCAAAATCAAAATGGGGGTAGGAAATGAAGTAGTGAGCTTATTGGAATTCTTTCATTTCTACATTTATCTGAAGGATGAAATGTCTTCATCCTTGATGGCAAAGGCTACCACATGTCATCAAAACTCATTTCTTTTTCCTCCTAGATGCACAAGTAAACTAAATTTCCCAGCCTCCCTTGCAATTATAAGTGACCCTGTGATGAAATTTTTAACCAATGGCATGTTAGCAGAAGTAATGCACACCATTTACAGGCCTGGCTGATAAAACCCTTCCATATGCAACTCTCTTTTTCTCTCCCCAGGCACCAGATGTAGATATAGAAGAAGTTGGAACTCCAAGACAAAGGAACCTGGGTTCCTGAATTACCACTGGAATGTGCCCCACCGAATACCCAAGAGTTTCATGAGTGAGAAATAATCTTCTATTGCCTCACATCTGAAGTTGCATAATACATCAGTTAACCTACCCTGACTAACACACCCTATAAAAGCAGATGTCTCTTCTCTGGCCACTGACATAAGTGTGCATTTTTTGTGCAGTTTGGCATATCCTGATGATATTTTTTCCTGTCTTCCCACATTTGATCTGGCTCTGAACCAGTTATTTTCAGTAAAGACTCTATACCACAACCACCTCCTTTCTTGTAGGCATTTCTAGTCTCCTTGAAATGAAGTAGAGTTAAGAATAACGTCAAAAATATCTCTGTGTTCTGTAAGCTTCATCTTAAAACAATTAATGTGGAGAGAGTGGTTAGGAGTGGAGTTAGGAGAAAGAGATTCTGGGCATAAAAAGACATAGAGAGGCCGGGCGAGGTGGCTCACGCCTGTAATCCTAGCACTCTGGGAGGCCAAGCCGGGTGGATCATTTGAGCTCAGGAGTTCGAGACCAGCCTGAGCAAGAGTGAGACCCCGTCTCTACTAAAATAAAAAGAAATTATATAGACAACTAAAAATATATATAGAAAAAAATTAGCTGGGCATGGTGGTGCATGCCTGTAGTCCCTGCTACTCGGGAGGCTGAGGCAGTAGGATCGCTTGAGCCCAGGAGTTTGAGGTTGCTGTGAGCTAGGCTGATGCCACGGCACTCTAGCCTGGGCAACAGAGTGAGGCTCTGTCTCAAAAAAAAAAAAAAAAAAAAAAAGATGTAGAGAGAGTCATGCTCCAGAGAAAGTCAAAAAACCTCTTCTGATCTTCAAAACAAAAGTCACTGATAAACTGCTCTTCTTGCTGGAACAAATTGTGAACCAGAAGCCAAGACTCACTGCAACACTAATGAAAAATGATGGACCTTCTCTTCTATTAATATTTTGGACAAAGAAGGAATGGCCACATATCTGTTATTTTTAGGACAATGGAATGCCACATATTATTCCAAGAGGCAAATCACTCACTTTATAGAAATGAGAATGGTAGAAACAGGGGGCATTTGGGCCCAGGAAGACAGCGGCTGCTACACAGAGCACAGCATTTACTCAATTTTCCTAGGAAGTGGACACATATTACTTGTAGGGGGTGAGAGACGGGTGAAAACACAGATAGATTAGGTAAGACAGGGGATTTATAGGAACTACTAAGAAACTGCAATAAAATTTATTCTTGATCTAGTTTACTGTAGGCTTCATGTCCTTAACACCATCCTAAATGATGAACAGATTAGTAGAATGTCTACAAATAGAAAATTCTCCTCATAAAACATTCTTCTCTTTTTTTCAGTCACAGGGGAGCCCAGATTCTTGGACAGAATTCGTGCTGGAAGCCAACTCAGTCTGAGATGTTGGCATCTCTCAAGCATCAGGAGTCAACAAAATGATTTGCCTTGAAGACTTGGCCAGAGCAGCAGCTAAAGTTCATCGGGCTTTTGTGGAGAGATTGTTGGTCTAAGAAAACAAAATTCTGAGAGCTCCCATTGTGCAACTGGGGTGGCAAAATGCAAAATAATAAAAGGGAAAAAATGCTTTCCCTTTCACTTCCATGGAAAAAATGACCCATCTTATTGTTTTTTATTTCCTTTTCTGTGCTTGCTAACTAATCTCACTGTTGATTGAGAGGGAAAGGATAATGTTAATTAGACTCTCAATTTGTGAGATAACTTTTCTCTACACTCATCTCTTCTTTCAGTTATCACACAGGGACTGTTTTCAATGGTTCATATCTAGCTAAGTCCAATCCTGGAACAATCTTGATGTAGAATTTATCTCCGGGTATCTCTATCTCTCTTAGCTGTTCTTAGTAAATGGTTTAGTTTGATGATAAAAGAATTGGGACACTAGTGATTGAGAGAGCACCCAAGCAGCCCAAAGTGCTGGGGGTCCTGGGGCATCTTTCCTGAAGAATTAGATACACACAGCTTTTTTCCTCTACAGACACTTTACCAAGCAGACATATTTTTTGGTGGCATCTTCTCTGACACACACTATTCCCCAATAAAACCCTGAAAATTGCATTGCACAGGGCTGATAAAAATCAGATGATTATTTAAGAAACATGTTCATTCTACATATACATAGAAAAAGAATGAAAACTTTAACAAGGGATTGTCTCTGGGAGGAAAAGTTATGAGCAGTTTTTGTTCCCATTTTTTTTGTTAATCTGTACTTGATTTTCTAAGCAATGCAAATATATTATTTGGGCAATAACATACTTATTGCAAAAAAAGAAACATTTACTTTTTCTTTTTATTGTTTGCTTTTTTAAGAGGAAACTCTGAATACAACTGCTTGTGATGGATATCTGTGTTCTGGTAGTTTAGGAAGACAAAATGTGGTTAAGGAGGGAGGGGAACAGATGGCTTTAATAAATGTAGTCAAGACTAATACACCCTTCATGGGTTTAGACCACAGATCAGGTCTCTTATCTACGCTGGCACCAGGATGTGGTTTGGGGTTTTCTGTTTTTTTTTCTGCAGCTTTAGGGAAACCTGTATACTTTTTCTAAATGCATGCAGTCACGTCCAATTGTCCAAATCAAAATCACATCCAGGATGCAAGGTAGCCTGGGAAAGAGCATTTGGTTCTATAGTCTCTGATGTACCAAAACACACGTACACATGCACTCTCACATACATACACACATATGCACTCTCACATATATACACACACTCGCACACACATGCAGTCTCACATACACACACATGCACTCTCAGATACACTTTCACACACATATGCACTCTCACATACACTCACATACACACATGCATTCTCACACACTTTTGAAGGAAAGTGGAATGAATGTTAAGCACCACTGAAACTTCAGAAGGATTTCCATTACACTCAGGAAAAAAAGTAATGGTGCCATTTTCATCCCTTTTGTTGCCATTTTTCTAGGAGATAAACAGTAATGGTAATAACAATAATAATAAAAAGTATGCAGAAGACTTGGAAAGGGACATGAACGACTGGCCCCCTTTTCAGATGACATGACATTCAATATAGAAAGACCAACTATAAGCAAGTTGCTACCATCTAAATGTTTCTGTGGCCCCACGATTCATACATTGAAATCCCAACCCCCAAAGTGATGGTATTAGAAGGTGAGACTGTTGGCAGGTGACACAGTGAAAATGCCCTTCTATGAGGAAGAGGGCCTTTCCAGGCACCAAATCTGCATGCAGCTGCCTTGATCTTGAACTTTCCAGCCTCCAAAACTGGAAGGAATAAATGTTTGTGTTTGTAAGTCATCCAGTTTATGGTATTTTGTTATAGCAGCTCAAACACAAGTATAAGTTATAAGTGAATGCAGCAAAATTGTTGGATATAAATCAACATATAAAAATCAACAGTATTTTTGCGTCCCTGGGATAAATCCCACTTGATCATGATAAATGATCTAAAAATAATAGTAATAATAAAATAAATTTTAAAAATTAAGAAAACAACAAAATTACTATTCCCTACCAATAACCATTTAGAAAATGGCATAAAAATGACATATGTTATAATGAAAAATATCCTAAGGTAACTAGGAATACAAGTAATAAAAGATGTGTAAGATTTATGGAGAAGGTTGTACAAAGACAAACAAAAAATTTTTAAAACCTGAATAAATGGGAAGAAGTATTATGCATAATGAGTCAAAGTAGATATTATAATGTAAATCATAAAATACAGAACTAAATGACATAAAATACTACATACTTCAAAACATGTTGGATGCAGCTAAAGCTGCACTTAAAGAGAAATTTATAGCCCTTAGTATATGTATTGGGGGGAAAAGGGATAAAACTTAATGTGGTGATGAGTACCCTCTTAAGAAAAAGTAGATGGGGGTGGAGGGGCAAGGGCAATATATGTAACCTAAACTTTTGTACCCCCACAATATGCTGAAATAAGAATAAAAAAAAAGAAAAAAGAAGTAGATAAAATAATGACATGGGAAATTAACGGACTAGAAATAAAATCTAAAAGTGTTTTTTGGAAAAACTTAAAAAGTAAACAGTCTCTATGAGGATTGAAAAAGAACAAAGAAAGAATGCACTAATAACTAAGATTAGGAATGGAAATGTGGATATAACTAAAAATGCTGCAGATGTTCAAAAGATAATAAAAGTATTACGAGTAACTTTAAGAAAATGAATTTGAAAACTTAGTTGAAATAGTCAAATTTCTAGAAAATTTCTGGAAAAATACACCTCAACAAAACTGATTCATGAAAAATAACTCATTAAAAAATAAATCAGCAGTCACATTCTTTTGACAAGAAAAACATCAAATGGTTTTACCAGAAAGTTCTGCCAACTATTTAAGAAACAAGTAATTTCAATCTTAAACAAATTCTTCCAGGGAATAGAAAAAGGGGGAGTGTTCCTCATCTTATTTTATGAAGCTAGTATAAACATCAGTGCCAACATTTGACAAGGGAAGTATGAAAAAGGAAAATCTCAGACTAATCTCCCCCATGAACAGAGCTGAAAAAATTCTAAACAAAATATTTGCCAACCAAATCCAAATATAAAAAGGATTTTACATCATGGTCAAGCTGGGTTTATCCTAGGAATGTATCCTCTATGGTAACATTCAGAAAAGCAAAACATATGGGTGCACATGCAGAAGGTGGGAGATTTGGGACTGGGAGTCTGTAGAACTTCTGATTGCACCAATTTTTTCCCTCAGTGACTTAGATTTAAAAAGTTATTAGTTTTGGAGGCCAAGGCAGGAGGATAGCTTGAGGATAGGAGTTCAAGACCAGCCTGGGCAATAGAGCAAGACCTCATCTCTCCAAGGATGTGTTGTTGATGGGAAGACAGGAGACAGATGCCACCAGAAATGAAGATTTGTTATCAAGCTGTAATAGTTACAAGGGTGTGGTACTGATCCAGGGATGGACAGATAGATTAACAGAATAGAACAGAGATTCCAGAAACAGACTCATACATATTTGGAGTCAATTAATAACAGAACATGGAGAAAGAAAGGCACAACTCAAAAAATGGCACTGAGACAAATAGCCATCCAGATTAAAAGACAACTAAAACTAATCTACATTATGCCACACACAAAGACATCTGCATAAAGTCTTCAATGGAAAAAGCCACTTTAAAATGTATTTTGGAAAATGTAAGACATCATATTTATGACGTTGAGATTGAAAAGATTTTCCTAAATAGGATGGAGAATGCCTCAAAAGAGAAATATTTGAATTCATTGAAATTCAAAATTTCTATATGATAATGTGTCTGGGTTTCAGTTTTCAATGTATCAGTAGTTGAATCAGGAGCTTAAGATAGGGAGAATTGAAATAAGCTAAGAAAATGGTGTGTGTTTACATGGTGGAGTACTACTCAGCCATAGAAAAGAATGAAATAATGTCTTTTACAGCAACTTAGATGGAACTTGAGTCCATTATCCTAAGTGAAGTACTGCAGGAATGGAAAACCAAATACTGCATGTTCTCACATGTGAGTGGGAGCTGAGCTATGGGTGCACAGGGGCATACAGAGTGGTACAGTGGATACTGAAGACTCAGAAGCGGGAGACAGGGAGGTGGACGAGCAAAGAAAAACTACCTCTTCTGCGCAATGTACGCTATTGAGGTGACAGGTGAACTAAAAACCCAGACGTCACCGCTATACACTTCATCCATGTAACCAAAAACCAAGTGTACCCCTAAATCTATCAGAATAAAAAATATTTTTTAATAAAATAGGCTTTAATTCTAGCTATCTTAGAAACAATTCTACAATAGAATTATGGATACAACAGAAATGTTTCTCTTTCTCCTCTGGTGAGATCAAATGGCTTGTGTCCTAAAAGGCAATATACTAGAGAGAGGGGAAGGTTATAGAAAGAAATATAGATGTAGCTTGGTAGCAACTGAGGAACAGACATATCGATGTCCTTGAGAATCTGAAGGAAGTTTGACCTAGACCATGAGCACAAGTGGCTAAGAATTAAAAGAGAATATGGCTTTCACAGAGCAGCCAAAGAGAAATGGTAGGTGATAGGTCAAATATGAATAGGTGGAAAATAAATCCAGGAGGGAATGGTCAATCCTTCATTCAAGTCATGTTCCTCTGAATTTCCTAAATTCTCACAGCTGGCATCCCTGAGTACGCACCAACTGAAAGTCAGTTCGTGGTAGTTTCTGCAAAGGCAGACGAGAGTTAACAACCTCAAGTCTCACACTTGACCACTCACTCAGCCAAGACTGATGCGTACACGTTCAGGAGGCCCCTTCTGAGTCGGACCTCAGGAGATTCAGTACACCACGGCTGACCCAACCAGACATCCCCCGTGTTGGAGTGTCTCACCTTGTCTCTCTACAAGCCAGCTGCCAGCTCATCTGATCCAGTTGTGAGAGGGAAAACATCTTCTCTAAAAGCTTTCTTAAGTGCTCCCATGGCCGGCTGCCCTTGTTTGTTCTCCTGAGCACTGAAGTCACTGGGAACCACCAAACCCAGCTGGGACCACTTCAATGAGTTATGCCCCGGGGAAAATGATGGTGTGTGGTGTGAAAAAGTAAAAGGAAATTATGTAAACAGGCTGAGTCTCCATAGTAGAAGTATCACCCCTGAGCTGGTACTAAGGGTCTGACATCAGCAAAAGTATAAATTACTCTCCAGCTTCAGGGCCAAGAGAAATGTCTTAAGAGCCTGAGATGGCCCTACAAAATTATATGAGGCAGGCAAAGTTCGATTCCTCACTGTGAGCTGGACGCTTCTCCATGATTGTTTTCATCATGGGGCCTAGTGTCCCCGTGTTGATCCTGACAGGCCAAGTCCCGTATTGCGTCACTCCACATGGGTCTGCCTTCTCCATACACTTCACGATTTGGGTCTCCTCTCTTCTCCTCTCACAACTTGCCAGTCTTGAGTCTCCTTTATTCAGATCATGAATGTTAACATACTTTTTCGGTCACTTACCATGGTCCAGGCACCATACTATAGCCCAAAGCATAAAACAATAAATTAGACTTATCCCTTTTTCTCAAGAACTAAAATAGTTCCATTTACCAAAAACGTGTGGAAGTTTACCTAACACTTAAGTCTATACTAATATATTAATTACCAATAATACATCAGAGTTCATTTATTCTGCACATATTTTACTTATCTCTATATTATACCACTGGGTGCTTCAGTTTGGGAAATATTGAACTCTGAAGTGCTATGGCAATAGTGGGGCAAAGATATAGCAAGATCTAGAAATTAGCTGAAGTACAAATAGAGATTTTTAGAGAAAGTCAGGTCTGAGTATGAGAAAAGATGAGGCTACCCTGGCAGAGAGAAGGCTGAGAACTACGCCCTGGGAGCGTCTGACATTTAAGGTGTACGCAGAAAAATTGAGTTCGGAGATGACTCAGAAAGAGGGCCAGTCACAGGAGAATGAAGTGAGTGCGGTTTGAAGATGTCATCAGAACCCCTAGTTAATAAGACGTGGTCATTAAAATGGTGCCCCCAGCCACCTCAGGCAGATGGGCGTTCAGTCTTCCACTTACAGTGTAGGCGAACGACTCCCTGATCTATGAGTGAGTTGGGACTTCATGCTGCCCTTCCTAACAGGGAAGCGACAAAGGGGTGAGGATTCAGGAATGCACCAAGTGGCCTCACCAGGGATCTGTGCTTTAGGACTGAGAGCAGGGTTGGCCCGGTGCCAGGAGTGTGGATTTCAGTTGTTGGCTGCAAATGCGTGGCACTTCCCGATGGAATGCTACTGTTCTGTGACCTGCCCTCAACTCATAACACAGGTCACAATTCACTAAAGTTTCACAGTACGTTTTGGTGGATGTTTGGAGTCAGAAACACAGACTCACAGAATAGCTGCATAGGATTTAAAGAGAATCAGCAGAGTTCAGGCATCTCATTTTACACAGGAGGAGGCTGAGTCTGAAGCATTATTAATTTGGCCAGGGTTGCATAGCAGTGGAGCAGAACAGTTAAGCAAACAGAATTCAGACTCAGAATGCTCAGGAATCTCAAACTGTGTGCCTTAGGCAGGTCCACTAACGTTGCTATGACTCAGTTAACTCCTTTTTAAAGTGCAATAAAAAGAATATATATATGTATCTGTATATATAATAGGTTATTTGCAATATGAATGAGATAATGAATCCAAAGCACTTAATATACAGCAAGTATTTGGTGACACAGCTAACACTCAAAGCCAAGTCTTCTGACACAGTTCAGTGTTCTTTCCACCAAGCAATGATTCATCTCTTATATGGAGAAGTTAAAAAATGAACTTACAGAGGATTTGCACATGTACAAACCCATCACTATAGCACATAACTTATACATTCCTTTGTTTAACAGCTATCATCTGAGCCTCTATGTAACAGGGTGACGAGGTACCCATGCTAAGCTAGACCTGGTCTCTTCCCACTAACGAGAGAGAAGAGTGTGCCTGTAGTAGCCAGGAGTGAGGCGGACTTGCAGGGAGTAGGGAGGAGTGGGCAGAGCCCAGAAGCTGGTAGGTGAGATGGGAAATGCTTGCCATAGTCCAGGCACGAGGTAGCGAGGGCCTGATTAACCTTGGAGAGAATGAGAATTAAGGGAAAGGACAAAAATTGGAGTTAGAAGCATGAGACTTACCCCAGACACATTATTATAATGTGTTATTATAATGTTTATAGAATATTTGTTGTACGTGTTTCTGACAAGCAATTTGCCTCCAGAATTCCAAAATGAGACCAGTTGTTACTCTGGACCCAAACTAACATCTGCTTATTGCTATGCATAGAACATGACAGGTGATGTGCATTAGGCCTGTGTCCAGGGTCTCACATAGAATCGGGGGAGGGCCCAGACTGACTGGCATCTGGGCTACAGAAATCGGGACAATTTAGCCAGGTCTAAGATCATCTGCATTTCCCTCCTGCCAAATTAATTGAGGGCATGCTAGATCTGGCTTAGATGGTAATGAAGTGAGGAGAGCAGGGCTGAGCAAATAGATAAATGTTTATCTTTTGCAGGAAAGTGAGCTTGGCCATGGGGCCTGTGGCCGTCCACTGGAGCCCACAGTGGGTGAAACTGCTGAGGGAAGGGGCTCTGCAGCACCCTCATCCCTCGGCTGCCACGGCCTTAGCCCCCTGCTCCAGGATGCCAGGCTGAAGCTCCGTGGTGCCGAGGGCATCAGACAGGAATGTCCACTGGCCCATTAAGATTCCGCACCTAGACGCTGCCCACCCTGCCCACCCTGCCTCCATTATGGCCTTTCCTCCCAGGCCTGCTCTCCTCCCCACGACAGGGAGAATGGTTCGCAACTTTCAGAAACCAAAACAAACACCAAAGTTTGCCTGCATTAAACTCTGCTTCACAGCTAAATGGACCATAAACTTTCAGGACCTAGAACAAAACTTCAATTCAATCCCTTCTACAGGTGCTGTGGGCACAAAGACTGCACAGTATATTTTTGCTCTGGGAAAGCAGTCTCAAATTATTTTTGTAAAAAAAAGGGGGCAGGGGGCGGAGGAGTTGCCTGGAAGAAAGTTTCCTCTTGTGCTTGGGAAAATTAGCCAAGAGGCAACGCAGACACCTTCTTCTCCATTCTCGTTTCCCTGTGCTCCCACGAGAAGGTCCCAACCCACCCCGAAGCCCAGGGTAGATACTGGAGAAGTATCTCGAACATCGTTTTTCCCAGGTTACAAACAAGTGTCCAGGATGAGGTACACATACCAGCGGTTCCCGGCCTTTTTGGCACCAGGGACTGGTTTCATGGAAGACAATTTTTCTGGAGGGGTGGGGGAGACGCAGAGCTCAGGCGGTGACGTGAACGATGATGGGGAGCAGCTGTAACACTGTAACACGCTCACCGCCTGCTATGCAGGCCCCCACGTCCCCCGTTTCTTATGTTTCATGGAAGACAATTTTTTCACAGAAGTGGGGGCGACAGCGGAGCTCTTCAGCCAGGTCCCTAACAGGGCCCAGTCCACGACCTAGGGGTTGGGGACCCCGGGCGAAGACCTTACCTACCAGCCTGCAATCCACCACCTTCTAAAAGACCACAGTAATATCACAAATTTTAACACATTGACTGTCACACTAGGAAAAAAATATTTTTTCCCCTGGGGCCATGGTGCTTTATTAAAACAAAATGATTCTTTCTAATTTGTTATTTTTTATTGTTTTCTGTGCATGAGTTATGTGCAATGCAATCCATGTTTTTAGAATTAAATTGTCAATATTAATTGTAACAATAAGAACATCAAAAAGTAACATTTTTGTGAACCAATTGCAGGGTTTTGCTTCACCAGGCCCCAGGCTCGAAGCTAGCCTGAGTTAAATCCAACTCACACGGCTGTCGACGTGTTAAGTCAGTAGAAAGTCTGGGTCTAGTTCAGGCTCGCCATCATTTTCCATGTGACTTTAGCACCTCACTTCACCTCTCAGGGGCCACATTCATCACCCAAACCAGCCAGGAGTTGTACCTAGGTCTCTTCTGGCTCTAAAATTCTATACGATGATTTTAGTATCCTCATCTGTAAAATGAGGATAATAATAATATCCTTTCCATGGAGTTGTTAAGAAAATTGACTAAAATGTTCATATAAAAGGGTTTGGCTTGGAACTTAATAAGTGCTCAGTGAATATTAGTGTTAGTATTACTCAACAAAGGCCATTGGTAGCAAAAAAATCTTCTTATACCTCAAGTTCAAGACCAACATTCACAGAAATGTATGTAGAATAGGATCAATCAAATAGTGCTTAGAACATGTCAAGAATAATTATTGTTATTAAACTTTCATTTCAATTCATACGAGTGTACGTGTGAGTGCATATGTGTGTATACTAGAGTAGTATGTTAAATATATTTCTTACTATGGTTTACAGTTAAGAAATGTTTGAAAACCTATACTTGAGAGAGTTTAAGTAACTTGCTCCAGATCATGGGTGAAATGAAATTGCAATTTGAACCTATGTAGCCGGAGGCCAGAAGCTGCACTCTCAATCTCTCTGCCATGCTGCTGAGTTAACTTAGAATGTGGCAAGCCCAGGATGGGGTGGGAGTGTGGACAAAAAAAGAATGAGTGAGAAGCAGCTGGAGAATGGAGAAAAGGCACTGGAATCTCAGAGAACTTTCTCTGTCCCTCTCTTATTGGGCTTGGGCCACAAAGGCTTAGTCAGTGAGGGCCAGGGGAGCTCTCTGGGCAGCCCCCGTCACCATGGGTCCTGGTCCTGCAGCACAGTCCTGCGGGACGCCAGGCATAATTACTATGAGCTACCCCTCATGAACCTCTGCTTGAACCAAGTGGATGCCCCACTGGGCATGCAAAGCATTGAGGAAGTCTGAATTTAAGCTTTCTTGCAGTTAAGTGAAGATAGCATGCTTGACACTGCAGCAGCCACCGTGAGGCACCACACCTGTGGAAGGAAGAACAAATCATGGAACGGACCTGTGTTTTGATGACATTACTGTGTTGCTGAACCAGTCCTGGAACTGCCGTCTCAGGCTTCCTTTTTATGAAAATCAATAAAATCTCCTAATGGCTCAATTTCATTTTCATGCAAATTGGCTGATTACTATCTGTGACATCCCTTCCCTCCCCAGTGGGAAGTGGCTCTACCTTTCAATTGCCCTTGAGCCCTTGAGAATGAGCATCCCTAAACCACCACTATGGAGTTTGGAATGTTGAAATATATCACAGAAATACCCCACAGCAGGAAATTCCCCTGGGGTCCCTAGACCTACTTTCTTTCTATCAGCCCCACAAGGTTTGTAAGAAAAAAAAAAGGGAGCATCTTGGGCTTCCCATTTAGCCATGGCAAATGGTACCACCTTCAGGGGAAAGACGAGACTCTGGAGCTCCACCTACACTCTCAGTGGGGGTGTCCTGATTGCCTTAACTGCTGACAGCTAATTGAACCTAAGCAATGGCGAGAAGAAGCCCTGTTAAAGATGCAGTGCTGGGCTCGCCTGGATAAGAGAGAAAACAACTTATAAATTCTTCAGCATTGCTTGGCTTAGAAGGTACTTAGCTTCCTGGCTGGCTGACTTTGCAACTACTTCTAGTTAAGGGTTCCAAGGGACTGGAAGGTAAATAATCAGCAAGGTGTCAAAACACCAAGGACAGAGCAAATGTTTTCTCCACCCTCCTGTGCCCTCGGTGGCCATTTTCCTGCTGCAGGGCAAGTCTGCACATGCCGATGAGTGGCGTATGAAGGCTGGTCCTGGCATGGAATGTGAATGAATGGCAGTGTAGGACTTGAACCTTCCATCTGCCATGGATTCCAGGAGGGTATTCCAAATCTATTCTTTCTTTCCCTTATGCTGCAAACTTTCCCCTATTTTCGTTAAAGTACACCAGCTCAGTAATTCTGGAAGGCACAGACTGAATTTTGAGCCTCACCAGTTTCCACATAATTAAGACAGAGAAAGTGAGTTCACTGAAATATGGTCAGATTAAAATAAACAATTCAATATTTCCAGAGAAGAGTTCAAACTGGGTCTATGATAAGTGCCTAGCCCAGGCTCTGCAGCAGACATGTGGTAAGTATTAAGCTGTTTTTTAATAGGTGTACCTGAGGGTGCATTTGATAACTAAAAAATAAGGAGATATGGAAATAAATATTTATCAAGCACCTATTATCTACCAGGCATACGCATACGTTCTCTTATTTCATACAAAATACATGTATTCTAGCTATTATTCTCATGTTTTGAAAATGAAAGTTGAAAAATAACTTGCCCAAGATCACAAAGCACACAAACATCAGAATTAGGATTTAACCCTAGGCCTATCTTGAGCAGCAGTTCATGCTCTTTCAACCACACAGCACTATCCCCCAGGAAGAGGAAGTGGTGTCAGAGAAAGCAAAGGATTGGAAAGGAAGAGAAAGGAGAAGAATTTAAAAATAGGGGAAAGAAAGGAGAGAAATAGAGAAAAATAAGAAATGAGAAAAGGAAAGAGTGCAAAGAAAGTTGGTGAGTGGCGTGAGTATTTAGTGGAATTGGATGATTTGATGATTAATTATTTAGTCATAAGTCCCTCTGAGGACCCTGGGGAAGCTGAGGCTGTTACAGAGCTGCTCTCGCTGGTGTCCTCAGTGCAAATGTCTCAAGGGACTCTTGAGCTACTTAAGGCAAGGGCTAAGAAAGCAGACGAACTTCTCACTCTGTGATGACAAATAGGAAAAAAAAAGTCTCGATGGGTTTTCTTATGGTACTGAAGGGATGGTCCCTTCATTTGACAGTTACCCAAAAGGAAGCCTTTTAGGACATGTCAGTATTGGATTTATTCCCTCTCTGGCCTACGCCTTCCTTTGAGTATTTTAGCTGTGATGAGCAGATGTTCAGGATACGAGACAGGAACCAAAGATTTGTTTACTGTCCGTGTTGATGATTAAACTGTTGTCTCTAAGCTCCAAAGCACCCTTCACTCTCGGCTTTGTGATGCTGGGGCTGGGCCACTGCAAACCGCACTTCTGCTTTGCCGGCTGGATCTCCATTAGGCTGTCACAGGGGGCACTAGAGGAAGCCCGGAAGAAAAGGGGAAGAGGCACCTGCTCCTTCCTGTTTTCTTGCTGGTCCTGTCACCATCCCCTAGCAGGACTTACCTCCAGTGTTCAGTTTTTTTCCTCCCTGCCAGAACCAGCCTTGACTTGACAGCGTCTGCTGGCCGGCACCCCTGCCCACATGCTGGGTCCTTTATCTGACGGTCCCTCCTCTGAGTCCTGAAGGCACCTGCCCCCACCCGGCAGCACCTCTCCTGGGCTGGCTTCCAGCTCTGCGGGGCCCTCCTCCTGCAAGCCTCCAGATCCCAGTCACCTCACCTCTGCCTTTGTTCCCTCCACCAGGGATGGTGATTGCTTCCTGCAATTGCCACCTCTGTGATGCCTCGGTGGTCCTCTTTTGTCCTTTCAGTATTTCAATTCCTTATATTAAGTATTCTTTATTAGGAAAAGTGGTGGGTGTCTGTTTTCTGGACTGTTTGTGCACTGATTCGTTATCCCTTCTGTCTCCTTTCAAGATAATGCTGAGCAATATTCTGGGATGAAACTACATATATTAATAGCTTCTGACAAAGGCGTGACCCCTTTAGGTATCCAAAGTCACTGTCATTTAAGTGGTCTTCAGGCAGACACAGCAGAGTTTGTGGCAGCCTTCAGGCAAGTTTTGATATCATGCTCTGAGGATTTTTTTAAAGGAGAAGTGTTCTGGTTCCTTTTATTAGTTTCCTCATGGTAGAATTGCGGGTCCAGACTGTCATTAAATTTAAACCCTCTTACCCCACCTAAAAAGGATTTGATGGTGAGCATAACATATTTACTTCATCCAAGACACGGAGGGCAAAGGGGTAATTAGTGCTGTTCGCAAAATATTTCTAGTTTTCTTTCTTCTAGATACATGATTGGGCTACACTTTCCTGATCCCTTGAAGTCAGGGTTACCATGTGGCTTACTTTGGCCAATAAAATATGAGTGACAATAAAATACGTAATGACATGGCGGTACATCCATACAGTGGGATATTATTCAGGGATAAAAAGAAAGCAAGCCACAAAAAGGCATGGAGGAAACATAAATGTGTATTTCTAAGTGAAAGAAGCCAATCTGAGAGGCTACATAGTATATGATTCCAGCTATAAGATGTTTGGGAAAAGGCAAAACCATGGAGACAGCAAAACAATCAGTGGTTCCCAGGAGGAGGGAGGAGTGGGAGGGGTGACTGGCTGGAGCACAGGGACGTGCTTGGGGCAGTGAGAAGATTTTGTATAAGACCATAATGATGGGTATGGGACATTATGTGTTTTTCAAACCCCGTAGAACATGCCACACAAAGAGTAAACCCTAACGTAAATGATGGACTTTAATTGATGTATCAACATTGGTCCATCAATTATTATTAATAAAAATGTACCTCACTGGTGCAGGATGTCAATGATGGGGGACTCTGGGGGAACAGAAAGGAAACTCTGTACTTTCTGCATAATTGTTCTGTAAACCTAAACCTGCTTTAAAAAGTAAAGTCTATTTTAAAATAATAAACAAAAGAGAAATATGAATGAGCATAATCTGTATCACTTTTGGGTGGCAGCACGTGATTTGCACCCCCCTTCCCTTTTTCCTATTTTAGCAGTAGAAGCTTGAAGATGAGCCTCCCTCATTGTATCAGGGTTCTCCAGAGAGACAGAACCAATAGGATATAGATACAGACATGTTAATAGATATAGATATATGATGTAGAGTTAGAGATAGATAAAGATATGTATATGAGAGAGGATTTATTAGTGGAATTGGCTCACAGGATTATGGAGGCTGAGAAGTCCCACGACAGGCTGTCTGCAAGCTGGAGAACCAGGGAAGCCAGTAGCATGAATCAGCTCAAGTCCGAAGGCCTCAGAAATAGGTACTTCAGTGGTGTAACTTTCAGTCCAAGGCCGAAAGCCTGAGAAACTGGAGGGCCACTGGTGCAAGTCCTGAAGTCAAAAGGCCAGACAGAGAACCTGGAGTTCTGACATTCAGGGGCAGGAGAAGAAGGGTGTCCCAGCTCCAGAAGAGAGCAAGCAAATTCCCCTTTCTTCTGCCTTTGTGTTCCGTTAGGACCTCAGCTGACTGGATGATGACTGCCTTCATTGGGTGAGGGTGAATCTTCTGTACTCAGTCCACTGATTCGAACACCAATAAACACCCTCACAGACAAGACCAGAATTAATGCTTTACCAGCTATCTGGGTATCACTTAATTCAGTCAAGTTGACACCTAAAATTAACCAGCACACTCATCCTGGTTCTCTTAGTGGAGAATAAAGGACATAGCCCTGTTTCCTCACTCCCAACCGCCCGATCTTCAGTGAACACATATCCTGAGTGACAAAGAAACTTTTGCTGCTGCTGCTGCTGCTGCTGCTGCTGCTGCTGCTGTTGTTATTGTTTTAAGCAACTAAGATTTCAGGGGTTATTTGTTACTGCAGATTAACCAAGCTTATTCTGACTAATACAGAGAGGAAGTCCTCCTTTAGTGGCCAACAAAAATATTAAACAATCAATCATACAATTTCAGGACAAAGAAACACATGTTTTATAGACAATTTTCAAAGATTTCACATTCTCTTCCCTGACTGTAATAGGTATAGTTTTATCTTCTAAGAATGATGCACAGAGATTTACACCACCTTATTCAGGAACCGTTTATGAATGCTATTCTTCCCAAGAAAAAGAAAAATCGTCATATGGCAATATTAAAGAACCCAAACAAATCAAACATTTTCTATAGTTAAGTAGGAATCCCCTTATCAAATTTTGCTTATGAGCCCAGAATTTTATCCTATGACAACTGTCTAACATGTTTGTTTTAGTTAAGTAATTGATTACTCTTTGGAATTTAGTATGTCAACTAAAGTGTCAGGAAATGGCTGGTGGAGTCTGGCAGCGGAAGTGTGCTAGGCCCATAAAGTGTCAGGAAATATTACTCTGAACAAATGTAACTTAGATTTAAAAGTAACCCCTGAAACTGAAGGAAACTATAAAACCATAAAATAAACAAAACCAAATAAAGTTATAGAAACTTTGTGGACAACAAACTTTGGTCTATCTGATCAAAAAAAAAAAAATTCAGGTAACTGAAAGAACACAAGGAAATGTCGGTATCCAAACTGTCTTGTGGAAATATCATTTTTATCACCTCCAAAAATTTCCTTATTCCTCTTTGCAGTTTGTCTCTCCTCTGCCCCTGTACCCAGGGAACTACTGATCTGTTACATAGGTAACATATGTTACCTTACATCTTCTAAGATTTCATATAAATGGAATCATACAGTGTATATTCTTTTGCGGTTGTTTTTAGCTTCTTTCACTCAGCATAGTGATTATGTTGCATGTATTAGAATTTTATGCCTTTTCTGTTGTAGTATCCCATGAAACCTACATTTCTCACCCATTAGCCCATTGATGGACCTTTGTATTCTCTCCTGTGGCTATTTCAAATTAAACTGCTGCGGAAATCCATGTATAAATCTTTGTGTATACATACATTGTTTATGTGGTGTTTGGGCTTTTTTAAACATCATTACCATGTTGTTATATCCTCAATACACACACATGTACACACACACACACACACGAATGGATTAATGAATACATGAAGCCTAAAGATAATGATAAAAAGTAACAAATACTGTAATTCAGAATTACTTTTTAAAATAGAATGGTGAATAAGACTTGATAAACAGAAGAATAAAGCTATTAATCAAAGTAAGCTATGAGAGTGATGATTTAGACAAGCATGGAAACAAAAAGGGTGTGGGCAGAACAAATGACAATGGACTGCCAAGTGTTTAATTTCAGTGGACTTGTGATCCATTGGCCCCATTTGCACTTTCAGTCATGAGTCTCATTCAGACAGTGGATGTGAAATCATCAAAGCTTTTGTAACATTTTGCAAATAAAGCACATTAACTTCTCTACAAAACCAATGGAGTTTTTCCAATAAATATTACAAAATAATGTTCTTCATTTCAAAATTGATTAATTTAGTCACTAATGGCATGGAAGAGGATAACTCTACAGATACGTCTTTCACAATTGCATACCTCATAGCAATGATAAATAAAACTTACGTTATTGGTAAGAAATGTATAAAGCCAGCCACAAAGATAATGATTATTATTATTTTCAGAAATAAAAACTATTGAAAAAACTTACCTTTTCAATGATCAGCATGACTAATCATCAGGGAAATGCAAATCAAAACCACAATGAGACATCATCTCACCCCAGTTAAAGTGGCTATCGTCAAAAAGACAGAAAATAACAGATGCTGGCTTATGTGAGAGAAAGGGAAACACTTGTACACTGTTGGTGGGAATGTAAGTTAGTACAGCAGCTACGGAAAACAGTATAGAGGTTCCTGAAAAACCTGAAAATAGAACTGCCATATGATCTGGCAATACCAGTGCTCAATATCTATCCAAAAGAAGGGAAATCAATATATCAAAGAGATATCTGCACTTCCAAATTTATTGCAACATTATTCATAATAGCCAAGATACAAAATCAACCTAAGTATCTATTCACAGAGGAATGTGTAAAGAAAATAGAGTATATATAAACAATGTAATATTATACAGCCACAAAAAGAATGAAATCCTGCTGTTTGCAACAACATGGATGGAACTGGAGGATATCATGGTAGGTGAAATAAGCCAGTTACAGAAAGACAAATATCACTGTTCGCACTCATATATGGGAGCCAAAAAAAGTTAATCTTTTGGAAATAGAAAGTAGTAGTTTTTTTAAAGAAGTTTCAGCAGCAATGAGTATTTATTATTTTGAATTAAATGTACATTTAACTTTTATATAAAAATCATCAAAAGTGCTATATTGAATTATTGTAATATTAATTTAATCCCCAACATCACCTATTAGCTATTAGCATTCTTTTACTTCTTATACATCATTACAATCACCTAAAACTGTCCAATGTTAAAACATAAAAAATATTAGTTCATTCTTCAAGATAAAATACTACCAGTGATGAGTCACTGAAAGTGAAAAACAAAAACAGATGCCAAACAAAAAATCAACTTACTGAAAAAAAATTATCACAGAATTTCATAGAAGTATGCAAATTCCCAAGAAATTTAGACCCTTGGGAGAATGTTTTTTATGATACAACTTCCTAAGAGTATGAGTTATTTCTTCTGGAGGCAGGTGTCTGGTACGCCGGGACTGTCTTGTTATTTTCTCATCTTTTCTTGGCTACTTTCCAGAATGATGTTAGCAGAGGCTGGGAAGGGCAGGAGGGAAGCAGAGATGAAGAAAGTTTGGTTAACGGGAACAAAAATTAGAGTTGGAATAAGTTCTAGTGTTCAACCACACAGTAAGACAAACAATTAACAAGAATTTATAGTATATTTCAAAATTCCTATAAGAGAAAAATTGAAATGTTCCCAACACAAAGAAATGATAAATGTTTGGGGTGACAGATATTCCAATTACCCTGATCTGATCATTACATTACATTACATTCTATAGATGTTGCCTAATAACCATGGCATATGCTGTGGAAAAATAACTTTTAATTCCTGGTGTATATGAGAATTACATAAAACACAGGTGTGATGAATATGAATCAACTCTCAGCACATGTAAGGTTCTCATACAAAAAAGAAATGCTTGACAAGGTTCTGTAATTTTAATCTTTAAAAACACAAGCTACAAAATTAAATATTAAATTTTTTCACTTAATCAACTGTTGTTTTATGTGTGCCAACAAAGGATATAGCTGCTTTAATAAGAGGCAGCACCTGGCAGCCGCCTGTGTGCTGTTCATTCACAGAGAATAATTGCTGGCCCAAACAATATCTCCTGATCTTCATTTAGTGTTAATGAATATGGTAAGAATATTCAATACTATCAACTTGTGCCCACTAAGTGTACTTATTTTGAGAGCGTTATTCAAATAAATGAATTCTAAATATAACCACTGCTTTTTTCACTCTTTAATATTCTGCTGTTGAAGAGAGAAATACCCATACACATCTTTGAAGTGAGGAATGAAATAAAAATATTGCTTCATGACTCTAATGCCAATGAAGAATAGTAGTAGTAAGATTTAAGGAACATGCAAATAGCACATCCTGGTAATATAATCAGTGTTGTAAACCACCTAAACCTCTTGTTCAGAGCATAGGTGTCAGGATTTAACGTTGAGGATACATCACTGGGATTTCTTTAGAAGGCCGGCCATGAGGGCAAGGGATTGATTGTTCAGCCTTCAGCCTTTCCCCAGAGCCTAAAGATTTCTTTCACTCTTCAGAAAACAAAGTCGATGCGTGACTGCACCTTTTAAATACCACACCCAAATGCTGCAACATGCTGTCACTTTCCAGGGTAAACACAAAGCAGTGTATGTTGAATCCACTGGCCGTATTTCCAGGGTTGAATCATCCTGCCTTCCAGCTTTCCAGGGTGATCCCCTAGGAGTCTGAACCCTCCAGTGACACATTGACCCATACGGCTCTCATGAGAACATCAGGAAGACTGAAGACTCAAGATATCTATCTTTGAGATGGGCAAAAATTCCTTGGTAGAAGATTATAACTAAAACAATTATTTTTTAAAAAAATTTTAAGTATTTTATTTTATTTTCATTATTTTAAAGTTTTTGTTTTTAATTTACTTAAAATTGGTAGTTTAGTAGTGCACTAAATGTTCATTAAGTGATTCAGTGTTGCTGATGACAGTAGTTCCCCTTTATCCGAGGAGGATACATTCCAAGAACCCCAGTGGATGCAGGAAACTGTGTAGCGTAGGAAATTCTGACAATGCTTCTAAGTGCCTAATGAGCAGGTAGCATGGACAGCATGGACACATTAGACAAACGCTGGGTTCACATCCCAAGACAGTCAGCTTGAGGTTTCATCATGCTACTCAGAACGGTGCAAAATTTAAAACCTATGAGTCATTTATTTCTGGAGTTTTCCATTTAATATTTTCCAACAACAGTTGACCGAGGGTGTTGGAAGCCACAGAAAGCAAAACTGAGGACAAGGGGGTCTACTGTATTTGGAACGCACTGAGGTAGTGTTAGAGCTGGATTCCCTCGGCCCAGGGAACAGAATGACAGAGTCACTGAGGCTGTAAAAGGCAAAGGAGTTTATTGACTAGTTCGAACTAGGGTCCAAGCCCCGAGTACCAACGCAGTGGTCTCTTTCCATGGGCAAGGACCCCGCGCAGCGGGAGTACATGTCTTTTATATTCTTTGCTGGAATTCGTTACAGCCAGTTACCTCCGATAAGGGGACATACGCCCCTGCCCCTCACAAGCTTATTTACGTATTGATCAGGCCTTGGCCCCCTTATCAGGAAGCTACTCATGGTTGTTTTTCTCTAACTACATTGGAGCATGTTTTTTTTTTTTTTTTTAGTTCTCTATCGCAACCAAGCGTTAAGCAAGCAAGCCTTGTATACAAAAGCGGACTTTGGCTGTTAGCTATAAATTAAGCAAGCAAGCCTTGTATACAAAAGCGGACTTTGGCTGTTAGCTATAAGTTAAGCAAGCAGGTCTTGTATACAAAAGCGGACTTTGGCTGTTAGCTATAAGCAAAACAAGTCATCACAGAATTAACTAAAATGTTGTTTCAGTCCTGTTCTACAGTAGTCCAGTGTTGGTGGCTGCTGGGAAAACAAAGGAGATCGACCTAAGATGTTTTAGTGAGAATAAGAACGTGAAATGCAATACTCTTCAATCGAATAGGTATGTCTGGTTGCTGTAGTGCCACCAGACAGATAATTGTCTTGCATTTGGGGACCTAGGTTTGCAGATGTTCAAAGCAAAGGTAAGATTTCCTGTTACTCCTTATAATGGATGACCTCGGACTGGACCTTCCAGGGTGCACACTGCTCTCTCACCGGAGCAAACACAGACAAGCTCTTTGTTGCTGCGTAAGCCCCAAAAGCCTTCCTAATAACAAACTGAAGTCAGCTAAGTTCAGGTGGCTAAAATGGTGCTTTTGTTATAAAAGCAGTGGCCAGAAAATGCAAACTCCTTGAGTCACTCAGCCCAGCTATTTCCTTCAGAATCCAACATTGAGCCAAGCGGCTTTTATTTTGTCTTCTCAAAGTAGGTAATGCTCCCTTGTAGCAGACTCTTGGATAACCTGCAGGCAGCTGGGGGCACAGCCCACTTTTGGGGCAAATTTTCAGACCAGATTTAAAAACCAATTACCAGACTTATGTAAGCGAGGGCATCGGTGAGAGCCTGGCATGAGTGTGGAGGGAGGCATTTAGGAGAAGAGGCACAAACAGCAAGAAAGGAGGAAACCGTGAGAGAAAACAAACAGAAGCAGCAGCAGCCGGCACCAAAGTCGAAGAGAAGACTGTTTTTTGACAGCATTTACAGACACGAAAAGAAAAAGGAAGAGAAAGAGAGATTATTCACTCCTGTACTCAATCTATAAGCAGGTCATGTATATAAGACAATGAAATAAATGTCCCTGCCTTTCAGTTTCACAATCTGGTGGCACTTGAAGGTGACACAGTAACAAGAACGTCAAATTTTTCTGCAACTGTTTGCTTTCCCCAGTGTCATAATTGTTCTTTAGTGTCAATGCTGTAGAAGGAGGGCACATTTACGTGCACCTGCAGACATCAGGAAGGCTGTAGAGGAGGTCAGTCTTCACGGATGAAATGACAACTGCCAGGCAGAACAGGGACCAGATCTGGAAAGTCATGGAGGTATCGGGAGCTTGTCACAGTGGAGGAAGTGTGAGCAGAGGGGACAAGGGGTGTACCAAAGGAGCCCATGGGGAGAGGCAGGGAGAGAGTCTGAGAAACAAGCAGGGGCTCGAGCATGGCAGATTTCCAATGCCATGCTGGGGGAGGCAGAACACTCCTCCGACTGGCCTTGCGGAGGAGCCTGGAGCGATGTCGTGCAGGGAGCCACTTCACTATTGAGGCAAAAAAAAAAAAAAAAAAATGTCTAAATGATGAGGGCCTGAACTAAGGGAGTGGTTACAGGGTCGGACATGAGGAGCCAGGTCAGGAGATATTGGTGTGTCAGAATTGTTCATGCCTTAGTGGCCGACTGGATGTGGGAGCAAGGGAGAAGTCTGTGTGGTTCATTTCACACTTGCGCTGTGGCCGAGGGGTGCTATTCACCAGGGTGGGGAAAGCAGGGGACATGTGTTCTGAGAGGCTGGGTGTATCAGGGCTGAGACATTGGTGTTACCTTCAAGAGGAGAGATTTCAAACTCTGAACTAGGGATTTAGATCTGAAAGCCATTTGAATAGGAAGGGCCTGCAAGACGATGAAACTGACCAGAGGGCCCAAAAACGGTAGAAAAAATGCAGAACTTCAGGTATTTGAACACTAGTAGATGATCCTTCTCAGTCATTGAAAGAAACTTGATCAGTGTCTCGGAAACAATTTAGACAAAATGCCTTGGGATTAAACAAAGAATTCTGCACTGAGGTTACTAAGCCCCTCTCTGGCCGTAAGCCTAAGGGACAAATCCATGGTCAGTATGCATCTTAAAAATTACATACGCCCAAAATTAGATCACCAGCTACATTTTTGAAATAATAATGTCATTCTCTGAGGCCTATTGGTGTTGCTGGGATGTCCCTGGGCCAGAGTCCCTGGGCTGCTTGGCTTCTCTTCTCTGCTGTTTGCTAAGACAGCCATCTCATGGCCCTTCGGCCAGAAGCTGCTCCCTTCCTGTCTTCCAAATCCCCTACAGGAGAGAAATGTTTCCTTTTCAGGCAGGACTGTATGAGCCTGAATCCAGAGAAATAGCTCATTAGTCTCAGGTCCTCTGATTTTGCAAACCAGGACTACATTATACTGAAACCAGAAAAAGAAATCCCTCTTTTTTTCTCAGAATGGACTTTCTAGGAGAAATGAGAGGAACAAATAAAAGGCTTAGTTCATGTTGACACTCTGCAGAACATGATCTCCCTAACCTTACAGCCCGATCAATCAACACGCAGGAAAAAACTTGACCCACGCTCGGGGCACGCAGTGGCCTAAACCCCAGGGTGAGGGTGTAGTATGCGCTTTCTGCTCCTGGAGTCACAGCGCTCATCTACAAAGACCTCTTGGAAGAATGTCTTTAAAGGCACATCTCTAGCCAGGAGTCCTTGCTTCCTAATTTTTCAAGTTTATATTCTGTGGACAAATGACTCTGCTTTCCCAGGCGGAGTGGCCCTTGGACTCTGAATGTGAACCCACTTTATGGAAGAAGCCAACTCAGATGGACCACGGTGTGTGCCCAGCACATGTGGCTGCTGGCTGTGGATGAGAAAGTATTCCTGATCCATCGGAATAATGGTTTCAGCGTGTTCTCAGCAGGTTCTCAGTGTGATCCCGTGAGGGTACCCGCATCCCCCTGCATGACGTGTTGTACTTGGAGTCCTTCCCCGTTTCAATTTCAGTATCAGTCGGAGGGAAATAGCAAAACAGCATTCCTTCGTGTAGATAACCAGTAGGCAGCTGGCTACTCCTGTCGGTAACATAACTCCACCAGTGCCTTCTGGCAGCTGGGCTTACTTAGGGGAGAGGACAGACATTTCCCCACTCAGAACTGCTACACGTTACTCCTGTGGCCCCCTTGCTATCTGCAAGAATAAAACCCTGGAGGAAAAATGGTGATAAGAGGCCTGTCTTTGGATTCAGCCTAAGCACAGTCTGGGGTCTCCAATTACCAGCTGTGGGGCCTTATTCATTTATTCCTTTAAGAAGTATTTATGGAACACACACCACGTGGCAGGCGTACTTCTTAGACAAGTTAGGTGATCTTGCTAAGCCCCAGTATCCTCATCTGCAAAGTGGGGATAACAGCACACACCTCCCAGGGCTGTGTGAGGAAAAAGGGAGCTAGTGGGTATAAAGCTCACGGCACAGGGCTCACACAGGGGGCGTCCTCCATCAGTGACGGCTGCGGCAGACGCTGGTCCCTTTCCTCCAGCCTCTGCCTTCCTTGCTACCCCGGCAGCGCTTCTGATGGCAACAGCACCTCTCGCCCAGCCCTCGTCTGGGGCAGGGTTCACCTTTAACATTTTATTCCTTCTGCCTTTATTTACTATTCATTGACCTGAAGCTACCCACACTGAGGGACAGTGTAATAACAGCAAAAATCAGTGTCTGCCCTGGCTTCAGCCCTCCCCCCGGATGTCAGCTGCTCACCATGCTTCTCCTGTTGCCTCTTGCTAGGGCCAGCACCACCTATTAATCCTATTTTACACAGATTAAAAAAACTATACATACAACCATCTTTAACATATAAAGCTAAAATATAGTATATGATCTGATATCCTATTAATCTGATAAAATGTTATATATAAATAAATAAAATATATTAAAATACATAATTATATAAAAAATTATACCAGATTATATGGTATAAACTATATATCATGTACTATATGTATAAATATAGACATAAAGTGTATTTATGTTTTTCCCTCACCCAAAGTTGAATGGATTTCTTAGTGATGGGAAGGAGAAAGTGATAGTTTTAACATAGTAAAATTAATACAAAGGCTGAATTAGACTTTGGTAGAGTCCAGCTTTGCCCACAAATCTTCCCCAAATGGTCTTCAGTTCATCTGGGGTCATATTACAATGTGGAAGCAGGAATAGCAGATGATACTGAAAGCAGCTGGTACAGTCCTGACCTCCCCTTGAATTGTCCCGTCTCACTAGTAGTGGTGCTTAGGTATACAGGGGTAGGATGGTAGCAATGATGCCTGTGAACCAAACCAAAGAGGGGTCCAAATGCACACCAGCCAAAGACCAAACTTCTCCAAACTTTACCAGTCTCCACGATGGGGTCATTTGTCTTCTACATCAAAACACAGTGCCCCAAAGCCCTGGATGAAATCTTGACCCTAATGAGAGGACTTCAGACCTTGTGGTTGTGAATATCAACTCACATGTGCTGTACATTTTATTTTTTTTCTTCTATTCACTCAGCAAATGTTTACTGAGCTCTTGCTATGTGCCAGGCCATGTTCTTAGCGCTGGATTTAGTGCCATAGTTCTAGTTGCCTATCACCAGCTGTACTACGATGTCCCGTGTTTTCCTGTGCACCCAGGGTCCCCATTGCAAGCCTCCTCCCATCTGTAGGGACACCACGGTTACCCTTTGCTATACTGCACCACACTTGATTGCCTATAGTAAGTAGCTTGCATATAGTAAGTGCTCAATAAGTGTTATTTGTTCCATCTAGACCTCCCATTGATAAAGTTACCTACATGAAAACAGGAATTTGCCTTACTTGTCCACTAATGTGTCCCTATCACCTCAATCTATGGATACCAAATAGTAGGCACTGAAAAGCATACTCTTTGGAGTAATGAATCACTAAAGTTGCATTCTAGTCTTTGATTATTTCAAGAAGATGTGGCAATGTAATCCTTTGCTGTTTGATAAAAATGCTGAGCTGGAAGCAGCAACTACTTACTCAGAGGCCTCTTTATTTAAGGCACTCCCTGGAGATACTACCTCATGTGCCCCAAAAAGCTGGAGGTTCATCCTATTCCAAAGGAACTACAGGAATGAGTACTGAACCACCTTAGTCAGAAGCAAAACAACCCTGGAAATATGTTTTCCTGTCTGGTTAACCAGAGAAAGGGAGGGTGTGCATAGTAATGTGGAATATTTCGAGCAGAATATCACTCTGCTATGCTTTTTCTCAAAGCCAATGTGCACAAAAATGACAAATAGCAATTTCCCTCATCCAGAACTACAGTTTTGAAATATGTCACATAGCAGCACATTTCTCCCCGTCTCCTGTCTCCCTACCAGCTGTCTGAAGTTCTTTGACAATGAGGAACAACACAGAAGATCTTAGATGGAGCCTCCGGAGAGAATAGCACTTGTTCACTGATACACCACTTTGGTTATTTTGAAGAGATTTAAAGAGAAGCCTGAATGTACCAGATATTTCTCTGCAGACAAGAGAGAGTTGGGGAAAGTTTTAAGATGAAAGGAAATGATGGAGTAGACTGGTTTTTACAGATAAGCCTAATTCTCTTCCACCCATATGTAATTCCCAGTTCACTATTTTCTCAAGTTCATCAACCTGGGTGACAACAATAAATACATTCACTGAGCAGGTTTCACAATCTGTCTGCCTCGGGTGTATGTTGCCCGCAGGTGCATGGGAAGACATATGACAAGGTAATGCTGGATTCCCAGGATATGCACACAGCAGATACGTTCCCAGGTATCAATGAAGAGGATAAATTTAAAATATAAAAGAAATAGAATAGAGTTTATGTGCCAGGCATGGTGCTGGGTGCTTTATATATGATAGTCTTGTCTTATTTATATAATAATCATATAAAATTGACAATACTATTTTAGAGATTAAAAAATTGGAAAAATCTCAGAAAAAGAAGTTACCTACATAAGATCCCACAGGATATGAGCTGTGGGGTCTTTGCTTTGAAGAAAGCAAAGTGTCTGTACTAGTAATTCTACTAGTAGAATTAGTATAATCAGGACTTCACTGTATTACTCTAGCTCTTTATCCCTAAAGATATGATAGCAGCCATAAATTCTATTCTAATCTTTTGTCTATATATCCATTCCACAAGCAGCTTTCTCCCCCTTTCCTGCTTTATTTTCCTTCCTAGCACTGTGTCAGTCAGGGTGCAACCAGATACCCAGAGCCAATAAAAGATGATGTGAAGAAGTTTGCTGCACGGGATTGGCACAGGCAACTGTGGGGGCTGCTTAAATAAGTCCACACTCCCCAAGTCAGGCCAGGATGAAGGGTAGGCTGGAACTCTTGGGCACGGGCTGAAGCTTTTGTCTATGTGTGAATCTCTTCTCTCAGAGGAGCCTCAGTCCCACTTTAAGGCCTTCATCTGATTGAATCAGACACACCCAATTCTCTAGGACAATCTCTCTTAGAGTTAACAAATCATAACTTTAATTATATCTACAAAGCACCTTCACAGCAACATCTAGGTTAATGTTTGACTGGATGCGATAATTAGGGACTATAGTTTATGCAAATGGACACATCACAGAGACCACCGCAACCTGACATATTTTACTTATTTACTTATTTACTGTTTATTCTCTATCTTCCCTCACTGGAATGTAAGCTCCAGGAGGACATCGGCTTTCTCCATTTTGTTTACTGCTGTATTTCTCAGCAGCTAGAACACTGCCACATGGTAAGCAGTCAATGGCTGTGGAATGAATGACTGATTAAATGACTGAATGACTTTCTCGACAGAAGCAGCTTCTGCTCTCCATAGTGGTCTCTGCAGCACCCAGCACAGTTCCCAGAACAGAGCAGGTTGTCGTAATTTTTTTGAATTAAATTGCTGCCAGCTGGTGATTCACCATCTTTCCTTGTCTGTATAATTCCACCCGTCAGGTGTGGCTAGAGTGGTGGGGACGATGGGCGTGGAGGACTCACCTGATATCAGCAGGGTGAAGGGGGGAGGCTATCAGCACCGTCAAACCCCCGCTGCAGACTGCGGGGCTGAAGGTAGGAAGAGATGCGAATGTAATTGGCTGTCATGCCTGGAGCGACTGCAGGAATACTCAATACAGCATTGATGGAGAGGAAGTGGGAAAGGTCACGGAATGAGTGCTTCCTGTGCTTCTGCTTCTGAGTGACAGCCCAACAGGAAAGTCACTGTCTTGGACTATTGATCCAGATGATCAGAGTCAACAGAGAAAATGGCCATGAGCCCATAAGGTCAAGCTTCATATTCTGTAGCCCCTGAAAGAAAAGGCCATCGGATACGACTGGGTTGTTTCTTTTGGAGCCCCAGGGCTGGGAGACTCCTTGTCCTGACCGCGGTGGGGTATTTTTATTTACAGCTGGGATGATAATTATATGTACCATTCTTTTAATATGGAACATGGTTCCTCCTTTTTACCCTTAAAGAAGAAAAAATTGTCCTACCAAATCTGTTATTACCAAGTGGTATTTTCTTCTTCCCGATACATGCTGGACCTGCCAGTCTGCCAACTCAGCAGACGTATGGAAGTGTGTGTGTGTGTGTGTGTGTGTGTGTGTGTGTGTGTGTGTGTACATGTGTGCACGCACTTATAGGGAATCAGAATAGTAAACAAGAATAGAGAAGAAAACATGAGAATGATCAAGGAATAAAATGCTTATTTAATGCATGTTCCTGTGTGCTCTGGACTATAAGGAAATTACAGTCAGAAAATTGAAATATTTGTAGACATGAGACTCTGAATTTGGGGATATAAGGAGTATCATGTTTAAGATGAAATCAGTGGACAAAAGAAACAGCAAACTGAAATATTTGACCATGGAGTCAGGCTATGAATTTTCTTCCTTATACAACTCCAGGAAGGAGCTAGAACCAGAGCCAGAACTCTGGGAGATGTGGTTAGCACCTAACACAGTAGCCACCAAATAAATGCTTGCTGAAGATGAATGCACACAAACTCTTGTTAGAAGGGATAGAGATAGGCTTCAAAAGGATATCAATGTCAGATTGAATGCTTTCTAAATGCAGAACAGATGATGTGCTTGAAGAAATGTAGGTTTCTCAGCTCAATGAAATCTGAGCTCCCACCATCCATAATTCCATAATTCATTCTCAGACTTCTCTATTGGTTGTATTTGCAGCAGTCAGATGCTCAGATGCCCCACCCCACCCCCAAACAATCCATGATGATCCAACTTTGTACTCCATAATCTAGGGAATCACTTCCGTGAGGTACCGAACTGATTAATGAGCAGTGTGTAGACTTTCCCCATAGATATTTAGCAGCAGAATACTAACCAGGCTGCACCTTGAGGCTCACGGACCAGTAGAGGCTGGTCTCTGGACATGTTCCAGAAATAGAGTAGCCCTTAAATTTAATTACCAAATTAATTTAAGTATGAATTAAAAATAAGACCAGATCTGAAAAATCTGTCTTAGTAGAGGATGGCAGTGACACTAATAATTTTTAGAAACCATTTACATTGAACTTTGCCACATTTTATGGATTACACGAACCTGAGTGTTTCTAAATTATGCAACTACATGTCAAAGCAGATTGTGCAGCCAGGCAGATCTGAAGGGACTTGAATATCTGGGGAGGATTTTATTTATTTACCTATTCCCTATCTTGTTGCTAAATGACTTAAAAAGCTTATAGGCCAGGCGCGGTGGCTCATGCCTGTAATCCAAGCACTCTGAGAGGCCGAGGTGGGTGGATCACTCGAGGTCAGGAGTTCGAGACCAGCCTCAGCAAGAGTGAGACCCCGTCTCTACTAAAAATAGAAAGAAATTATCTGGCCAACTAAAATATATATATAGAAAAAATTAGCTGGGCATGGTGGCGCATGCCTGTAGTCCCAGCTACTGGGGAGGCTGAGGCAGTAGGATCGCTTGAGCCCAGGAGTTTGAGGTTGCTGTGAGCTAGGCTGACGCCACGGCACTCACTCTAGCCCAGGCAACACAGCGAGACTCTGCCTCAAAAAAAATAAAAAATAAAAAAAAAAGAAGCTTATAAAGATGCATATTGTGCAGTAAGATAAAATAAATTTAAAACGACTAATAAGAGAAATGGAAAATAAGGTTAGACAAATAAGACGGGGCCAGGGATGAGGTTAATATCCAAAAACCGATTCCCTGGACACTAGGTGATGTAAGAGGATAAGAAAACTCTTCAGCTTTTGCTCCCTCCAAACTTTCCACCTTCCAATCTCCCCATCAGTCCTGTAAATGCTCTGGATAGATGGCATAACAGCCACCTCTGTGCAAACCAGTTCTCTCATTTCTTTCCTGGGGGAAGGGCCCGAAGTTTTATGTTAGCGAAGGTGAGTGTGGAAGGTGAAGGGCTGCTGAGCTTTCTCCCTGTCCAGGTTCCTCCCACTGTGTAGACTGCCCTCTCCTCATGGGTATTAGAGGGTTAATTAGATCAATAAGGATGAGTCTTACCACACCCAGACTTTAGCAAAGACAAGCAGAAAACTAGCAATCCAAG